>NC_041391.1:636448517-636456837 GCF_002162155.2 Triticum dicoccoides
GCTCGCCGGAGTGGTAACCCACTATCTATCTTAGGGTTCAGGATGGGGCGGTGGTCGCCGGCAGTGGCGGGGCGGTGGCGTGGGGATCGCCGGAGAAAAAGCTCGGCACAGGGGGGCCTAGAGGGATGGCCGGGCAGTGGCGAACTGGCGATGGGGAGTGTTTTTGGGGCGGGCGGGGCGGCGCGCCACCGGCCGCGGGCGGCGGCGGGATGCTGTTTGGCCGGTGGTGGCTGGCGGCTTAGGGGGGTGGAGGTTGAAGATGAACCGCAGGCCCTTGATTTTGTATCCAACGGCTGCAAAATTGACTGACCAGAGATGAAAAAGTCAGTTGACTGACGTGTAGCCTCACCTTGCTAGTGCGTTTAGTTTCGACAACAAAATTCAGTTTCGACAACAAAATTCAGTCTCGATAGTTAAGTTCAGTTTCGATAGTTAAGTTCAGTTTCAAAAGTTAAGTTCAGTTTTGACAGTTAAGTTCAGAGATGAGCGGCTGATGTGTTTTACGTCTAGCACTTTGTGGTTATGTATATTACGTCATGTATTGGAGATGCTATTAGAATTCCACTCAGGTTAACGTTGTTCGTTGTCTCTCTTGTCCTGCTTCAGCCTCGGCATCGTACAACTCACCGGAGCTGCTCCAACAACGAAACCCTCCATCACAGCGGAGCAGTACCTCGGGCTCCATCTCCAGACGCCTAAGATCTTCTTCCCTTCCACCAACAGCCAAGTCAGCCGGAGCATCCTCACCGGCCAACCCAATCACGCTGAGATCGACATGGCTTCGCCAAAGAGGTTGTACACTTGTTGCATCTCTTTTTTACTCTACATGTTATATATATTGTCCACTGAGCACTCGTAGTAACAGGAAATACGATTATTTTATCCTACTATATGACAAGCAGTGAGGTACCAGGCAACTTAGCTATCCGTGATGGACTCTCTTGAACGCCATCATTATTTATATCTGCGCGTTTGAGCTGTGCATTTGTCGATGGGCCTGGGAGTTGAGCTAGTATGGCAGTGGCCTAGGTCCAAAGTAATAGAAGTAGCACAAAAACATTTTTTGTGTAGGATTTTCCTTGCTCTTGCCTGCCCACTAGAATCGCCAGTGCTTGAAAGGAAAAGTGAATGAAAAACATAGGAATTGGAAAGTTTCCTATGGTACTACTTTCCAAAAACAAAGGAATGGAGCAAAGAAAAACTGTAAGATTTGTTCCTTCAGTGTCTCCTTGAAAGAAAAACCGTAGGAATTCTAATTTCCACTTCTCCTCCTTTTCATATTCCTATTCATCAAGCACAAGACTAAGAGATAGTAGCATAATAGCATTATAACCGTACATTTTCTTGTGGTTTGACTTAATCTCACCATGCTTTTTTGCATCCTGTGATCTTCCAATGCTTGTTAACCAAACACCCAGATTGGTAGAAATCCTGTTTTTTTAAATTCTCTGTTTTGCACGTGCATTCCTATCCTATACCTGTCTATTTCCTATCCCTACATTGTTAGAATCCTCAAATTCAAACATGCCCTTACTCAATTACTTCTGTTACTGATATGTGTCAAAGAAAACCTTGTGTGGTTTGTCCTGCTCCTGCGGCGCTGTGTTCCACCCCAGCTCAGCTGCTCCAACGACAGAAGGGTTCACCACAGCAGGGATCCGCTCTCCAGACTGTCTTTCGCCGCCTCAGATCTTCTTCCCCGCCGCCAGCAGCCATGACAACTGCATTACCATCATCAACTGAGCAGATGACCATGAGGACTACACGGGTCCACAAGAGAGGTCGCACTCTTCCGTGTCTGCTTACGTTATGCGTCGCTTAATATGATGACATGCTACATTATCGTCGTGTTCACCTATTAGACTCCGAGTCAGGTCCAAACTAATGCTGAAACTTGAGTTTTTAAATGGTTGTGGGGTACATATTGGGGCAGCAATCAGTACTATCTGTCTACTATCTTGTTAATCTCCGGTGTCTACTATGAGTTTCATGTTGGGTGCAATCAAACATTAAAGGAGCCATTATCTGTATTTTTTAACTAAAGCTATTATCTGCCTGCTATCATTGGTTTTGGTATATCCACAGTTTGCTACCATCACTCTGCAGTTGTGCATGCACTCCTTACATAATCTCACTATGTTTTATTCCTATGCATGCTAGTTATTGTACACAATGGAACTGATCATGTAGAGCAAAAGAGACGAGCCTTGCGTGGCAATAAAATTTCATGCAGACGTCGTTCCATGGTGGGCGCAAAGGCAGCCTCCCTCCACCCATTTCGGATCGTAATCAAGAGGATGATAACTATTCTGAGGGGGATTCAGAAGGAGAAGACCACTCCTATTTACCCCATGAGGTCTTCGCTCTAACTTGGCATGCTGATGTTGGTAATATCATGCATATGGTGCCTTGCATTGTTTACTGTATACATTAAAGATGTCATCTGCTTAGTTTAGACATGCTTTGTGTCAATGCCATCTGTTTAGTTTCTTTATCGTATATGTGAATCATGCAATGCCATCTTGTCTAGCCAGGCATCATATATATGAATTTTGCAATGCCACCCTGGTTAGCCAGTCATCTTATATGTGAATTATATCATGCCATCATTTTTTTATTACGTTAAATTTGTCAACAATTTTAGTACATTCAATTACTCTTCCTGTGCATCAGCCATTCGACACGGTCATGGAAAAATCTGGAGTGGAAACAAGGTCTTCAGAGCAGACAATGCTATCTGTTGAAGCGCATGTCTTGCTGGTTACCGATAGCTCCTCATAGGAGGATTCAGAGACAGATGACCAGTCATATCCCCCCCCCCGAGGTGCATGCCCTAACTTGGTAGGGTTATGTTATTCATATCGTGCGTATGGTATCTTGCATTGCTATGTCATTTGCTTAGTTTAGACATGCTTTGTGTGAATGCCACCTGTTTAGTGTCTAATTACCATATATGTGAATTATGCAATCCCATCTTGTTGAAAGAAATTATATATGTGAATTATGGAATGTTATCTTCTTGCAAGGCATTATGTATGTGAATTATGCAATGCCATGCTGTTTAGCACTACTAGGGAAAAGGCTAGCAGCAGCGCGGGTTTTAGGTGTATCAGTAGCGCGGGGAGTGGCGCTACTAATAAGGCGCTACAGCTAACACATAGCAGTAGCGCGTGGTCACCGGCGCTACTACTACACAAGTGTAGCAGCAGCGCGGTAAGTGGAAGCTCGCTACTGCTAGTAGCTCTAGCGCGCTTTGCCATGACGCGTTGCTGCTATAGCGGCGCTGCTGCTAACTTTTATACACTCACTACTGCTAATTTAAGTAGTTTTTTGTTTTTTTAGGCATATTTGTTTTGTATTTGAACAGGCTTTATAGAAGAATCTTTAGCACATAGAAATGACATCATGATACACATACAAATGCCTGCGAGACCACAAATGTAATCATAGCATATACATACAAATAGTCTCATCATAATCATCATCCAACACAAAGTGGTATCTTGTCATCATCTTGAAAATAGCGATACATGCAAGTCTTGAATACTTGCAACTACAACAACGTCATCCATCTAAACAAAGTTATATGCAAGAAGAGCTATCACTATGAGTGAGAGTGGAACAATGCAGTACATGAGGTGGCGGTTACGAGTCCTCTCTCGCGCTAGCGTGAACCTCAAGTAACTAGCTTCTCCTTCTTGTTTGCTTTTGAAGCCTTTATGGCTGGCGCCCGTGAACCCATTCGCTTGCGCCTGACACTCATGCCACTCATTGTACACCCCTGGAACCTTCCCTTTGTACACGACATAGCAATTCCATCTCCCCATCAAGAAACTATGTACCTGTTAGAGATGCATGTTCATGAAGAGGATGTACAATCATATATATGCAACAAAATATACTAGAGCAACACCGAAAAAGAAAGGGTTAGCAACTAGATGCAACATACAGTATGCAAATTAATTAACTAGAGGTACGCAGGTCATCATACGCAAACTGACAAAGTAGCGTTACGCAAGTTCGGCAGGGACCGTGGACATCACAAAGTTTCATCGCTACAAAAAGTATACAAGTTCAACTGACACATATCATCATCATCGACATCATAAATCACTGGAAGTTCCATCCTTCCATATCATCGAGGATGAACCCTAGCTTCTTGAACGGCGTGAGGTCTAGACGCTGCATGCCTATGCGAGTTCGGACGTCAGCTCGCGATATAGGGCCGTGGTGGAACATCCCCTTCTCATCGACGACTTCTTTCATGATGATCGTCGCAATGTCGCTTTGGATGTGAAAGAAGTCATCTCTAAGTTTATTATCCGCTTCTCCATGAGATTCTAGCCACTTGTGGATATGATCATCATTTTTGCTTCTCATGCGAAGCTTTTGGTGATCCGTGTTGAACTGAATCATGAGATGGACGATGTAGAATCCATCCTTGTTGCTCTGTTCTGGGACATGGATGCAGGAGAAGTTAGTTTTATGCGCGAAACCCATGTTCTTGTTCCTTTGTTTCCTGATCTGCACGTGGCCACCTCTAAAGCTGAAGCCTTGGAGAGCATCATCTAGAATATTCATTATGTGGGTGTAGTCTTTTATCTCGTAGTCTCTGGAAGGGTCAAAATACATGGCATGGGAGACTTGCGGGTAAAGAACGATAAGGACGGCGCGCCCGTTGCTGCGGGGAAAAGATACCTCAAATTATTCCCCATATGAGAGAGAAGGAATGATTGAAATGTACGAAAGGGTTGTCCGGAACTGAATTACTTTGGATGATAAGGCACAAGGACAATTTCCCGGTCCTTATTCTGTACCATGAAGTTTTGGAGGTACTCCCTAGCAGTTTCATGCTCAAAGTCGCCGAGACTCAAGAAAGACTCATGCATGTAGTACGGATCCGCCACACAGATTTGCGAGACTTCTTCACTCTTCATGACGGAGCTCATATGTAGCGCAAAAAGGCGGACGATTGTAAAATCAAGCCGCCTTGTTAGAAACATCTCAAAGATATGGTCAAAACGCAGGAAGAACACCTCCGCGGGTTGTGTCTCGACGTAGCACTTCCCCTCAGGCACACGAGCCGCGTATGTCGGATATCCTAGATCCTTTGAGGCTAGTAGTCTTTTCTCAGTCGAAAGCACATGGTCGTGCAGTCTCCTGAGATCCCCTGATAGTGCCTCCAGCGGTTCCGGTGGTAGCATCGGCTCGCCCGTGAGATGGAACATGACCGCACGTTTCACGAGTACACGCTCTTCAGAATGCATCGTCTGGCTGGTATGTGCTCTGGCTTGTTTGGAGGCAGTTATCATCCCCGATCTCTTCCTCTCCTTTTTCTTGGGCACACCTTCCAGACCCTTCCTTAACCCCTGCCCAGTGTTCCCGGGCAAAGTACTGTACGACCCTCGTTCTCGGCTAGTTGAGCCTGTGTTGAGGCGGCATCTTCAGGCGTGTCCTGTTAGGATTTCATGAAGAGAGACTTTTTGCAATCCCTGCTACGACCCTGCCCGGGCATATCATCCATATCCTCATTAGCAAGCTGATAGCCCGATTTGTCATATGGTTGACTCATCATATCTATGTCACAGTCATACGCGTTTGTATTGAGGTAATCCATAGGGTCGACCTCCTTCTCATCATCCATTCTCTATTCTACAGGAGAAATTACATCAGCCACTACTATTGCACCCCCTTCATCATGTCGTCCGCCGCTCTCACCCGGCACTACAGGAGCTGGTAATTGCGTAGGCGGAGTGGTGGTCTCCGCACATGCTTGTTGATGTGTGGTTATTGTTGTGCTCTCGGCCGGCTCCAAACGAATAAGATTCTTCGTCCATAGCAGCACCCAACCCTTGCAACTTCCAATCCGCGGCGGGGTCTCGTCGTCCGCTCCCACATGCTGTACCGGAGGAGGAAAATCCTTGTGCCCCGATTTCACACTGGTCAAGCTAACCCTGAAGTGCCCAGCGGGGATCGGATGGTTGTGGAACGTGGGTTGCGAGGGGTCCATTATCATTCCCTTTCCCACGTCCACCTTCTCGCCTTTGATCAAGTAGAGTATGGTGCATGGGGTTTCTTTCTCCTGCAAACACATATGTCTGCGGCGTAAAACAACCGAAAGGAAACAAAAATGGAATATTATATATATATATATGTTGGTGCGACATGTAATTACCGTGACAGTGTCGAGCTCAGCCAAAGATGAAGGCCCACCTAGCACACCTGAGACTGAGGGCGGGTTGCTATGAGCGGGAGTGGCTGCGAGAGGAGGCCCGGTTGCGTGAGCAAGTGATGGTGCGATGGTGTTGTTGTTCATGGAGTTGCTCCCGACGAAACTGGGCAACGGGAAATCATGTACCGTCTTGTCTGAATTTTCCTTCGTCCAGTTGATGATAACTGGAACCAAGTTAGTAGCAAAATCATTTCTGCAAGCAGTTACAGCTGCATTGACTACCTGCTGTAGCAACTCATATTTGTCCTTGGTTGCTTTTTTCGCGTCCTCAGCTGCCTTTTTCTCGACCGCAAGCTTCACCTTCGCGTCGATGTCTGCCTAACTAAACTTCTTTTTCTGCTTCTTGGCCTCTGGGCCCTCGTCATAAAACACCTTCCACGTGGCGCCGTCTCCAGCGTTGTGCACACGACCATATTGCGGCCACTGGACCAAAGGGAGTCCCTTAAGTTCGTTCAAGGCCCGATTGAGAGGGGTGTCCCACTTGGGCCTCATTGGAGAAGTAGGGCTTTCGGTTGCAAGCCGGTGTTGCTTCTCCAGTAGTCTAATCATATTCCTCGTGATCTTGTCCGTGTAAAAAACCTTTTTCTCCTTGTCCCACTTGTAGCGGGCCCTGATGAAGTCACGCTCCAAGGGGTTGGTGAACTTTGCGAAGGGGTCTGGGAGACCCGCGGCTTCATGTTCCGCGTCCTCCTTATCCCATATGGGCCTTTTACTGAGGTAGCCACGGCTTCCGAGGCGATGCTTCCCCGTGTTCCTTTGCTAAAGGCTCTTGAATTTCGTAGCCTTAGCCTTGGCTGCCTCGGTAGCGCAAGTGTCCTTGAACTTTTCGAACTCCTCTTCCGTAAGTGTGAGATTTTCCTTCAGAATCTTGGACAAGGGTTCATCAGCCTCAATAGCTCGTTTCACCCTCCCTTTCCAGGAGGCCAAATCATTGCTGAACATGCCCATGGCGTGATTGTTAATATTTTTCATCTTCGGATCATCCCACGGTTGTTCTATGTTATCATCCCGGTCGGGGAACTTGAATCTCTTGTGCAACTTCGTTAGAAGCAACTGCGTCAAATGTTCTTTACTCCTTAAGTCATCATCGTTGATGCTCACGCATTCCCGTAGGATGCATCCTACTTGGTTCCCATAGCACTTGCGAGGTTCTTCCGGCTCTAACGGCTCAAACTTGCCAAGTGCCATCTTTGTGATCACAAGTCGTCCAATCCCTAGTTTGTTAGGTTTTCGTATCCTCTGCTTCTTATGCTTCCTCTTTTCGGTAGCGGCATCGGGGCCGGTACCTTCCCCGCCGGTATCTTCCCCGCCGGTACCTTCCCCGCTGGTACCTTCCCCACCGGTCTCGGTGCCGGCGCCGTCAGTATCGATGTCGGCGTCAGTACCATCATCGAGGCCGACCTGCAAACCTTGCTTAGTAGTCAAATAGTCGAGGTACTCTTGTTCACCCTCATAATCCATCTCGCCTGCATCTTGGTCAGAAGGCCCAGTTTCTTCGTTGTTCGACATGTTTCCTATGATTAAGTGTCCTCATTTATTTCTAAAAGTATGAATAAATGAGAAATGACATAAAAAGAAATCTATGTGCCAGCACTCGATATGCCAACTATGTAGCACAAATCATGCCTTTATTCACGGGAAATTTCGGCATGACCTTTGCTAAAAAATGGACATATCGATCGCCTGAAATTCACCGGAATGGAAATGAATCAACATTCCGGCATAACATAGGCCACTCAGATCATTTTCCAAACATGACATATCCACATATCACATGTCCAGTTCAAATTTGCATATAAATTCATCTAATTTTGAAACCTAGCTAAATTCATAACTAAATAGATAACCTAATTAATATACTGCCCTAACTAAAACCTAAGTAAATTAACCGAAGAACCCTAGCAGAGAGAGAGAGAGTGGGACAGGAGGTTTACAGAGGATGCAGGGACGAGGAGGCAGGCCCGAGGATGGCCGAGGTTGGGAGGGGAGGAAGCAGAGGAGGGAGGCGAGGGCCGACGGGTCAGGGGTGAGTGCGCCGGGGTCAGGGGCGAGGGCCGGGTCGGGGGCGAGTGCCGGGGTCGGGGTCGG
>NC_041391.1:636456971-636495507 GCF_002162155.2 Triticum dicoccoides
AAGCAGAGGAGGGAGGCGAGGGCCGACGGGTCAGGGGCGAGTGCGCCGGGGTCAGGGGCGAGGGCCGGGTCGGGGCGAGTGCCGGGGTCGGGGTCGGGGGCGAGCGCCGGCGCCGGGGTCGGGGGCGAGCGACGGGGGAAGAGAGAGTGGGGATTTGGGGGGGGGGGGAAGGCGGGATGAAGCAGGGATAGTGAGAATTTTGGGTTAAGTGGACGTAGCAGCAGCGCGTTTAGCCAAAACGCGCTGCTACTACATTCAGTAGCTGTAGCGATTTGTACAAAATGCGCTGCTACTACCTTCAGTAGCTGCAACAGTTTATACGAAACGCGCTACTACTAACTTCAGTAGCTGCTACTACCTTCAGTAGCTGCTACTACTGCCAGTTTTCCTTTTTCTTTTCCTTTAATTTCTCCCACTTTTATTTCCCGAGAGCAGTGAACGAAGGGAGGTCGATATATATTGCATCATTTGACGGTTAAATATGTATGCAAAATAGGAACATATATATTACATCATTGGACCCATGCATAATAATGGCTAAGTGTGTATACAGAATAGGAACATATATATATATATATATATATATATATATATATATATTACATCATTTGACCGATAACATACAGTTCCTCAGCGCTGACGTTTTCATTTTTGAGTCAGCTTCTTTCCCTTCTTGTTCGTCGAAGAATAATTGAGCCCCTCATTGTGACTTTGCCTTTTCCATGGAGTACAATTTTTCTTAGGTAATGTAGTATTGATTCTTCTTTTGACGTATACTTCATCATCATCGTCATCTTCCCTCATTGGGTTGCCATACTGATCATAGTCTTCCTCGTTGGCGACTCCATCCATTTCAATGATGTTCCTTTTGCCTCTCCTCAAGACAACACGACTGGGATTGCATGGGTCGGTTATGAAGAAGCATTGTGTCACGTGCTTAGCGTGTACCCATGGCTCGTTTTTTGTGATAGCGTTCACGGTAGCACTCTTGGCGTCGGGTATACTCATGGTAGTGAAAATCCGGTTTTCTGTTTCGACATTCTTTGCCCATCTGACACTGAACATCGTTGTGTTGTGCAGTCCAGAGTAGTCAAGCTCCCAGATCTCCTCGACCCTTCCATAAAATCGTTTAGTTGCGCCGTTGTCGCTGTCGGTCATGCATTCCATCGTCACCCCTGAGTTCTGATCATCACTATCCATATCTTTGGCCTCCGTGTAGAACGTGTATCCGTTGATATCATATGCCTGATAGGTTACGAGGTTGGGCGAGGGGCCATGTGCTAAGGCATATATGAGAAATCCGTCCTTAGAGCCCTCCTCCGGGGGATTAGCAATAATATGCTCTTTGAACCAATGCAGGAAAGTGGAGTGGTGCTCTCTAGTAACTTCGGCATTCGTCCTGCATACCCCCCGGTCACGATACTTCTTTGCGATAATTTCTTTGTGCAGTGCCACGAAAGGATCTACCTCGTCTAGGTGTTGTAGCACTACCAAGTTTGCTCTGTCAAAGTCGCTGCGCCAATCTGAGTATGCCACATGTAGTTCCCTCCGACCGTTGCAGTGACCATCTCCTTCAAGCCTCACATCGTGCTTGTTAACGGGCAAACCAATACTAACACCAGGCGGCTGGTCTGCGCCATATAGAAAATTCTCACAGAAAGAGATGCACTCTTTTGTCAAATAGCCCTGGACGATGCTTCCATCCAGACAGGACATGTTACGAACGAATCCTTTGATGATCCCATTCATCCTCTCAAACGGCATCATGTTGTGCAGGAATGATGGCCCCAGGTCTATTATGTCATCCACAATATGGACACACAGATGCACCATCACGTCAAAGAACGCGGGCGGGAAGTACATCTCAAGCTCATTCAGTATCACAACAATCTCTTCATGTAGCCTTCAGAGCTTCTTCACACTAATCGACTTTCGAGAGATGACGTCAAAAAAGTTGCAGAGACCAATAAGCGTGTCACGGACGTGCTTGTCCATTATTCCTCTAAGGGCAACAGGTAGTATCTGCATCATCATCACATGACAGTCATGAGACTTCATCCCGCTAAACCTTTTCTTGTCCGTGTCTAGATATCTGCTTATCTTGCCACAGTAACCGTAACTAACTTTGACTCCGGTAAGGCACTCAAAGAAGGCATTGATCTCAGCCCGACTTAAGGTGAAGCAAGAAGGGGGGCAATAATCCTCTTTCTTGATTTTCTTTCCCTCCTTCTCCCGTGCCTCTATCTCTGTCTCTGTCTCGTCTGACATTTTACGAGGTGGCATTTGCAGATCTTCCCTGATTTTCAAATCTTGCAAGTCGTTTCCTGCCTTCGGCCCATCCTTGGTCTTATCCCGCATGTTCATCAGTGTTGCGAGCAAGCTCTTAAGGACATTTTTACAGATATGCATTTGATCAAGGCAATGAGGTGTATCGAGTTTGTGCCAGTACTCCAAGTCCCAGAACACAGACCTCGTCTTCCATATCTTTAGCAGCGGGTCCGGCACCTTTCTCATCGTCTTTCCCGGCGCGGGGCACTCCTTCCAGTTTTTCAACAGCTCGTCGATTTAGGCACCACTCCGCTTATGTGGAGGTCCTCAATGCTCAGCGTGACCATTGAATAGATCTCCACGGTTTCTCCACGGGTCGTCCTGTTCAAGCCATCTTCGATGCCCCATGTACACGATTTTCCCAGACCCGCCATCTTTCCTTGACGTTAGCTGCTGAGACATCGTATCATCCATGCACCGCGTGCATCCGGAATATCCATGGCACACCTAGCCTGCCACATATCCGTAACCGAGATAGTCCTGCACTGTCGTGATCAGCGCGGCTCTCATGTTGTAATACTCGCCTTTGCTGGCATCCCATGTCTTGGCCGGTGTTTTCCATAACGTGTCTAACTCCTCTCGAAGTAGCCCCAGATGCAAATCCATATTATTTCCTGGTTGTTTTGGCCCTTGAATAAGCATGCTCATGTGAATGTACTTCAATTTCATGCACAAACAGGGGGGAGGTTGTACCTCCATACAAACACGGGCCATGTGCTATGGTTGGTGTTCTGGTTGCCAAACGGATTCATGCCATCGGTACACGCGCCGAGCACGATGTTCCTTGCATCACATTCAAAATACCGATAGAAGCTGTTCAACGCTCTTCACTGGCTTCCATCCTTCACGTGTCTTAGCTTCGGATCATCTCCATTGTTCTACCATCGTTCCACTGACCATCGTCAACTCTGCATGGTAATAATAAACAAATTGATTATAAAAATGCGTGCATGCATCAAAGTCATACAAAAATTCGGCATGACCTTCCCTAAAAATAGGACATATATGGATCTAGAGTTTACCTGGAATTCGTTGAAACGGAAATAAATCGACATTTCGACAAAACATAGGCAACTCAAAAGCACAATTTGGCGTCAACTCATGCCACACACACAATTTCCACAAACATATCACACACACATGAACATATTTCCATTTTGCAAAAGCATGAAATTTTCATCACCTATCTCGAGATCGAGCACACGGTTGAGATGATGTTGTAGGGAGATCAAAAGTGCACAAAGCTCTTCTTGACAAAGATAGATCTAGTTAGGGGGCAAATAGGTCACTTAACTAAATCCTACATCTACCTAGCTACCTAATTTGGGAGGAGACAACTTCAACTAGTGGAGGGTAAGGAAAAAGAGAAAGGAGATGCATTAATGGAGGTGGTGTAGTTAGGTAGGAGTAATGAAGAGAGAGAAAGGTAGATAGAAGAGAGAGAGTAATGGGGGAGAAGTATTGAGGAAGAAGAAGAGTGAGAGTGGGAGCATGTGGGAGGTAGGGGAAAGGGAAGAGAGGAGGGGGAGGGGGGCGGTGGGGAAAAGGTGGTGGGTTGGTGCGGATTAGCAGTAGCGCGAGACTTAAAACGCGCTGATGATAAGAAAGTAGCAGCAGCGCGCTTTTGTCAGAAGCGCTACCGCTAACCGGGACAAAAAGTGTGTCCAATTTGAAAATTAGTAGCAGCGACCTCAGAAAAACCGCGCTACTACTGTAGCTTTAGTAGTAGCGCGGCTAGCGGTACCGTGCTGCTACTAAATGGAGTTGAGGGGGCACTGTCGGTCGATATTTGTAGCAGCGCGTGTTACACAGAGCGCGCTACTGCTAAACACTTGTCAGTAGCGAGTTTTGCATACCCGCGCTACTGCTAATTAGCAGCAGCGCTCCTTTTTGAGCCGCGCTACTGCTAAGATTCTTTGTATAGGGTCTTCCCTAGTATGTAGGCAAGCGTCATATATGTGAATTATATCATGCCGTCCTTTTTTTGTATTTCTCATTGCTTTTGTCGACAATGTTTGTATATTCAACTGCTCTTCCTGTGCATCAGCCATTTGAATTGGTGATGGAGAAATCTGGAGTGAAAACAAGATCTTCACAGCAGACAATTCTACCTGCTGAAGCAGATATCTTGCTGGTTACAGATAGCTCTTCAGAGGAGGATTCAGAGGCAGATGACCAGTCCTGTTATCCCCCTGAGGTGTATGCTTAAACTTGGCAGGGTTATATTACTCATATAATGCATATGTTGTATTGCAATGCTTAGTTTTTACATAATATACACAATATTGAATGCCATCTCCTTAGTTGACACATCATATATGCGATTTCCCTCTGCTCAATTCCTTAGTATATAAATCATATATTTGAAGTATGCCATGCCATGATGTTTACATAGACAGCACGTATCTGAATTATGGCATGCCAACCCATTTTCTAAAGACATAATATAGTGATATCATCTCATCCTATTTACATAGTCATCATATTTTAAATTATGTCATTCTATCCATGAATTATATCATGCCATCATGTTTCCATCGACGACATGTTTGTGATTTATGGCATGCCAACCACTTTAATAGACACATCGTATAGTTATATCATGTCATCATGTTTACATAGTCATCATATTTTGAAGTATGTCGTTCTATCCTGTTTAGTTAGCCATCATACATGTGAAATTGTGTCATGCTATCCTGTTTAATTAGCCCTCATATGTGTGAAATTATGTCCTGCTATTCTGTTTGCTTAGACAACATAAATGTGAATTATTTCATGCCCTGTTTTCTTCCCTACTATCCATTGCACCTGTCTATCTTACAATGTCTGTACATTCAATTACTTTTCTTGTTTATCAGCCATTTTCAATTGGAGGGAGTGATGGCAGTATCCGTGGGAGTAAAAACACGGTCTTCCGAAAATATCGTGCTACCTGTCGATGCAGATAGAACCACGGTTGTACTTTCCCAAGAACCAGCCCCACCACACATAACCCACACTCATGCAGATTGTACCCCTACCCTGTTGGACAGAGAACCAGCTACACCCCTTCTAACCCCAACCCCAGCAGATAGACACCCAGTTCCCGTTGACACAGCACCGTCTCCACCACATAGCACCCAAACACGAGCAGTTAGTAAGGCAACTGCAGTGCCCAAATCAAGAGGACCACCACTCTGAACCTGAAGTCAACGCTTAAAGCAGAAGAAGAATTGTTCTCAGGTCAGGTTCCATAGCTATGGTTCAAACTACTTTGCTCTTGCATCACTGTATTTATTGATTCCAACTAATTTCAAATTTGAAGGATGCAATTGAAACTCCAATGGCGCAACAGGTATGTTTTCAACCTGTTTCTTCAACGTGTTTGGTTGTTTGCTGTTGTAACTTGCTCTATGTTAATTTGAGTTTCAATTGAATAAACAGTTATGTTCTCATGCCATGCACATTACAAGTGTTGTTATTGATGTGTAGTTTCCCACACTTTTATTCTGTCTATGCTGCTTTGTCTTAAATAGATATGATTCAAACTGTATCTTTCTTGATTTGGCAACATAAACTAGAATGATATAGACCATACAGTGACCATACTACATAGATATATGTTTGTTTCATGTTGTTATCCTGTCCACCTTACTAATGAACTGGTTTACCAAAATGAGTTTCATATACTACATTGTAAACCTGAGATGTGTTTGTTTGTTTCTCTTTTAGAATGCGGATAAAATATTGGAGAAGAGTACCCTGTTATGCAATGGTAAAGGAAGTAATGCAGATAAGGTTCAAGATAGTGAGATATCCCTGTTGGTCTCCAAGAAAGCTGATAAAAACTATATTGAAGACACTGAGACAACCCCAAAGTCCTGTCTTGATGTAGTGTTCAACTTACTGGCTACCACTGCTGGCACCAGCTCTTCAAACTCTTTGCCTGAATCAGTTCGGCTTCTTGAGTCTCAACTTCAAGTGGAAAGACATCGATCAGATGTTATGCGACAGGAAGCTGAAGGACTGAGGAAGTCCCTGCAGAATTCAGATGCATACTTTCTGGTGTAATAGCAAGCGCTGAGGACTTAAGTGCCAAACAAGAGAAAGTTAATAAGCTTGCTAAGCATCTTGCCAGCATTATGGGTACCCAGGATATTGTTTCTTGAGCTCTTCTGAAGTGGTTTCAGTTCTGGACTTGTTTTGCTGTGGCGTTTATATGCTGTTGTGTTCCCTATATTTGCACTGGTGGCGAACTTTGATGCCCAGTGGATGTAATATGTGGAATAGCCGTGATAGCCTAGTGTAAGTTGCTTGCTTATTTATTTCCTTGTTGTCTTGTTTATTTGTTTGCTTGTAGTCAGTGCAGTTCTTTTTCTGCGGTTTGCTAGTGGCTGCAATAACCTATTTTTCTAAAACTAGGCCATAATAACCATGGGCTAATATTTACTGTAGTGACACTACGCCTCCTACGGGCCGTAGAAACAGTGGGCCTTCTACGGGCCATATAAGCAGTGGGACTTCTACGGGCCATAGAAGCAGTGGGCCTTCTATGGGCCGTAGAAACAATGGGCCTTCTATGGGTCGTATCATAAATGGGCCTTATACGGGCCGTATGATCGATTGGCCAAAAATGGGCCAAACAGACCACATTCAGGCCATTAACGGGCTAGAGTTGGAATCGTCCGTTCATGGGCCGACCATAATGGGCCATCCTTAATAGGTCATATTTGATGACGCTATGAAAACGGCCCAACGTATTAACGGACCACAAACGGGCCGACTGTAACCACGGGCTGAATTTGGCCCACAAGCAGAAAATGACAGTAACGGGTCATAAGTAAACGAATGCTGGAAATGAGCCCAAGAATAAATGGGCTCTGAGAAGGCCGAAAGATAACATGGGCTGGAAACGGCCCACCAGAATAACGGGCCGTTAATGGGTATAAAGTGATACACTGTTCTTTACGGGCTAGTTTCACCACGGGACATTAATGGGTGTAAAGTGATACACTGTTCATTACGGGGCAGTTTCACCACGGGCCGTTAATAGGCCAAGAGTTACGTAGGGCCTCATATGGGCCAAAAGACGTCATGGGCCATACATGGGCCAGAAGTGAAAACAGGCTGGAATCATATTGGATGGCGCAGATGATGCTACTAGGCCTAATTCGAATAGGGCGTAATGGGCCTTGGGTCAGCGGGCTGTAAATGGGCTATATGCGACCAGACTGTTAACATGCTTTCCATGGGCCGGCCCGCCACCTTTTGACCAAGTCAAATGGGCCAGCCTTTTCACGAGAATGGGCCTCTGTTGGGCCGTGCCACGTGTCGATGTATCATAGGCGCCTCTGTCCAATGAGTGGATGGCATCTGTCCCAGTGATGAGCCGACACGTGTTTCCTCCATCCAATGATGATTTTACACATGGAAAATCCCCATTGGTCGGGGCTGTTAACGGGTTATCGGATCCAAAACCCGACCCGATAGCTTAACGGCGTTCCGTTACGATGGATGCCACGTGTTGGTCACCCTTGACGAAAGCACTTCTGTGACGCGCGATTTCTCGGCATGGAAGTGGACACTTCTGTGATGATAATTTTGGTAATGTGATGGAACACTTCTACGATAGCACAGGTATGACTATCTTGATTCTGTCATAAATTTGTCATGGATGTACATGCATGACAGAAAACGCGACCTACTGTGACAAACACGTATCATCACGAAAGTGTATTTTTTTTGTAGTGTTTCTTACGGCTGGTTAGACAAGAACTTGCATCGGAAGAATTTATATGACTCTATAAGAACTCTGCAAATGAATACAGACTATGAGAACCAAGGGATTCTCCCACGAACATGTACCTATGACAGCATTAGAGGTGCGAGGGAAGGGGAAGAGGTCATATGCATTCTCAGAAGATTTTGAAGATAAATTAGTTGTAAGACATTGACCTCATAACGCGAAGACATTCACTTATTTGTTGTGAGTCGGTTCCAGATTTGTACGAATCCAAGAATAGGTACAAGTGAGGAATCTAACTTGAAGAGTAGCATAAGTGAACAGAGTAGGCATAGTATGAGATGCAGAAAGAGATAGATTCAACATTGGAGACCTAGAAACTGCTTTTGAAGGAAAATGATGAATCTACCAGATCTAAAATACGGTAAAAAGTGAGTTTTAGTTACCACAAGAAGAACTGCTAGACGGAGCGAAGTTGGAGGCCGAGCAGTTCAATCTTCTGTGCCCTAACTTGGCGACGGAAGACACCTACGGCGGCAGCGGAGAAGATGAGGTCTGCGACCGGCGTGAGGACGGCGTGGGAGAAGTTGCGGCAGCTAAGCGCTTCGTCGCTGGTGTCATCGAGAGCTAGCGGTGGCACTAGGGTTTTCGAGAGGTGGCGAGGTGGAAGAAGAATTTTTCACCGAGACAATTGACAGTTACGTAGGTGCCCCTAGCGGTTCACATCTGAAGGGCACGTGGCAAGCATGCAGCACCTTGGGAGTTGTTCCATGTTCCCACGCACACCTGGATTGTCGGGGTAGTCGTTCCGAATTATCCGATTTTCAGGCAAAAAGGATATAGCATTAAAAACAGATATAAATGTTGTGTCTGATTGACTTCAGCTGACAAGGTTCAGTGAAGACAATTGACAGTTTTCAATAGAATGCATATGATTTGGATAGATAGAGTTGTGGTAGAAGCATAGATAGGTTAGGGTCCGATCACATTCACTTAGATCAAAAGATTCAGCACAAAACCATAGCTATAAGTGAATGTTGTAGAGGACAGAACATAAGTATGTATATATATAACTAGTATAAGGTCAAATCAACCAAATGAAGATAAACTTGAATATAAGCCAAGTATGAAGACAGATCAAATATGAAGACTTTGCAAACATAACGCCAAGAGAAACACTTCAAACAAAAATTTTGTGGTGGCGTAACCCACCATATAAGAAGTATTAGACCCAGACACGGCGCACAATTATCGTGGCGCTCTGAAGTCAAATTCTACATTAATGTATTCACACTTGGAGTTTATGTCTTCATTGATTGAAGATATACATTACTTTGTGTGTTGCACATCTAAGTCATCGAAATGCATAAGTGTTAGGATGTGTGTCTTGTTCACAGGACATTTTAGGATTCCAAGATATTTAGCTCACACCACAACTTGCAAAACCTTTTCTCATCCAAGGGCTTTGTGAAGATATCAGCCAATTGCTCTTCAGTGTTGACGTGTATGATATCAATATCTTCCTTCATGAAATGATCTCTGAGAAAGTGATGCTTTGTCTTCGAGTGCTGAACTGGGTTGTTGGCAATCTTGATGGCACTCTCATTATCGCAGTAGAGTGGCACATTCTTCAGGTGTATACCATAGTCCTTGAGAGTTTGATTCATCCATAGAAGGTGAGCACAGCAAGATCCAGAAGCAATGTATTCGGATTCAGAAGTGGAGAGAGATACACAGTTCTGCTTCTTTGAAGACCAATAGACAAGTGATCGTCCCAGAAAGTGACATGTGCCTGATGTGGACTTGCGATCAACCTTATCACCAGCATAATTAGCATCTGAGAATCCAACTAGATCAAACTCTGAGCCCTTTGGATACCATAATCCTATTGTTGGGGTGTAAGCCAAATATTGAAGAATTCGCTTCACAACTAAGTGATGTGATTCCTTTGGTGACGCTTGGAATCGGGCACACATGCAAACACTAAGCATTATATCTGGCCTAGATGCACATAAATAAAGCAAAGAACCAATCATGGAGCGATATACCTTTTGATCGAACTCTTTACCATTGGCGTCGGGACCCAGATGACTTTTGGTTGGCATTGGCGTCATGTATCCTTTGCAGTCTTGCATTCCAAACTTCTTCAGGCAATCTTTGAGATATTTTTCTAGAGAGATGAAGATGTCGTTGCGTTGCTGACGGATTTGGAGACCCAGAAAGAACTTCAGTTCACCCATCATGGACATCTGATATTGCTCTTGCATCATGTGACCAAACTCATCACTGTATTTCTTGTTGGTGCAGCCGAAGATAATGTCATCCACATAGATTTGGCATACAAACTATTCACCATCATATGTCTTCGTGAAGAGAGTAGGATCTGGTCAACCAGGTTTGAAGCCTTTGCTCATCAGGAAGTCTTTGAGCGTGTCATACCAAGCATGAGGGGCTTGTTTGAGGCCATACAGCGCCATGTTGAGCTTGTATACCATATCAGGATATTTTGGATCTTCAAAGCCTGGAGGTTGTGCAACATATACTTCCTCTTCTATATTTCCCTTGAGAAAAGCACTCTTCACATCCATTTGATACAGAAGGATGTTGTGATGATTTGCATAGGCAAGAAGTATGCAAATGGCTTCAAACCTTGCCACCGGAGCAAATGTTTCATCGAAGTCAATTCCTTCTACTTGAGTGTAACCTTGTGCAACGAGACGAGCTTTGTTTCTGACCACTTGACCATGCTCATCTTGCTTGTTGCGATATATCCATTTGGTGCCAATGATATTGTGCTTCCGAGGATCAGGACGCTTGACCAGTTCCCACACATTATTCAGCTCAAACTGTTGAAGCTCTTCTTGCATAGCTTGAATCCATTCAGGTTCCATAAAGGCTTCGGTGACTTTCTTGGGTTCTGAAATTGAGACAAATGCAAAATACCCAGAGAAATTGGTAAGTTGTGTTGCTCTTTGTGTAGCTCTTGAACGAGTGAGTGGACCGGGTGTATTGAGGCTATCGATCATCTTCTCAATCTGTACTTCATTTGCAACACGAGGATGAGCAGGACGAAGATTTTGCTCATTCTGATCAATGTCATCATTTGGAGGATTATCTTCAGGTTGAGCATTGTCTTCATGTTGAGTGGATGCAGAAACGATCAGTTCTTCTTCAGTCTGATTCTCAGAGGGTATGATCTCTCCAGTTCCCATTTGTTTGATTGACTCGCTAGGGGATAATTCATCTAGCACATTTGGCAGGTGCTCTCTTTGCGAGCCGTTAGTCTCATCAAACCACACATCCACAGTTTCAACCACTTTATAGTGAAAGAGGTTGAAGACACTATAGGAGTGCGAATCCTTTCCGTAACCAAGCATAAAACCTTCATGTGCTTTTGGTGCAAATTTAGAAGTGTGATGTGGATCCTTGATCTAGCACTTAGCACCAAATACTCTGAGGTAACTTACGTTTGGCTTCTTACCAGTTAGGAGCTCATAGGAGGTTTTCTTCAGAAGCTTGTGAAGATAAACATGGTTGATGATGTGGCATGCAGTGTCAATGGCTTCAGGCCAGAACTTCCGTGGAGTCTTGTACTCATCAAGCATCATTCGTGCCATCTCAATAAGAGTTCTATCCTTGTGCTCTGTGATGCCATTCTGCTGAGGTGTGTAAGGAGCAGAGAACTCATGAGTGATACCCATGGTATCCAGGTAGAGATCGGGACCAGTGTTCTTGAACTCAGTGTCGTTGTCGCTTCTGATGTGCTTGATCTTGACGCCATAGTTTGTCATGGCACGGTTGGCAAAATGTCTGAAGACATCCTGCACTTCAATCTTGTAGAGGATTATATGCACCCAAGTATATCGAGAGGAATCATCAACAATGACGAAGCCATAAAGGCAAGCAGTAGCATTGGGAGTAGAGTAGTGAGTAGGGCCAAATAAGTCCATGTGCAGCAGCTCGAAGGGTTGAGACGTAGTCATGATTTTCTTCGAGGGATGCTTGGATCTAGTCATCTTTCCGGCCTCGCAGGCACCACAGATGATCCTTCTTGAACTTGACGCCTTTGATGCCCACAACATGCTTCTTCTTCGCGAGAGTGTGCAAGTTGCTCATGCCAGCATGCCCTAGTCTTCGATGCCAAAGCCAGCATTCTGAAGCTTTTGCTAGAAGACATACGGCCATTTGCGGTCCTACTAAGAAATCTACCATATACAGATCATCTTTTCGATACCCTTCAAAGACTAGAGACTTGTCGGATTCCATCAGTACAAGGCAACGATATTTTCCAAATAGCACAATCATGTTTAAGTCACAAAGCATCGAGACAGAAATTAAGTTGAAACCAAGGGATTCAACAAGCATCACTTTATCCATGTGCTGATCCCTTGATATTGCAACTCTACCTAGACCCAATACCTTGCTTTTACCACTGTCAGCAAATGTTATGTGGCTCTTGTCTGATGGACGAAGCGTTGAATCCATGAGAAGACTTCGATCGCCAGTCATGTGATTAGTGCATCCACTGTCCATAATCCATTCTGAAGCACGAGGTGTCGTAGCCTACAGTGCAGTTTGGGGGATTGGCTTCACCAAGCCAGTTGTGAAGCAAAAACATTTGACTAACAAGTGGAACATGGAAATTCAGGTCTTGGTTAGGATAGATAGGATGAGTGTCAAGGAAATCTGGAGTGAAATACATAGTAAGACCATTTGGGCATTTTATCTTGCGCCCTACAAGATTTTTAAGGTCTCCAGCATTAGCTTTGGACGCCTTTGATTTCCGGCTGGAGACCTTTCCCTGCAAAAGAGAGTTAAGTTTTCTTAACCACCCACATCTTTAGGGGTGGCTTAGAACCAATGACTCTAAGTGCAGCATCCGAGGATTTTGGCTTCGGAGCCCTAGTAAATAGCCTTGCAGGGGGTGAATAATACTTATATGAATAAGCAGAAAAGTTCTTGGTTCTATGAACATAGCGGTTTAATGAAACACGCTCATATTCATGGGTCTGAGTATGATATTCCTACAAAACATGTACGTTAGGGTGACTCAGGTGAGTCCTTGGTCTATATGAAGCTTTTGGACCATATGAAGCATTTGGTATGGGGTTTGTCTTCTTCACAGGTGGTGTCGTGATGACATTCACGGGAAGATTCTCAAGACAACTTTTGGGTACCCATATCTTTTTCATAGGTGGCCCATTCCTGCAGTTAGTACCAATATACCTGGCAAACACTTCGCCATTCTGATTCTTAAACAATTTATAGTTTGCATCAAAGGATTCATCAATGATAATAGGTTTAGCACAAGTGAAGCCAGATAAGGTGGATGGATCCACTAAAGGTTCCTTTGCAGCAACCCAGGTGGTTTTGGGGTACTACTCAGGCTTCCAGTATGACCCATCAACATTCAGTTTTTTCTTGAACCCAACACCCTCTTTTCTAGGGTTTCGGTTCAGAATCTGCTTTTTGAGGACATCACATAATGTCTGATGCCCTTTGAGGCTTTTTTACATCCCTGTCTCAAGCAGTGTCTTCAACCTGGCATTCTCATCAGCAATAGTAGTGGTATCCTCAATAGACGGGTTAGTTACCACATCAGCAGTTGAAGACATCTCAACAGTAGTAGCAGTGGAACATTTAGTAATAGAGGCAGCGTTATCATGCTCAATGCATTTTAGACATGGTGGTTGAGGGAGTCCTGGATAAGGGGGTATCCGGACTACTGGACTATATACTTTGCTCGGACTATTGGACTATGAAGATACAAGATAGAAGACTTTGTCCCGTGTCCAGATGGGACTCTCCTTGGCGTGGAAGGCAAGCTTGGCGATTCGGATGTAGATCTCCTTCTCTGTAAACCGACTATGTGTAACCCTAGCCCCCTCCGGTGTCTATATAAACCGGAGGGTTTAGTCCGTAGGACTCATCATCATTATCATCACAATCATCAACAATCATACCGTAGGCTAGCTTCTAGGGTTTAGCCTCTCTGATCTCGTGGTAGATCAACTCTTGTAATACTCATATCATCAAGATCAATCAAGCAGGAAGTAGGGTATTACCTCCACCGAGAGGGCCCGAACCTGGGTAAACATCGTGTCCCCAGTCTCCTGTTACCATTAGCCTTAGACGCACAGTTCGGGACCCCCTACCCGAGATCCGCCAGTTTTGACACCGACATTGGTGCTTTCATTGAGAGTTCCTCTGTGTCGTCACTACAAGGTTAGATGGCTTCTCCAACCTTCAACCACGCTGTCCTTGGCGAGACTTTTCTCCCCGGACAGATCTTCGTGTTCGGCGGCTTCACACTGCAGGCCAATCTGCTTGGCCATCTGGAGCAGATCGATAGCTACG
This sequence comes from Triticum dicoccoides, assembly GCF_002162155.2. Lineage (NCBI taxonomy): Eukaryota > Viridiplantae > Streptophyta > Magnoliopsida > Poales > Poaceae > Triticum > Triticum dicoccoides. Next base: position 636,471,379 of record NC_041391.1, read on the forward strand.
CCCCCGGCCACCAGGTCAGCTTTGGAAACCTAAACTACACCGCCGACATCAGCGGAGACTTGATCTTCGACGGATTCGGACCTGTGTCAGGAGCGCCGAACAATCACGACGTGCACGACCTAGATCGGCAGTCGGACAGTATTCGGAACATCGCACCTGCTACCGCTCTGGACATTGCTCCAAAGTGGGTCGTGCCTTCCAAGGACGGGTCGATTGACCCTGCCCTGGAGGCCGCACACTCCTCGGCGTTGGAGCCGAACACAGACTCCTCTCCTAAAAGGATCTGTGTCTCCGGACCCCCGGACTCATCTCCGGCAGTGTGTTTGGACCACCGGATTCTTTAAAGTCTCCCTCTCTGTCAGGAGACTCCTGGCCGAACTATGTCTGGCTCGAGTAGGAAGCTGGCGACGAAGAATTTCGTTTCCCACCCACCACCCACTTAATAGCCACGGTCGATGACTTGACCGATGTGCTTAACTTTAACTCTGAAGACATCGACGGTATAGACGATGATGCGGGAGAAGAATAGGAACCACCGCCCACAGGGCGCTGGACTACCACCTCTTCATATGACATATACATGGTGGATACCCCCAAAGAAGCCAATGGCGATGAGGTAACGGAAGATAACCCCTCGGGGAAGAAAGCAAAACACGGGCGTCATCGGTGCCGCTGCAAGCCTCGCCACAGCAATACCGGCACTAGAGAAGAAAATCCAGATGGTGCCGAAGAGGAATATGATCCTTATCAACCCACCTTCGAGCAAGCTGAACAGGAACACGGGCTGGCTAGCCCAGATGAATAGGCGACGGACGGATACTCAGAGGACGAGAACTATATACCTCCCTCCGAAGACGAGGTGAGCCTCGGTGACGATGAATTCGGCGTACCAGAGGATCCCATAGAGTAGGAGCGCTTCAAGCGCAGGCTTATAGCCACTACACGAATCCTGAAGAAGAAGCAGCAGCAGCTCCAAGCTGACCAAGACCTGCTCGTAGACAGATGGACCGAAGTCCTGGCGGCCGAGGAATATGGACTCGAGCCCCTGAGCAGGGGATACCCAAAACATAAGCCGCTAGAAGAAGAGGCCGAAGAGCCTGAACTTCCAGCACAAGATGAGGCTGACCGGCCACCTCGTGGACGGGATAAAACAGGCTATCAGGCCGGACACCAGCCCGCACCCCCACGCCGGTTCACCGCGGCCCGGGGGAATATGCAGGACCTGCAAGACATATTGGAGAACAACGCAGGACAACCAAGATCGATCTACAGATCACGGGGGCGTGCCATAGCTCAGGACACCGATCGTCATGCCGGATACAATGCTGATAAATCCGTCCAGGCCGGACATTACCGACCTGTAACACCCCAAAATTTTAACCAGGTTTTAATTATTACAATTTTTGTCAAGAGTTAAAAATTTTTCCTGCAAGAATATTTCTGTTGGTTTCAAAACCTTTTCTTTTATTATTAAGGATTTATTTTTCCCAAGTGGATCCTTCCAAACATATTGAACTTCTATGCCATCTCATTAAAACAATTTCCAAATCAGTAGGTTTATTTATTAAATTATTTCACCCTGAGCTATATTCATTAAAATGACTTGTTTTAAGTTTGGAGCTCTTTTTGTACTACAACCATTCGTTTAACTTAACTAAAAATTCCACCAAAATTTGGAGATGTCATGTGATGCCTCTAAATCACTTTTATGCAATAATATAGTTCATTCATTGCATATTTTGAGTGCTACACATGTTTTTTTTTCTCTGGTCCAGTAGGCATTTTTGCACTGCAACCCTTTTAAATATTTGTTTCTAGCTTCCACCAAAATTATGGGATGTCAGTAGGAGCATATGATTCCATTATATGCAAAAATCCAGGGATGTTCGTTGAAAATTTTGAGTGAATCAACCTCATCTCCATTCTGGTTCATCATGATGGTTTGTACAGCAACCATATTATTACTTGCTCTTTGGCCCTTGATTCTTTCTCCTTCTTGTAGTCCTCCATGCTAAACCCCTAAGTCCAGGAGCATGCAACCATTGGCATATTTTTGGTTCATGAAATAATGCCACACACATCCTGTCCAGATTTGAAGTTCTGCAAAACTTGCACTAGCAAGTTTCTCCTTTTTGCAAACTAACCTCACCACCCTCTTGTGCATCCAAGGAGACACTGATCTGGAAGATTTGGCTCCTCCAAGAATAGCCAAGGTGCCTTTGGCATTTTGACAAACACCTGGAGTGCATGGACTATATTGGCATGATCTCAAGTCTACATTATGAACTTGGCCACCTGACCAAACCACCTTGTCCCTGGAGTTTCCCTCTACCTCTAACCTAGTTCTGGTGCTTGCCAACCTCACCTGTGATCTGTAGCACGCCACGACATTGTGTCGAACACCTTCCGTGCGTGCACTGGACGCGCCCAGAGCGCGCATATTGCACGAGCGGCACCCGAGCCGCCGCGTCACGCCCTGCACTCACCCCAGCCCGTGACCGACCACAGCCGGCACGCCGTGTCCCCTTGCGCGCAGCATGCTCCCCACTCACCGCAACGCGCCAAGCAGAGCCTCGCCGCGTCCCCGGCAAGCCAAGAACTAGCCGCCACGGCCGCCCGTCAGCCCTGACTCAGGCCAGCGCCGCCCAAGCCACCCCGGCTCGCCACCTGCCCCTGTGAGCAGCGTAAGTTTATCCCCTCTCCCGTCGGCTAGCTATCGTCGTCGCCACGACGCCCTGACGCTACAGGGAGGCGGTTCACCGACGAACTTATCCCCGGCCGCCGCAAACCGACCTCGTTATGCTATATAAGGAGGCCGCCGAGCACGTTCCATTGGCGAAGTAGCCTCAGCAGGCTCCACTAGCTCTCCCGTGGCAGCCAATCGACCCGGGGAGGTCTTCTTCCCCGTCTCCGGCAACTGCAGCCGCCGCCACTGCCCCGATCATTCCGGCACCACCAGAGCCTCCCCCTCTCCACTCTCTTCACTAGGAACTCCCTCTCCCCCTCGTAAATCCATCCCCTGCTCATTTTTGATCAAGACCCATTGCGAGGGAAATATCACTTTGCCCGACGACCACCGTCCGCCGCCAAGCTCACCGCCGGCAACTCCGTCCACCCCAGAGATCATATCAACCACCGGAGTAACCGTCTTGATCCCCTGAGCACGTGGATGGCCTCCGTTTTATGAACGGTGCCGTCATTCACCGGTGAACCTCGCCGGAGCTCCGCCTCTGTTTCAGTCGGAGGAGGCGACGTGCGTGTGGACTGGTCAAACCTGACCGGTGGGCCAGGCGGGCCCACTATCAGTGACCACGCACGGTCCACACAGGATATGTGGTAACGTATTTGCAAAGTATGTCTTCGACGTGTACCGGTTCGAAGCGTTTTTCTTTTCTTTTTCTGTTTTTCTTAAGAACAGATTTTTACCAAATGTTTGACTGGCTATATCTTTTAAAATATAACTCCAAATGAATTGATTCTTTTTCCTACATCTCTCAAATTTTGTCTAGTTTATTTTAAGAGTTATTTGGAAATTTTTTTAAACAACTTTTTGTGCTGTTTTTATTTTGTGTGTTAATTCATTTATATTTTCAAAAATAGGATTTTTGAAGAAAGGAGAAGTATTTCAAGAGTTTGAAATGCACCCTGCCTTCCCATGACCTGAAGGCAAGCATTCTGAACCCCGGCATAACATCTTTTCTGTGTTCGATGACACGTTCATAACATCACCTCACTTTGGAGAAACATGTTATTTCATGTGATATGAACCTACGCATGGGTGCATGTTATTGATTTCCATGCTGTTGGAAATGAACACACTTGTGATGATAATCATCCTCATGTGCCTTGCATGCATACCAGCAGGAACCCAGGAAAAAACCTCGGCCTTGGGTAGGCATGAGTTTGTCGCCGGTCTCCGTCGGGACGGTTATGTCTGGTATGGCATGGCAAGGTAATATGAGCGGTGACTCTGTTGGTTGAAATATATTCGTTATGCAAATCATGCAGGGAATACTTAAACCTCCTGAGTCGACCGTAGATCGAGTCTTGTTCCAGTAACCCCCATACTTGTTCCGTACTACCACTCGTCTCTACAACAAGTAGAGTACGGTCCAGTAATTTGTTAACCCCTTTCTAGCACACACCGTACAGAGGGGCCGGGATGAGGGTGTCACGCCCAATATGCGACCCCATTCAAAAGGAACTCGAAGGTCCCACCAAGGATAGACCCGCATATTGAAACGCTTTTGCAAGGTGGATATCATTACATCAACATTACATAATAGATGGGGATACATACATAAGGCATACAATGCCACACGAATACAACATCACAATACATAAGAGCATCATTCGACTACGGATGAAACACAAACAGAAACTCAAACGACATCCACCCAGCTAGCCTAGGCTGCCGACCTGGAACCTATCCCCTGATCGAAGAAGCAGAAGAAGAACTCAACGCAAGCAAGCATCGCTCTCGCGTCATGATCATCGCATAAACCTGTACCTGCAACTGTTGTTGTAGTAATCTGTGAGCCACGAGGACTCAGCAATCCCATTACCATGGGTATCAAGACTAGCAAAGCTTAATGGGAAAGGAAGGGGTAAAGTGGTGAGGTTGCAGCAGCGACTAAGCATATATGGTGGCTAACATACGCAAATAAGAGCGAGAAGAGAGCAAAAGGAACGGTCGTGAAACTAGCAATGATCAAGAAGTGATCCTGAACTCCTACTTACGTCAAACATAACCCAAAGACCGTGTTCACTTCCCGGACTCCGCCGAGAAGAGACCATCATGGCTACACACGTGGTTGATGCGTTTTAATTTGGATCAGGTGTCAAGTTATCTACAACCGGACATTAACAAATTCCCATCTGCCTATAACCGCAGGCACGGCTTTCGAAAGATTATACCCTGCAGGGGTGTCCCAACTTAGCCCATGACAAGCTCTCGCGATCAACAAAGGAATAGACCTTCTCCCAAGAAGACCCGATCAGACTCGGAATCCCGGTTTACAAGACATTTCGACAATGGTAAAACAAGACCAGCAAGACCGCCCGATGCGCCGACAATCTTGATAGGAGCTGCACATAACCCGTTCTTAGGGCAACACCGGATGAACACTACGTACAACTAAAACCAGCCCTCGAGTTTCCCCGAGGTGGCGCTGCAGGTGGCTCTGGTTCGGACCAACACTTAGACAAGCACTGGCCCGGGGGGCTATAATAAAGATGACCCTTGGGTTAATTACTCCCAAGGGAAATATAGGTGGTGGTGAGGCAAATGGTAAAACCAAGGTTGGGCCTTGCTGGAGGAGTTTTATTCAAAGCAAGCTGTCAAGGGGGTCCCATAAATCACCCGACCGCGTAAGGAACGCAAAATCCGGGAACATAACACCGGTATGACGGAAACTAGGGCGGCAAGAGTGGAACAAAATACCAGGCATAAGGCTGAGCCTTCCACCCTTTACCAAGTATATAGATGCGTTAATAATATAAGAGATATTGTGATATCCCAACCAAAATCCTGCCACCATGGAGAAATCTTCAACTTCACCTGCAACTAGCAACGCTATAAGAGGGGCTGAGAAAAACGGTAACATAGCCAAACAACGGTTTGCATAGGAAAGGTGTCAAAGGTTAGAGGTTCATGGCAACATGGGATGGCTTGACAAACAGATGATGGGTAGCGCAGCAAAGCGATAGAACGAAGCAACTAGCATAGCAATGATAGTAGTGAGATCCAGGGTAGCGGTCATCTTGCCTGAAATCCCGCAAGGAAGAAGAACGAGTCCATGAAGAAGATGAACGGATGTAGTCAAACAAATCCTCACAATCGCAACATTACCGGAACTAAGAAGCAACAATGGAAACAAACAAGCAACATAGTAAACACACAGCATAATCATGGCAGGTTGCACAATCAAGTATGATGCATGTCCGATTAAAGAGGCAAGGCATGGCAAAGTGCAACAAACAATACTACAAGTTAAGTGGAGCTCAATATGCAACGAGTTGCATATTGACGAAACACCACAAGCAATTATTTAGTTCTCTCTCGGTTTTGTACCCAACAATATTAAATGTTGTTAAACATGGCAAGAGGTGAAACCTAATGAAACTACCTATCTAGGCAAGTTTAAATGAGGCCGGAAACAACAAACAATAATTCTGGAAAATCCCCATGTGCATATTTTAGATTTGGTCCTGTTCTGCCCTAAACACAATTTTATGTTCGTTAAAAAGGAAAATAAAGTGGACCATGTTAAACTAGGCATTTTCCCACCCCATTTACATATAAAGTTTATTTAAAACGGAGCTACGGTTATTTAGTTATGAATTAAAGCATTTTAACATGGCATTATGCAAAATAAATACAACCAGCATTTTAAACATTTTAAACATGGATGAAACTGGCATATTATTAATCTACACAATTTTATGAGCATTTTACATATATAAATTACTTTAATCCGATGCACAGTTTGAGAGATATAAAATGCATGATGCTTAGGGGGTTTTTTGTAAAACAGCTAAACACTGAATAATGGACAAATTTGCAGTCAGGGAAAAAACATTCATTGGGCTGAATCTGGTGGGCACTAGGGCGCTCACCATGGGCCTTGGCCCGGTCGGTGGAGGCAGCAGGCCGGCGGGCTGGGTGAGGAGGCGCGCTGGGCCGGGGGATCTGGAGGCAGAGGTGCGGTCAACGGAGCGGCTGAATCGAGCGGGACATGGCGCTGCGGTCGTCCTTGAAGCAGAGGAAGCAGGGGCGACGACCATGAGAGGCGAAGGAACTCCGGCAAGGCAGAGTCGGCGTGGAGGCGAACGGGGGGGCCGGGCACGACGGTTGCTGGGGCGAGCGAGGCAGAGGAGGGAACAAACTGCTCGTCTCCTGGCTCCTGGCTCAAGCACCTGAAGAAGACGAACACGCGGAAGGAACTCCAGCAGGCGGCGACTTGGCGTCCATGGCGGCGCTGCTGCGGCAGCGCGGGCACGGTTTGCAGAAGAACGGGGCGGCAGCGGGTTAGGAGCGATGATGACAAAGCAGGCAACGGCTGGGGAACGAGGCAAAACTCGAGCGCGGTCATGGCCTTCCTGTGCACGGGAGAGAGATCAGAGGAGGAAGGAAAGGGAAAAAAGGAACAGAAAAAGAGGATATGGGCGGCGACTCATCTGCTTGTCGGCAGCAGCTGAACGGAGGCGGCCGGACTTGGAGGTCGAGGTCACCGGCGGGCTGGGTCACCGGAGCATGCGGTGATGAGGCCATACATGGCCTCTGGTACGGCGGGGCGAAGGAGTTGGATCAAGGAGCTGCTCTGGTTGGTCGGGCGAGCGAATCGGGGAGGAGCAGTTGGGAGCTCTGGTTGGTGGCTGGAGGAAAATGAGGAGAAGGGATCCCGAGGGGATTTTGTGGAGTGGCGGCGGCGATGAGATGGATGGGACATTGATCCAAAATTTTAGGGTTAGGCTATAGTTAGTCCGGTGTATATATAGCAGGTGGACTAGGCTTAGGGGCTACCTCGTCCCTCCGATCGTAATCGGATGGTCGCGAATAAAATAGTTAGGGAGCCCAATTAACAAAACGGAGATGTTTTGCGGATGTTTGGGGATGATCCGGATCCAACGGTCACGACAGCTCGGGTCGGGTTCGGGGGAGTTTCGGACGCGCGCGCGAGGGGTCTGAGAGCTGGCAAGAGGGGTTAGGTGGTCACGGAACGGTCAACGAAGGCAAGGGGTTAGATGCACTTTGCAAAGAGCGATTAGATGGTCTGTGCGAAGGGGGGTTGGGCTGAGAAGAGAGAAGAGAAGGCAGCCCGGCAACAGTTTCGGAGACCGAAACGTCCGACGATTAAACCGGCAACGGTGCCGCTATGGATGACGGTTGGGCTAACAAACGGACTCCGAATGCGATGAAATTTGGCAGGCGGTCTGTCTACACTATAAGAAGACCGCATGACAAGTTACAACCCATTCGGAGAACATTTTTATGCCACTTATAAAATAATATTTCGGAGGTGCCGCGGGCGCGTGCGAGTGTGGTCGGGCTCAGAACGGACAACGGAGAGAACCGGCGGAAACCCGGACGGATGCAAGTTTTATGAAAACGATGCCGATGCAATGCGCATGATGCTATGAGATGAGATGCATAACAAGAACAAAATGCAAAACAACAGACAAAACCCAACCACGGAGGAAATAACAAATCACATAGCCGGAAATGGCAAGAGTCAGAGTTACGAATATGGAAAGTTGTATCCGGGGTGTTACAGAGGGTACCACGGCCATGGATTAAAGCCAGTCATCCGGTCAGGGGGCATGGGTGTTTTCGGTTGAAGCCGAGGGGGTAGCTTCCCCAGTTTTGCGCGCAGTATAAATTTTGTGATCCCATGCTAATCGAGGTTGTAGCCTCCCCACTTAGAGTTTGCTTGACAGGTGTCGTGGGTGATTCCAGCCACGTGTGAGTTAAGCTGGTGTGTGCAAGTCAGGTGCGTTTTCATTTAAAAGACCATAGACGGAATTAGTCCAGATGGACTAATGGAATCCGTTACTCGTGGGTAAAGAGTACACCCTCTGCAGAGATTAAACCTATTCGAATAGCCGTGTCCATGGTTAAGGATTACAGTCTGGGATGGGTCAAGTGTCGGTCTTAGTGTCGGTCTTCGGAGGTGAAACTGTTAAACCAGAACGGGAATTACTAATTGTGACTTGTGAATATGATGATTATTATTATTGTTGACTAACCCGTGATATTACTGTTATCATCGAGTATCTCTGGGATGGTTCTACCTCCGGGATACTCACTATGACTGTTTCTTTTAAAGCCTTGCAAGATGAAGAATACTTGAACGCGTCAAAACAAAACATGTGTTGAGAACCATGTTTATTTTAGAGTAAAGCTTAGCAGATCATAACTTCGAGAGAAAAACTTGAAGAACAAAATGAGAATGAAAGGAATCCTTGATGAACCACCATGTAGAACCTCCATGAAGAAATCCGGTAATAAAAGGATGATAAAAAGGAAGAGAAGTTGAAAACACAAGGTGAAGCCTTGCAATAATTTAGATGGAGCTTCGCGACGAGATAATGCAGAAAACTTCAAACTCCGGAAAAGAAAAGATGAAGCCTCTCGAACCGAGAATGTGATATGATGACCAACTCCGGAAAGAAAGATGAATCACTTGGATGAAACAAGAATAAGAATTATGTCATGCCTATCCTTCACCAATTTAAATTGATGACAAGTAACGGATTTGGCATACTACTTATTCTCGTAGAAAGGATTAAAAGAGATATGGCGCAAACTTGGGAGGGTATAGATGGAACCACCTGTGGAACTTGGAAACAACGAATGAATTGATATGATAACGAAGGAAAAGAAATCTGGAACGAACCATTGAAAGAATTGAAAAAGACCATAGCAAAGGCACAATTCACCGGGAAGAATTGGAAAATGAATGAAGATACTTGAGGCGATTTAGATACATGAGAACGAAGAGATCACGAGCTGATTAGAGACCACTTGAGCGATGCACCGGTAAGATTTGGATAACAAGAGCTGAAGGCTAGAATGAATGATTCTGAGATGATGTGCTCCGGATAATCAAACTGAAAAGACTCCTGAATAGATCCGGATGGGTGAAAAGAATACTCACAATCTAAAATAATTATGAGAGGATGGCATCAAACTAGAATCACCAATCTTCAAGAGAATGGCCAAGATTTAGAGGAAAAACTCTTCTTTGGTCTTCAAAATCCGATAAACACGATGAGAAACACCACCAAAATTACTGAGACACTCCAGAATGAAAATTAGAAAGGTTGAACCAACGACGAAAGAATTTGAAAGATCTTGGAGAAAGACATTTGACTGGTGAGAATTCATTCTTACGTCAAACTTGGAAATGAATTTGAGAATGGCTCCGGGGGATTAGAAGAGTCAGGTAAGATCCTGGGAAAAGACCTGTGGGTTAGGGCCCACTCGAAAGAAACATCGTTGAACAATTGATTGAAAGGGGGGATTGCACCGGTTGAATTAAATGACTTGAATGAGATAACAACCTCGAAATATCTTGAACGGATTGAGAATGGAAACACAAGTCTTCCGAGATATCTTCAGCACTCCAGAACAAATGAATAGCAAGAGGTGAGTGATTGAGAGGTGCACCGGCATGAGAAAGCATTTGACACGAGGAAAAGAATATGATCGACACTGAAAGCTTGAAATGGATCCACCGGAGAAGAAAAAGGGATGAATAATGATGAACTTAAAACTGCCTTAGTATCTTCCTGAGAATCACCAGATAAGAACATTGTCGGGAAAAGAATGGAGAAACTTCCCATTAATAAAAGGATACATGATTAAGAAATCTGAGTCCTTGAAGAAAAAGGGTCGGAGGGCAGGAAAACAAAGGCAACTTGGGATGAACGAAACAAACACCGGTGAGAAAACTTAGAATTGATCTTGCGGATGGGAAGAATGATGGGTTCATCTCGAAGAGAAGCGCACCGGTTGGAAAAGAATTGACATGACAATCTCGATGATCAAAAGGATTAGCACTCCCATAGAAATATGAGAACACCATTTAAGAAAGGTATGGATTCAACATTTGACTTTGAAGCAACTCAAATACCACAACTCAAAAGAAAACAAAGGATTTGGCTTGCAGAATAAGCCGGAACAAACATATGATAGAGATTTCGTCCGAAGTTTTCGTGGTGGGGCCCACACGGGCTCGAGTGTACAGCACCATCATGTACAAGGCAGTGCACATGACATACAAAGTGTCCCTGAACTAGCATAGCCAAGGGTTCTTTAAGACACAACGAGACCACTGTAGTATTACCGTGGAAAGGCGGACCACTAGACGTCAAACCCCAATCTCATATCATGCATCTGTCGAAAAGATATTCTAGGAACTACTTGAATTCCCACCTATAAAACTCCCGAAACTTTCTGATTATGCAATCTGGTGTTGGGGATACAGGGGAAGCAATATATCTCACCCAAACTAACAATGCCTACATCCAGCTGTATCCATCCATCAACACATAACCAAGAAACCTTCAGAAATCATGTACCTCAACCATCGAAAAGCATACGTTATACGAGTTATGGCAATACTCCCGAGCTCGCCCCAGTACTGGGTTATCGGGGTTATCTCACCAACAACTGCATAAAAGAGATTTTCGACGTCGGCAAATCTCAGGTATTCCAGAACTGCAACGATAAAATTGTGACAATAACACCTCAGAGCTCGACTCCCTGGGTCAAAGCCACATAAATAGACAAGAGGCACCAAGAACAATGTTCTCGTCACAAAACCATCGGAACGATTCCAAGATACCCGCGTGATCCTAAAATTTTTTAGTGAAATTTGAGGAGAGGAAAGAAAAAACATCTACGTCAGGAGACCTCACCAGAGCGACGAAGGGGCTGAGGAGTAAAAAGAATCCTACTCTCCGATATATATAATCCTAAGACTCAAAATAGTTTTCTTCTAGACTCAACAACAGCCAACAATCAAGGGGGCTCCTAAGGTCGGTCGAGGCTTTGATTACCAACTTGTCACGCCCAATATGCGACCCTATCCAAAAGGAACTCGAAGGTCCCACCAAGGATAGACCCGCATATTGAAACGCTTTTGCAAGGTGGATATCATTACATCAACATTACATAATAGATGGGGATACATACATAAGGCATACAATGCCACACGAATACAACATCACAATACATAAGAGCATCATCTGACTATGGATGAAACACAAATAGAAACTCAAACGACATCCACCCTGCTAGCCCAGGCTGCCGACCTGGAACCTATCCCCTGATCGAAGAAGCAGAAGAAGAACTCAACGCAAGCAAGCATCGCTCTCGCGTCATGATCATCGCATAAACCTGTACCTGCAACTGTTGTTGTAGTAATCTGTGAGCCACTTGGACTCAGCAATCCCATTACCATGGGTATCAAGACTAGCAAAGCTTAATGGGAAAGGAAGGGGTAAAGTGGTGAGGTTGCAACAACGACTAAGCATATATGGTGGCTAACATACACAAATAAGAGCGAGAAGAGAGCAAAAGGAACGGTCGTGAAACTAGCAATGATCAAGAAGTGATCCTGAACTCCTACTTACGTCAAAAATAACCCAAAGACCGTGTTCACTTCCCGGACTCCGCCGAGAAGAGACCATCACAGCTACACACGCGGTTGATGCATTTTAATTCGGATCAGGTGTCAAGTTATCTACAACCGGACATTAACAAATTCCCATCTGCCTATAACCGCAGGCATGACTTTCGAAAGATTATACCCTGCAGGGGTGTCCCAACTTAGCCCATGACAAGCTCTCGCGATCAACGAAGGAATAGACCTTCTCCTAGGAAGACCCGATCAGACTCGGAATCCCGATTTACAAGACATTTTGACAATGGTAAAACAAGACCAGCAAGACCGCCCGATGCGCCGACAATCCCGATAGGAGCTGCACATATCTCGTTCTCAGGGCAACACCGGATGAACACTACGTGCAACTAAAACTAGCCCTCGAGTTTCCCCGAGGTGGCGCTACAAGTGGCTCGGGTTCGGACCAACACTTAGACAAGCACTGGCCCGGGGGGGCTGTAATAAAGATGACCCTTGGGTTAATTACCCCCAAGGGAAATATAGGTGGTGGTGAGGCAAATGGTTAAACCAAGGTTGGGCCTTGCTGGAGGAGTTTTATTCAAAGCGAACTGTCAAGGGGGTCCCATAAATCACCAGACCGCGTAAGGAACGCAAAATCCGGGAACATAACACCGGTATGACGGAAACTAGGGCGGCAAGAGTGGAACAAAACACCAGGCATAAGGCCGAGCCTTCCACCCTTTACCAAGTATATAGATGCATTAATAATATAAGAGATATTGTGATATCCCAACCAAAATCCTGCCACCATGGAGAAATCTTCAACTTCACCTGCAACTAGCAACACTATAAGAGGGGCTGAGCAAAACGGTAACATAGCCAAATAACGGTTTGCATAGGAAAGGTGTCAAAGGTTAGAGGTTCATGGAAACATGGGATGGCTTGACAAACAGATGATGGGTAGCGCAGCAAAGCGATAGAACGAAGCAACTAGCATAGCAATGATAGTAGTGAGATCCAGGGTAGCGGTCATCTTGCCTGAAATCCCGCAAGGAAGAAGAACGAGTCCATGAAGAAGATGAACAGATGTAGTCGAACAAATCCTCACAATTGCAACATTACCGGAACTAAGAAGCAACACCGGAAAGAAACAAGCAACATAGTAAACACACAGCATAATCATGGCATGATGCACAATCAAGTACGATGCATGTCCAGTTAAAGAGGCAAGGCATGACAAAGTGCAACAAACAATACTACAAGTTAAGTGGAGCTCAATATGCAATACTGACGAAACACCACAAGCAATTATTTAGTTCTCTCTCGGTTTTGTACCCAACAATATTAAATGTTGTTAAACATGTGAAGAGGTGAAACCTAATGAAACTACCTATCTAGGCAAGTTTAAATGAGGCCGGAAACAACAAACAATAATTCCGGAAAATCCCCATGTGCATATTTTAGATTTTGTCCTGTTCTGCCCTAAACACAATTTTATGTTCGTTAAACAGGAAAATAAAGTGGACCATGTTAAACTAGGCATTTTTCCACCCCATTTACATATAAAGTTTATTTAAAACGGAGCTATGGTTATTTAGTTATGAATTAAAGCATTTTAACATGGCATTATGCAAAATAAATACAACCAGCATTTTAAACATTTTAAACATGGATGAAAGTGGCATATTATTAGTCTACACAATTTTCTAAGCATTTTACATATATAAATTATTTTAATCCGATGCACAGTTTGAGAGATATAAAATGCATGATGCTTAGGGGGTTTTCTGTAAAACAGCTAAACACTGAATAATGGACAAATTCGCAGTCAGGGAAAAAACATTCATTGGGCTGAATCTGGTGGGCACTGGGGCGCTCACCATGGGCCTTGGCCCGGTCGGTGGAGGCAGCAGGCCGGCGGGCTGGGTGAGGAGGCGCGCTGGGCGGGGGGATCTGGAGGCAGAGGCGCGGTCAACGGAGCGGCTGAATCGAGCGGGACTTGGCGCTGCGGTCGTCCTTGAAGCAGAGGAAGCAGGGGCAATGGCCACGTGAGGCGAAGGAACTCCGGCGAGGCAGACTCGGCGTGGAGGCGAACGGGGGGGCCGGGCACGATGGTTGCTGGGGCGAGCGAGGCAGAGGAGGGAACAAACTGCTCGTCTCCTGGCTCCTGGCTCGAGCGCCTGAAGAAGACGAACGCGCGGCAACAACTCCTGCAGGTGGTGACTTGGCGTCCATGGCGGCGCTGCTGCAGCAGCGCGGGCACGGTTTGCAGAAGAACAGGGCGGCAGCGGGTTAGGAGCGACGACGACGAAGCAGGCGACGGCTGGGGAACGAGGCAAAACTCGGGCGCGGTCATGGCGTTCCTGTGCACGGGAGAGAGATCAGAGGAGGAAGGAAAGGGAAAAAAGGAAGAGAAAAAGAGGATACGGGCGCCGACTCATCTGCTCGTCGGCAGCAGCTGAACGGAGGCGGCCGGACTTGGAGGTCGAGGTCACCGGCGCGCTGGGTCACCAGAGCGCGCGGTGATGAGGCCATACATGGCCTCTGGTACGGCGGGGCGAAGGAGTTGGATCGAGGAGCTGCTCTGGTTGGTCGGGCGAGCGAATCGGGGAGGAGCAGTGGGGAGCTCTGGTTGGTGGCTGGAGGAAAATGAGGAGAAGGGATCCCGAGGGGATTTTGTGGAGTGGCGGCAGCGATGAGATGGATGGGACATTGATCCAAAATTTTAGGGTTAGGCTATGGTTAGTCCGGTGTATATATAGCAGGTGGACTAGGCTTAGGGGCTACCTTGTCCCTCCGATCGTAATCGGATGGTCGCGAATAAAATAGTTAGGGAGCCCAATTAACAAAACGTAGATGTTTTGCGGATGTTTGGGGATGATCCGGATCCAACGGTCACGACAGCTCGGGTCGGGTTCGGGGGAGTTTCGGACGTGCGCGCGAGGTGTCTGAGAGCTGGCAAGAGGGGTTAGGTGGTCATGGAACGGTCAACGAAGGAAAGGGGTTTGATGCACTGTGCAAAGAGGGATTAGATGGGCTGTGCGAAGGGGGGTTGGGCTGAGAAGACAGAAGAGAAGGCAGCCCGGCAACAGTTTCGGAGATCAAAACGTCCGACGATTAAACTGGCAACGGTGCCGCTACGGATGACGGTTGGGCTAACAAACGGACTCCGAATGCGATGAAATTTGGCAGGAGGTCTGTCTACACTATAATAAGACCGCATGACAAGTTGCAACCCATTCCGAGAACATTTTTATGCCACTTATAAAATAATATTTCGGAGGTGCCGCGGGCGCGTGCGAGTGTGGTCGGGCTCAGAACGGACAACAGAGAGAACCGGTGGAAACCCGGACGGATGCAAGTTTTATGAAAACGATGCCGATGCAATGCGCATGATGCTATGAGATGAGATGCATAACAATAACAAAATGCAAAACAACAGACAAAACCCAACCACGGAGGAAATAACAAATCACATAGCCGGAAATGGCAAGAGTCGGAGTTACGAATATGGAAAGTTGTATCCGGGGCGTTACACAGGGTACCACGGCCATGGATTAAAGCCAGTCATCCGGTCAGGGGGCATGGGTGTTTTCGGTTGAAGCCGAGGGGGTAGCTTCCCTAGTTTTGCGCGCGGTATAAATTTTTTGATCCCACGCTAATCGAGGTTGTAGCCTCCCCACCTAGAGTTTGCTTGACAGGTGTCGTGGGTGATTCCAGCCACGTGTGAGTTAAGCTGGTGTGTGCAAGTCAGGTGCGTTTTCATTTAAAAGACCATAGATGGAATTAGTCCCGATGGACTAATGGAATCCGTTACTCGTGGGTAAAGAGTACACCCTCTACAGAGATTAAACCTATTCGAATAGCCGTGTCCATGGTTAAGGATTATAGTCTGGGATGGATCAAGTGTCGGTCTTAGTGTCGGTCTTCGGAGGTGAAACTGTTAAACCAGAACGGGAATTACTAATTGTGACTTGTGAATATGATGATTATTATTATTGTCGACTAACCCGTGATATTACTGTTATCATCGAGTATCTCTGGGATGGTTCTACCTCCGGGATACTCACTATGATTGTTTCTTTTAAAGCCCTTTATGTGGTGTCGCTCAAACGCCCGACTGTGGCATTTCTTTTAAAGCCCTTTATGTGGTGTCACTCAGACGCCCGACTGTGGCATTTCTTTTAAAGCCCTTTATGCGGTGTCGCTCAGACGCCCGACCGTGGCATTTCTTTTAAAGCCCTTTATGTGGTGTCACTCAAACGCCCGACTGTGGCATTTCTTTTAAAGCCCTTTATGTGGTGTCGCTCAAACGCCAGACTGTGGCATTTCTTTTAAAGCCCTTTGTGTGGTGTCGCTCAGACGCCCGACTGTGGCATTTCTTTTAAAGCCCTTTATGTGGTGTCGCTCAGACGCCCGACTGTGGCATTTCTTTTAAAGCCCTTTATGTGGTGTCGCTCAGACGCCCGACTGTGGCATATTTGTTGTTTATTTCATAATCTTAATACTGCTATGTTATGGCATTTTTATAAATAACCTGCTTACATGCATCAGAGATTTATCTACTTTTTTTTTGACTGCCGTCATGAGCATAAATATCTTTAGCACATCATTATATTATTCCTGTGTTCAAAATGTTTGCGAGTACATTCAAAGTACTCACTGGCTTGTCCCTGGCTATTGTCTTGGCCAGATTTCTTGCGTGGAGAGGAGCTACCGTGATGACGGCCCAGAACCTATGCTACGGTGATAGCAGCCTCGCGAAGATAGGTATTAACCTGGTCAGCTGTTCCCGTGGGAAATGGAGTTCCATGGACACTGATGTTTCACAAACCGCTTCCGCCATCTATCACTAGAACCCATTTGTTGTACTCACAGACCAGAATGGTCTTGTACTACATATTTTGTATTTGCTTGGAATTTCTATATCAAGTTGGAGCCTCATCAGCTAACAGTAATCCTGGGGCTGATGAGCACGACGGTCTCTTTCTGGAAATTGATACCCGGAAAAACCGGTCGTGACAGACTTGGTATCAGAGCCAGGCTGACCATTGGCTAATCCTATTTTAGCCAGGTCGAAAATCTTAGGCAAACCAACCCACCAGACCTTAACCAAACCCCAGCCAAGCTTCCCGTGCAAGATAGCCACACAGTAAGTCCGACACTTTTGGCAGTCGGTGCCCAACCTATCAGTCTAGCCTGTCGATCACACGCCAATGACTGATGGCAAAAATGTCTCATTCGCAAGCGTGCGAAGGAAGACTCCATTCCCTTTTTCTATAAAAAGGGCACGCTAGCCTCAACCCAGCACAGCCTCTTCCCCAACCTAGCCACAATGCCTGGTCCCATAGTGCACAATGAGACCACAACAATCAATCTTGGAGGTTTTGTGACCATACTCGCAAACCTCACCCGTCGTGCCTATGCGTTAGAAGAGCCTCCAGAATATGTTGTGTACCAAGGACCGATGAGCAGTGAAGACCGCCAATTCTGGGCCACTGTGCACATCTACGGTAGGGGTCTATCTCCAGAACGCCCCTACAGGTTCACTGGAAGAACAACTTCCTTCGAGCCACAAGCCATCCACCTAGCCGCTCGAGAAGCTATAGTTCGACTCCGGCAGTTGTCGCCTAGAGTTAACTGTCGCTCGTTCTACTACTACCCCAGGCGTGAAGGGTATGGCAAACCACCCCAAGTTGCCAGCGGAGACCACGAGACGGATCCCGCGTTGTTGCACCTAGTGCGCTATGTAAGTGCACTAGAGGCATTGTTTGAGCAAATCACTAATGATCTGATCACAACTCGAGGAGAGCCGGTTCGCCGAGCCCCGGCAAGCAGGGAAGCCGAGTCCGACGCCGACAACCCAGTCGTGCTGTTTGGACACCCGATAGAGACCCTGAGGTCGACTCCAACCAGCGGCCAAGGTGTCTTGATGACCCCAGAAGTGCTTCGTCACCTTTTGGGAGCACACTCCAACGGGATTGTGGCCAGCAATCCCCGCGATGGTCATCATCGCTACCCCGACCCTGCAGTTCCTCCGCCATCTCCGACTAACCCCGGCAGTGAGACCCGTGGAGAAGCCTCGACGTCCACCAGACACGCCCATTTAGACGTAAACGAGGTAGACTAAGCTGTACCAGTAGTGCCGAGTCTCAGTGTATCCTCGCTTTGTAATCGTGTGACCTTTTATATAAACGCAGCATGTCGTTGTGCATCTGTTTTAATAGTAGCCTTGCGTATTTTGTCAGCGCATAGTTGCATATTTTCCGGGCACAGCTACCAAAACCAACCCCGACGACAACCACAATAACACGTCTCTCTATGAGATATGTGTATCTCTGACACTGACCCGACGTTTGGAGCTAAGCTGGTAAATTTATTACCTTTCACCACGGTGAAATGACCCAACCCCTTTGCTATTTAAAGGCCACCTTGTGATCTTACCAAGCACCCCCACATCTTGTGCACCACCCTCACAACCTTTTTCCTGTCATGCCGAGCCCCAGTATTCATCTGAGAACCCCAGATGCAACCCCAGGTAGCTTTGTCAAAATATTGTGGGACTTTACCTGCAGTACCATGGGTTCTTCCCAGCCACCCCAGTACGAGCTGTTCAAATCGAGAATCACTTTTTCCACCTCGGAATATTGGGCAGCAGTACACATCCCTCCCGTAGACTCCAATCAAGATCCAACGAAAGTTTCCTTCGTAGGGAAATCTATGCCAACCCCACACCTAGCCATAGAAGCTGCTGCAAAAGAAGCGATTGCTCGCCTTCGATCCGCATGGCCCTATGCCCGTGAACGAGGATATTATTACTTTCCAAGCCGTGCAACGTCCGGGGGAATAACATCTTTCCCCGGTGGGCGGATTGAGAGAGACCCAGTACTAGCCAACCTCATCCAGTACATCATCACGCAAGAGCGTATGAATCAGCAAGTGATGGATTATCTCCAGAATCTCACTGATCTGAACCCTCAGATTGCAATCGGCAGACCACTGAGACCCGATCTGGAGAGACTCATACATCGACTGATCAATCCACTTCCTCCGATAGAAGAAGAGTGTGTTCCACTACCAGAGACTTTTCCTCGAGACCCTGACCAGTTACCATTCTCATTTTAGATGTCACTGCTATATTTGTTATTTCAGCATTTACTGTTATGTGGTAACTTATGCATGGTACCTCGGATTGGTGTGACGAGTCGAGTATTTAGTTTTTAGGTTTGTGAGTGGTTTTCTTCATGAGCAACCTGTGTAACCGCAAAAAATCCTGGAATGAGATTTTCTTCATCCAGAATTTGCTGCATCTTTTATCATCTCGCTACATGGATTATTCGTTTTATTTCACGCAGCACCACGGCAGCAGAACCACAACCACTCGGACTCTTACACTACCTGAAATACACGCAACCATGTTGCATCTCACCAACCACCCTTCTAAGCACTCCACATGCCGCCAAGGGAGAGATTAGCAGATAATCATCCAGACACTATCCATCTGCAACACATCGTTAGCGGTAAAACACTCGGGATTACGCCTAATCCTCGTGATCACCGCCACCGCGGAGAGCCAGCACCCGGGTGGCAGCATCGCAACGATCATCATAGATCATCGCGCACAGGAGCACCGAGAGCCCCAACACTGCCGCCAGCCCTCCACACACCAGGATTATGTACCAGTCCGGCACCGTCTCCGCCATTGGAGCCTCGTCTCGAGCACCGGTGAACGGTAATGGAGGAGGAGGAGGAGTAGAAGCGAGGCCAGGTGCGAAGATGGAGAAGGAGCACTGCAGTCGTTTTATAGCTCGGGATCGGTGTACGGTGGACGAAGTCCACCAGCGCCGCTCATCGCCAGATCGCCGGTGTTCAGAGGTGAATCCGCGAGCAGTGCCGACAGTGCACTGGCCCACGACGTGAGTGCACACTCCACCGGCAGCAAGCATGCCGCGCACTACCATAGTACAGCCTAGATGCCCTACGCGCTAGTCGTCGCCGGTGGAGAAAACCGGGAAAACGCACGGGAGAGAGGAAGAAGAGAGAGCCAGAGGTAGAAGAAGAGACTAACAGTGGGCCCTGGTCCCACCTGTCAGCCAGAGGGAGCACTGTGTTCTCGGGTACGACCAGCATATCGTTGAATTTAGAATTTATTCTAAGTTCACTACGTCCCGCGTAGAAATCACTCGCTGTCCGAAACATGGAATTTCTCCACACAATGCCAGTGCCCACACTGTAGTTATTCACCATTTATTGCCCTCTCACTATAGCCTCTTTTTACCACTTGTGTAAATGATCTTTCGATCTAGTAAAAGTATTTTCTTTTGTTTCTCAAACCTTAGCATATCTCGAGGACGAGATTTTTTTTAGGGGGTTAGTAATTGTAACACCCCAAAATTTTAACCAGGTTTTAATTATTACAATTTTTGCCAAGAGTTAAAATTTTTGCCTGCAAGAATATTTCTGTTGGTTTCAAAACATTTTCTTTTATTATTAAGGATTTATTTTTTCCAAGTGGATCCTTCCAAACATATTGAACTTCTACGCCATCTCATTAAAACAATTTCCAAATCAGTAGGTTTATTTATTAAATTATTTCAGCCTGAGCTATATTCATTAAAAATGACTTGTTTTAAGTTTGGAGCTCTTTTTGTACTACAACCATTCGTTTAACTTAACTAAAAATTCCACCAAAATTTGGAGATGTCATGTGATGCCTCTAAATCACTTTTATGAAATAATATAGTTCATTCATTGCATATTTTGAGTGCTACACATGTTTTTTTTTCTCTGGTCCAGTTGGCATTTTTGCACTGCAACCCTTTTAAATATTTGTTTCTAGCTTCCACCAAAAGTATGGGATGTCAGTAGGAGCATATGATTCCATTATATGCAAAAATCCAGGGATGTTCGTTGAAAATTTTGAGTGAATCAACCTCATCTCCATTCTGGTTCATCATGATGGTTTGTACAGCAACCATATTATTACTTGCTCTTTGGCCCTTGATTCTTTCTCCTTCTTGTAGTCCTCCATGCTAAACCCCTAAGTCCAGGAGCATGCAACCATTGGCATATTTTTGGTTCATGAAATAATGCCACACACATCTTGTCCAGATTTGAAGTTCTGCAAAACTTGCACTAGCAAGTTTCTCCTTTTTGCAAACTAACCTCACCACCCTCTTGTGCATCCAAGGAGACACTGATCTAGAAGATTTGGCTCCTCCAAGAATAGCCTAGGTGCCTTTGGCATTTTGACAAACACCTGGAGTGCATGGACTATATTGGCATGATCTCAAGTCTACATTATGAACTTGGCCACCTGACCAAACCACCTTGTCCCTGGAGTTTCCCTCTACCTCTAACCTAGTTCTGGTGCTTGTCAACCTCACCTGTGATCTGTAGCACGCCACGGCATTGTGTCAAACACCTTCCGTGCGTGCACTGGACGCGCCCAGAGCGCGCATATTGCACGAGCGGCACCCGAGCCGCCGCGTCACGCCCCGCACTCACCCCAGCCCGTGACCGACCGCAGCCGGCACGCCGTGTCCCCTTGCGCGCAGCATGCTCCCCACTCACCGCAACACGCCAAGCAGAGCCTCGCCGCGTCCCCGGCAAGCCGAGAACTAGCCGCCACGGTTGCCCGACAGCCCTGACTCAGGCCAGCGTCGCCCAAGCCACCCCGGCTCGCCACCTGCCCCTATGAGCAGCGCAAGTTTATCCCCTCGCTCGTCGGCTAGCTATCGTCGTCGCCACAACGCCCTGACGCTACAGGGAGGCGGTTCGCCGACGAACTTATCCCCGGCCGCCGCAAACCGACCTTGTTGCGCTATATAAGGAGGCCCCCGAGCACGTTCCATTGGCGAAGCAGCCTCAGCAGGCTCCACTAGCTCTCCCGTGGCAGCCAATTGACCCGGGGAGGTCTTCTTCCCCATCTCCGGCAACTGCAGCCGCCGCCACTGCCCCGATCATTCCGGCACCACCAGAGCCTCCCCCTCTCCACTCTCTTCACCAGGAACTCCCTCTCCCCTCGTAAATCCATCCCCCTGCTCATTTTTGATCAAGACCCACTGCGGGGGAAATATCACTTTGCCCGACGACCACCGTCCGCCGCCAAGCTCACCGCCGGCAACTTCGTCCACCCCAGAGACCATATCAACCACCGGAGTAACCGTCTTGATCCCCTGAGCACGTGGATGGCCTCCGTTTTCCGAACGGTGCCGTCATTCACCAGCGAACCTCGCCGGAGCTCCGCCTCTATTTCGGCCGGAGGAGGCAACGCGCGCGTGGACTGGTCAAACCTGACCGGTGGGCCAGGCGGGCCCACTGTCAGTGACCACGCATGGTCCACGCAGGATAAGTGGTAACGTATTTGCAAAGTACGTCCTTGATGTGTACCGGTTCGAAGCGTTTTTCTTTTCTTTTTCTGTTTTTCTTAAAAACAGATTTTTACCAAATGTTTGACTGGCTATATCTTTTAAAATATAACTCCAAACGAATTGATTCTTTTTCCTACATCTCTCACATTATGTCTAGTTTATTTTAAGATTTATTTGGAAATTTTTTTAAACAACTTTTTGTGCTGTTTTTATTTCGTGTGTTAATTCATTATATTTTCAAAAATAGGATTTTTGAAGAAAGGAGAAGTATTTCAAGAGTTTGAAATGCACCCTGCCTTCCCATGACCTGAAGGCAAGCATTCTGAACCCCGGCATAACATCTTTTGTGTGTTCGATGACACGTTCATAACATCACCTCACTTTGGAGAAACTTGTTATTTCATGTGATATGATCATACGCATGGGTGCATGTTATTGATTTCCATGCTGTTGGAAATGAACAAACTTGTGATGATAATCATCCTCATGTGCCTTGCATGCATACCGGCAGGAACCCGGGAAAAAACCTCTGCCTTGGGTAGGCATGAGTTTGTCGCCGGTCTCCGTCGGGACGGTTATGTCTGGTATGGCATGGCAAGGTAATATGAGCGGTGATTCTGTTGGTTGAAATATATTCGTTATGCAAATCATGCAGGGAATACTTAAACCTCCTAAGTTGACTGTAGATCGAGTCTTGTTCCAGTAACCCCCATACTTGTTCTGTACTACCACTCGTCTCTACAACAAGTAGAGTACGGTCCAGTAATTTGTTAACCCCTTTCTAGCACACACCGTACAGAGGGGCCGGGATGAGGGTACCACGGCCATGGATTAAAGCCAGTCATCCGGTTAGGGGGCATGGGTGTTTTCGGTTGAAGCCGAGGGGGTAGCTTCCCTAGTTTTGCGTGCGGTATAAATTTTGTGATCCCATGCTAATCGAGGTTGTAGCCTCCCCACTTAGAGTTTGCTTGACAGGTGTCGTGGGTGATTCCAGCCACGTGTGAGTTAAGCTGGTGTGTGCAAGTTAGGTGCGTTTTCATTTAAAAGACCGTAGACGGAATTAGTCCCGATGGACTAATGGAATCCATTACTCGTGGGTAAAGAGTACACCCTCTGCAGAGATTAAACCTATTCGAATAGCCGTGTCCATGGTTAAGGATTACAGTCTGGGATGGGTCAAGTGTCGGTCTTAGTGTCGGTCTTCGGAGGTGAAACTGTTAAACCAGAACGGGAATTACTAATTGTGACTTGTGAATATGATGATTATTATTATTGTTGACTAACCGGTGATATTACTGTTATCATCGAGTATCTCTAGGATGGTTCTACCTCCGGGATACTCACTATGATTGTTTCTTTTAAAGCCCTTTATGTGGTGTCGCTCAGACGCCCGACTGTCGCATTTCTTTTAAAGCCCTTTATGTGGTGTCGCTCAGACGCCCGACTGTGGCATTTCTTTTAAAGCCCTTTATGTGGTGTCGCTCAGACGCCCGACCGTGGCATTTCTTTTAAAGCCCTTTATGTGGTGTCGCTCAGACGCCCGACCGTGGCATTTCTTTTAAAGCCCTTTATGTGGTGTCGCTCAGACGCCCGACTGTGGCATTTCTTTTAAATCCCTTTATGTG
>NC_041391.1:636495843-636535505 GCF_002162155.2 Triticum dicoccoides
GCTCAGACGCCCGACTGTGGAATTTCTTTTAAAGCCCTTTATGTGGTGTCGCTCAGACGCCCGACTGTGGCATTTCTTTTAAAGCCCTTTATGTGGTGTTGCTCAGACGCCCGACTGTGGCATTTCTTTTAAAGCCCTTTATGTGGTGTCGCTCAGACGCCCGACTGTGGCATATTTGTTATTTATTTCATAATTTTAATACTGCTATGCTATGGCATTTTTATAAATAACCTTCTTACATGCATCAGAGATTTATCTACTTTTTTTGACTGCCGTCATGAGCATAAATATCTTTAGCACATCATTATATTATTCTTGTGTTCAAAATGTTTGCGAGTACATTCAAAGTACTCACCATCTTGTCCCTGGCTATTGTCTTGGCCAGATTTCTTGCGCGGAGAGGAGCGACCGTGATGACGGCCCAGAACCTATGCTACGGTGATAGCAGCCTCGCGAAGATAGGTATTAACCTGGTCAGCTGTTCCCGTGGGAAATGGAGTTCCATGGACACTGATGTTTCACAAACCGCTTCCGCCATCTATCACTAGAACCCATTTGTTGTACTCACAGACCAGAATGGTCTTGTACTACATATTTTGTATTTGCTTGGAATTTCTGTATCAAGTTGGAGCCTCATTAGCTAACAGTAATCCTGGGGCTGATGAGCACGATGGTCTCTTTCTGGAAATTGATACCCGGAAAAACCGGTCGTGACACGACCAGACGCAATCGGAATACGCCGCGACATAGCCCAGGACAGAGGCGCCGCACACCCCCTATGCTTCACTGATGAAGTAATGGAACATGAATTCCCATAAGGGTTTAAACCCATCAACATCGAGTCATACGATGGCACAACAGACCCCGCGGTGTGGATCGAGGATTTTCTTCTCCACATTCACATGGCCCGCGGTGATGACCTACATGCCATCAAGTATCTCCCACTAAAGCTTAAAGGGCCAGCTAGACACTGGTTGAATAGCCTGCCAGCAAACTCCATTGGCAGTTGGGAAAATCTTGAGGACGCATTCCTCGATAACTTCCAGGGCACCTATGTGTGACCACCGGATGCTGATGACTTAAGTCACATTACCCAACAGCCCGGAGAGTCAGCCAGGAAATTCTGAACTTGGTTTCTCACTAAAAAGAACCAAATTGTCGACTATCTGGACGTTGAGGCCCTGGCGGCCTTTAAGCATAATATCCGCAATGAGTGGCTCGCCCGACACCTCGGCCAAGAAAAACCGAAGACCATGGCGGCCCTCACGACACTAATAACCCGCTTTTGCACGGGTGAGGACAGTTGGCTGGCTCAATGCAACACTGCACCTGGAAACCCTGGCACTTCAGACATCCGTGACAGTAACGGAAAGCCATGACGCAACGGACACAAGCTTCGAAATAATGGCGACAATGCGGAGGATACGATAGTCAATGTCGGATTCAGCAACTCCAAAACCGGTCAGCGGAAGAAGCCGTTCAAAAGAAATAATCTGAGATCATCCAGTTTGGACCGCATACTCGGCCGCTCGTGCCAGATTCACGGCACCCCCGACAAACCAGCCAATCACACTAACAGAGATTGCTGGGAGTTCAAACAGGCCGGCAAGATAAATGCCGAGAACAAGGACAAGGGGTTGCACAGCGATGATGACGAGGAGCCCCAGCGCCCGAACACCGGAGGACAAAAGAAATCCCCCCCCCCAGGTCAAAACGGTGAACATGATTTATGCCACTCACATCCGCGAGCGGGAGCGAAAGCGTGCAATTAGGGACGTCTATGCGATGGAGCCCGTCGCCCCAAAATTCAACCCATGGTCATCCTGCCCGATCACCTTTGATCGTAGGGACCATCCCACCAGCATCCGTCATGGCGGCTCAGCCGCATTGGTCCTTGAACCAATTATCAACGGATTCCACCTCACGCGAGTCCTTATGGACGATGGCAGCAGCCTAAACCTACTTTATCAGGATACAGTGCGCAAAATGGGCATCGATCCGTCACGGATCAAACCCACCAAAACCACATTCAAAGGTGTAATTCTAGGGGTAGAGGCCCGATGCACGGGCTCAATAACACTGGAAGTGGTCTTCGGATCTCCGGATAACTTCCGAAGTGAGGAGTTAATCTTTGATATCGTCCCTTTCCGTAGTGGCTATCACGCACTACTCGGATGAACTGCATTCGCTCGTTTCAACGCGGTACCGCACTATGCATACCTCAAGCTCAAGATGCCAGGACCTCACGGGGTCATAACGGTTAATGGAAATACAGACTGCTCCCTCCGTACGGAAGAACATACTGCGGCCCTCACGGAAAAAGTACAAAGCAGCCTCCTCCGACAAACAGCCAATCCGGCAACGACATCTCCGAACACCGTCAAGCGAGTCCAGAGTACCCCGCAACATGACAGTCAGGCACGCCAGGAGCTCGATTAGCAATCCGGCCTCCACCTCAGCCCCATTCAAGCGGCGTTTGTGCCACGCGTACACAATTACGTGCTCAAAATACCATGGGCATAGGTGGAGGCGAGATGACAATGTGGCAAGAGGGTGGTTTAGCCGCCAGGAGGCCTGCATACTTTTTTTCCTTTTTTTTCAGGACCCCACTTTCGGGCAGCCCCTTCAGAAGAGATCGGATAACCGGACTCATTATGGAGGGGACACCAAGGAGGCAAGAGGCTTTTGCACACAAGGGAATACTCAGGTGGTCCTCTTCAACAATGGTTATACCTGTTCTAACATACCCGCACGTAGCCTGCCCTTGGATAGGACATGTCAAATAGTCCTATTTTTCTGCTTAATGCATCAATTGTACACTTACGTCTTGCCGTATTGTCCAAATAAATAGGAAGTAGTATGTAGCGTTAGCTTCAGATTACTATCCTTATATTTTCTGTTGAATATTTATTCAATATTGCATCCATACGTTTTGGTACGGTCAGTTTGCCAGGGGCTTCTTATCGAACCCCACACTATGGCAAGGAAAGTCCGAACACTTTCAACAGTGCGGCACCCCAAACTTATAGCATTATATGCATCAGCTCTGAATCATGTCTTGGGTCAATAGTTGGGTTAGCCCGGCTCCCTTGTTTTGGTACCTTACATTCCGTTATATCGGCCAAGGTAGCACAGGGAGAACTACTGCGATTGTGTCCCGGTTCTTCCGGACGAGGACCTCAGTAGAGAAAGCCGAAAACTGACTGTCATGATGCGGTGAGAGCTGGTCACTGTTCGCGAGGTACCAAAATCCCTAAAGATTTTTTTTCCGCTTAAGGCTAGGAATCAGGCTTCGTCCGATTTAGGTGTGTATAGAGCCCTAGTTCGGCTTTTCGAATACTAGGGGCTTCGCCGAAATTTAAAATTGTAGACTTCTATGGTCAAGTGAGAGTTATAAAGCCGAATAGTCCGATTGCCTGGTTCCCTGCGCCAAACACCTCCTTAAAGGTCCAACGCTTTGTATAAAGAGTGGATTGCCTGGTTCCCTGCGCCAAACACCTCCTTAAAGGTCCAACGCTTTGTATAAAGAGTGTTTGGGTCTCCACGAACACCCCAGTACTAGTTACAAGGGGGCGGAAGCCGACGACTGGCCTACTGTCGGGGGCGATGCTGATTCCACCAACACCTATGGGGACAGGGCCCCTTTCGGTTCGGTGGGGGGCGGAGAGCGCACAAAGAGGGGATCGAGGCAGTGCACGCGGGCGATTTTACCCAGCTTCAGGCCGCACGGATGCGTAAAACCCTACTGCTGCTTGTTTGTGTATATTGGATTCTTGCTCAGGAGCGATGGACGCTGCCAGACTGAGCGTGAGAGTGTTCCTGGAGTTGAATGAGCCGAACTGGCCGAACCCCCCAACCCCCTCTACGTTGCGCTTGGGCCTCCTTTTATACTTTCAAGGGGTTACCCACAGGTGGCAACGTAGACTAGAAGGGTAAAAATGGAAAAAGATGCGGTAGGTGCAGCTACCGCTACTGTGGATACAGTGCACCCTACCTAACTCTGACGGCAGGGGACAAGGGCATTAAATGCCTGTCTGAGTCTCCTAAACAGTGCAAAGGGTGACCGTTTGGAGCGCCACCGTTTGCCATGATGGGCTTCTCTTCATCTCCGCTTGCCACCACGTACCCCTAGCTACACGGCCTCCTACCACGCGTGCTTGGGAGAGTCCCAGAGCGACACGTTAGCAGGTGTGCTGGAGCGCGGGCACGAAGTGGGGGTTTCCCGCGGCAAGCTCGTGCCGCGGCCGTCGTCTTGTCACGTCCGGAAGCTTGTCGCTCGCCGGATCTTGCCGGGATGCAGGGCGCGTCACGGCAAGCTTTCTTGGCATGCCTTGAGTGGCCTTCCCGGCAAGCTCCTCTTGCCGGGGTCTTGTCCCTTCCCGGCAAG
This sequence comes from Triticum dicoccoides, assembly GCF_002162155.2. Classification (NCBI taxonomy): domain Eukaryota; kingdom Viridiplantae; phylum Streptophyta; class Magnoliopsida; order Poales; family Poaceae; genus Triticum; species Triticum dicoccoides. The sequence continues at coordinate 636,500,231 of NC_041391.1, forward strand.
CTCCTCTTGCCGGGGCCTGGGTTGGCCTTCCTGGCAAGCTCCTCTTGCCGGGGTCTTGGTTTGAGTACTTTGTTCTTGAATGGTCTTCAAGGGAACCACGGAGGGTCCTGGCGGTCACCCGGCAAGCCTTGCCGTGGGGCGCTGCAACTGCCCGTGCACGAGTTCGGGGTAATAGGGTACCCCTACTCTAGTACACCGACAGGAGCCCCCGGGCCTGGGCCACACACGGTGCCGAGCGTTGTTGGGCCAGGCCCAAAACAATGCACGGGCACGCGCGACCTAGGTCACGCCGCATATCTCTCCGCTCCCACCGGGCACGCCCAGAACGGCACGCGTCAAACGCGGCGTCGTGGGTGAGATCGTGGGTGGCGTGCATGGGGCTCAGCACCCCGAGCATGCGTCAGGCCACTATGATGGGGACGGTTCACGCCCTCCTCCCTAAACGGAGGCAGGTGTGGGGGCGTGGTGCATTTACTGGACGGGGCCGGCGCGCGGTTTTCGGGATGTCCACTCCCCGCGTTCACGGGGCGGAGCGAGGCCGCCTCATCTGTCGCCTTGGTTCTGCATCCCCGCCACGCGGCTCCCATGCGCTTGGGGTCACGGACGGTGGAGTGGGAAACTGGGCCGTCGCGAGCGGGTTGGCCCCGACTCCCTGCCCTTCCCGTGTCTTGATTCGCTGGGCGGGGTGGCCGAGCCCCCACCTCGCTCCTTTATAAAGAGCGGGATGGGAGCACAGAAACCCGCACTCTCTCATCTTCTTCTTTCTTCAGCTTCTGCTCCCCTTTCTCCCACCTGCCATGGAGAAAGGGAACTCAGGCCCTTCATCGGTGGCGGCGAGGGTCGCCGCCAGACAGCGCATCTCTCCCTCTTCCGCGCCCGTGGTGGCAGAGCCAGCCATAAGGGGAAGAGGGAGGGGGCGAGGTCGCGGACGAGGTCGAGGACGAGGTCGAGGCGCTCGGGGAAGAGGCGGACGGGGCGGCGCGTCAGCTTCACCTCCGCCGGCAGCTCCTCCCCCCACGGCGGTCCATATAGGGGACGACCCTTGCGAGTTCTTCGTCAGGCTGCGCCGGGCGCCTCGTCGTCGCCTCCGGCTTCCAGCTCCATTTGCGCGCGCGATGGAAGTGGACCCGCCCGAGACGCTGAGACTGCACATGAGGGGCTGTGGGATCAGCGGCACGCGAGTCCGCGTTGCATTCCCAGCCCCTAATGTGATGTATCTTGATCGAGGGTGGAAGACGTTCACCCGCATCCACAGCTTGATGGAGGGGTTTACCCTCCATTTTAGGTTGATGGAGGGCGATCTCCTCTCCGTCAAGGCCTTCGGGTGCTTCGGCACTCGGGCGAAGTGCTGCGTGGACAGCTCCTCCGACAGCGAAGGCTCCTCCTCGAGCGAGAGCGACGAGGAGGGGAGCGATAGCGACGACGAGGGTAGCGGCCGGCGGGGTAGCGGGTCCGACTAGGCGTCGGGCGCCGCTTTGCGCGGCACCGGCGACCCCATCATCCGCGTCGCTGGCTTCTTGAACTCCCCGGGGTCGTCTCCTTGGGCGGCTCGCGTAGGGAGGCTGCGGAAGGGGAAGAGGGCAGGCGACAAGGCCGTCAAGCCGGAGTACGAGGGCGTGATGCCCTCGACAGCGTGCTGACGTCCTGCCGCCCCGTCTTCGAGCCCCGCTTCCAGCGCCGCCATCGCCGTCCAGCCTTCGGACGGCCCCGGGAGTTCTCTTGGTGTCTTCTGGCACCATAGCTCGCCTAGGCACTCCTTTTGCCCTTTTCACCTCCTTAACCTGCCTCCTGAAAAGGGGGACAGGAAAGGGATTACGGGCATCTTATCTTTTTAATTTGTAAGCCTTCGGGCCTTAGCTGTATCTAGAACTTGTAATCCTCTCTTTCATGTTTTTCATCCTCTATGGACTGTACCTGAGTGGGATGTTTTTTAATGAAAAAGGGATGCTTGCCGGGTTATTTGTCTCGCGAGTTAAACCCACGCCAAGGAGCAAATCCTTGGTATCGCTCGGACATACATTTCATCTCCCGGCAACAGACCCTGCCGCCTTCCCACGTTGCTCGACCTTTCTCACGCTTTTGACGGAGGCAGGAACGAGGTGGGTGCGGTTTCCTTGTTTCATCCCTTTGCTGCCGCGACTATGACCAAACTTGGCCCCGAGAACGAGCCCCAGGGCCTAGAGTCGAGGGAGCACGGCAGTTTCCGGGAAGAAACGTGGTTTCGCATTCCCCAGTCCATAAGAGGATGCATGATGAGGGATGAAAGACTTATCTGATATTGCAGCCCCCGGCAACTCTGGTTTGCCGTGGACGATTCTTGGCACTCACAGCCCCCAGCGATACTGGCTTGCCGGGAAGGCTTTTATCCTCAGCAGAGAACTTTGTCGTTCTCGATGCCGGCTTCCGGCAAGCTGGTCGCCAGGAAGGCTTTTGTCTTCGGCAGAGAACTTTGACGTTCTCGATGCCGGCTTCCGGCAAGCTCGTTGCCAGGAAGGCTTTTATCTTCAGCAGAGAACTTTGACGTTCTCGATGCCGGCTTCCGGCAAGCTTGTTGCCTGGAAGGCTTTTATCTTCAGCAGAGAACTTTGACGTTCTCGATGCCGGCTTCCGGCAAGCCTGTTGCCAGGAAGGCTTTTACCTTCAGCAGAGAACTTTGACGTTCTCGATGCCGGCTTCTGGCAAGCTCGTTGCCTGGAAGGCTTTTATCTTCAGCAGAGAACTTTGACGTTCTCGATGCCGGCTTCCGGCATGCTCGTTGCCTGGAAGGCTTTTATCTTCACCAGAGAACTTTGACGTTCTCGATGCCGGCTTCCGGCATGCTCGTTGCCAGGAAGGCTTATGGCGAAGAACTTCGTCGTTCTTGACACCGGCTCCCGACAAGATCGTTGCCGGAAAGGCTTATGGCGAAGAACTTCGTCGTTCTTGACACTGGCTCTCGGCAAGACCGTTGCCGGAAAGGCTTATGGCGAAGAACTTCGTCGTTCTTGACGCCGACTTCCGACAAGATCGTTGCCGGAAAGGCTTATGGCGAAGAACTTCGTCGTTCTTGATGCCGGCTCCCGACAAGATCATTGCCGGAAAGGCTTATGGCGAAGAACTTCGTCGTTCTTGACGCCGGCTCCCGACAAGATCGTTGCCGGAAAGGCTTATGGCGAAGAACTTCATCGTTCTTGACGCCGGCTCCCGACAAGATCATTGCCAGAAAGGCTTATGGCGAAGAACATCGTCATTCTTGATGCCGGCTCCCGACAAGATCATTGCCGGAAAGGCTTATGGCGAAGAACTTCGTCGTTCTTGACGCCGAAGAGATTGGCCCTAAGGGCGTTGCCAGCCCCCGGGCCATAACTGCGTTCAAACATAGCAAGTGATTAGTATCCGAAGTGCACTTAACTCGCTTGCGAATTTCGACTTTTGCTGCATATTCCCTATGCCTGCTGGAATGCTTTCCAGTGCGTACGATCCAGCCAGTAGCGCTTGAGGGAACGGGCCCTTAGCGGCTATACGGGAACAATGCCTCCCGGAAAGGTTTACCTTCTTGGTTCTAGCGCAAACGCACAAGTTGCCGAGCGGACTCGAGGCAACATGGAGCGCAACTAGCCCCGAGAAGGCTCCTCGGCATACAGGTCTATGCAGAAATCTCAAATAAATAGCGCATGCCATCTTCCTGTTCAACCCCTCTTTGTATGTCCACCCTACGCTTTCTAGGGAAACTTGTCGGTGCAGGCACCCTTGCCGCGAGCGCCGAGTGCGGAACTTCAGCAGCCTGCTGGCGGGGTCGCTACCGACAAGTAATCTTGTCGCAACTAGTTGCAGCCCGCTTAAGTTGTTGAGCGGATTCGAAACAACGTAAGGGCGCTAGCGGCTCACTTAAGTTGCTGAGCGGACTCGAAGCAAAGTAAGGGCGCTAGCAACTCACTTAAGTTGTTGAGCGGACTCGAAACAAAGTAAGGGCGCAACTAACTATGAGTCAATTCCTCCGCGCACAGGTTTTCCGTACAAAGAACAAGATCTCCGAGGCGGATAACCTTATATAGAAAGGAAATATCTAAAGTTTCGCACGACTTAGCTTTTTCTGTTGCCGCACTGGCGCCATTCTTTTACTCGCCCGCTCCTTAGGAGCCATGACGATGAAGAACAGCTAAGCCTTGCGTGCACGCCGGATCGGATTCGCACAATCTCGACGCCCCTACCTGGCGCGCCAGAGATGTCAGGGGCGATGCTGATTCCACCAACACCTATGGGGACAGGGCCCCTTTCAGTTCGGTGGGGGGCGGAGAGCGCACAAAGAGCGGATCGAGGCAGTGCACGCGGGCGATTTTACCCAGCTTCGGGCCGCACGGATGCGTAAAACCCTACTGCTGCTTGTTTGTGTATATTGGATTCTTGCTCAGGAGCGATGGACGCTGCCAGACTAAGCGTTAGAGTGTTCCTGGAGTTGAATGAGCCGAACTGGCCGAACCCCCAAACCCCCTCTACGTTGCGCTTGGGCCTCCTTTTATACTTTCAAGGGGTTACCCACAGGTGGCAACGTAGACTAGAAGGGTAAAAATGGAAAAAGATGCGGTAGGTGCAGCTACCGCTACTGTGGATACAGTGCACCCTACCTAACTCTGGCGGCAGGGGACAAGGGCATTAAATGTATGTCTGAGTCTCCTAAACAGTGCAAAGGGTGACCGTTTGGAGCACCACCGTTTTCCACGATGGGCTTCTCTTCATCTCCGCTTGCCACCACGTACCCCTAGCTACAGGCCTCCTGCCACGCGTGCTTGGGAGAGTCCCAGAGCGACACGTTAGCAGGTTAGCAGGTGTAGCTCCCGGACACGGGCACGAAGTGGGGGTTTCCCGTGGCAAGCTCCTTGCCGCGGCCATCGTCTTGTCGCGTCCGGAAGCTTGTCGCTCGCCGGATCTTGCCGGGACGCAGGGCGCGTCACGGCAAGCTTTCTTGGCATGCCTTGAGTGGCCTTCCCGGTAAGCTCCTCTTGCCGGGGTCTTGTCCCTTCCCGGCAAGCTCCTCTTGCCGGGTCCTGGGTTGGCCTTCCTGGCAAGCTCCTCTTGCCGGGGTCTTGGTTTGAGTACTTTGTTCTTGAATGGTCTTCAAGGGAACCACGGAGGGTCCTGGCGGTCACCCGGCAAGCCTTGCCGCGGGGCGCTGCAACTGCCCGTGCACGAGTTCGGGGTAATAGGGTACCCCTACTCTAGTACACCGACACCTACTTTCAGATTTTGATAAACGACTGCAGAGAAGGTAATATTTTAAATCAAACAAAGTGTTGCATAACACAAATAATCCCGTTCTCATATTACACGGAAGACATGAGTACATTCACTCAAAAATTATGCTCTTAGGACATTCATTCGCCACAAGACGAGCACCTTTCATAACACCATCATAATATTTCTCGGGGCAGCGATGCTCCTTGCCCTCCGGGGGTCCGTCCTTCACGAGCTTCTCAGCGTCCAGCTTGCCCTAATGCACCTTCGCACGGGCAAAGGCCCGTCGGGCACCTTCAATACATGCAGACTGCTTGATAACTTCTAGCCATGGACAGGCATGCACCATCCGCTTCACCAGGCCAAAGTAGCTCCCGGGCAGGGGCTCGCCAGGCCACATCTGGACTATGAGGTCCCCCATGGCCTGTTCAGCCGCATTGTGGAGTTCGACTAGTTGCTTCAGTTGGTCACTCAGAGGCATCAGATGATCAGCCCCAGTATATTGGGACCGGAACAGCTTCTCCGTAGAGCTCCCCTGTTCAGCGCGATCGAACTCCGCGGCATCTGAAATGCTGCGTGGTAGATCTGCGAATGCCCCTAGAGAGCTCTAGATTCGTGCAAGTAAAAGAAATGACTCCTCCACATGCTTGCTTTGCATAAATAATGCCTTACGCTCCGCTATCTTCTTGGCCGCTCGGATTTCCTCAAGGGCCTTTTGAGCTTCGGCCTTGGCGTCAGCCGCGCTCTGGAGGGCCTTTGCAAGCTCAGACGCTTGCATCTTATAGTCATGCTCCAGGGAGCCGAACTTCTCGCCAAGCTCTTGGAGCTCCTGCTGTACCTTGCCCACCCGAGCATCTTGCTTCTCTCGCTTGGTGCGCTCAGTATCCGCCTTGGCTTCGGCCGCAGATAGCGCTTCCTTCGGGGTCGCCACTTCGGTCGCAGATGCTTGTTCTTAGCATCACCAACTTTTTATACTCTATACGACATATGGACGAGGGTTTTTTACTCACCTCTGTTTGTCTCGAGCTGCTTCTTCACGAGGCCGAGCTCTTCTTTGGCCTGCCCCAGTTCGCGCTTGAGTCCGGCAACCTCGGCCGTGCGTGCAGCGGCGGTCAGCAGTAGTGCCTATTTGATTCATATAGTCAAATACTATTAGCTTCCTGTAGTTTTTTAATTGACCCTTTGTTTGGCTTTTCTTTTCGAACACCAACCAGAGCATCAAGGGCTAATATCTATCAGGTGATATTTGCTCACACTTTCTTTACCTCAAAGCCTGTTAGCAGGCTAGTGCAGGCTTCGGTCAATCCGCTCTTGGTGGACCGAACCTTCTCAATCACCGTACGCATAAGTGTACGATGTTCATCCTCGATGGAAGTGCCTCGAAGCACTTCCAACAAATTATCCGATGCCTCCGGCTGGGGGGAGGTCATCGGCACGGCCGGCTCACCCTCCTTCCCGAGGGACTGCTTACCAGAATCCGGAACCTTTGTAGTCTTCGGTGCAGTAGCCGGCCGAGAACCAGACTTGCTATGGCTCTCGTCAGCACAATCCATGGGGTTCTCATCCCCCATGTGTCCGACGCCCAAGATTTTGCCTTGGAGCATCTCCGAAACCGTCGCCTCCTGCTCTGGGATCCTCCGGGACAACACCTCGGTGTCATCCACGGGTCGTGGAGAGGTCACCGTCGGGAGCGAATTCATCTCCGACTGATTCAGAGACTCCTCCGAAGAGGACTCCTCGAGATCGGACCCGGCCGGACTGCATATATGTGTTCGGTGTCAGTACAAACTATGAGGTCCAAAGTCGTATGAAAATTTTATGGAATGCGGATACTTACGACCTCGCCCGGGGTTTGCCCCTGGGCAGCCACTCCTCATCACTAAAAACGGCGGTAGTGGATTGATCTGGAAGGGACGCCTTGCCCTTTTTCAGTGTCCCGGCCTCCCCCAACGGGGCGGCCTTCCTTTTCTTCTCCTCCCTAGCGCGGGGAGGAGGCATTTCTTCATGTTCTCCCCCGTCTTCGGGGGGAGAATCTTCCTCGTCATCTTCAGATGACGACTCTATCACGGCCCTGCGCCGGTGACCTTTTCTGGTCCCTGTGGCCGCCTTCTTGGATCCTTCGGCCCCCTCAGTTGAGGCGGCCTTCTTCTTCTTCCTCTCCTCCCCTTCGTGGGAGGAGTGCACCTCGTCCTCTTCTGGCGAGGCGTCGAGTGCGGCCTCGTGCCGAAGACTCTTTCGGGTCCCCGTGGCCTTCTTTTCAGCCTTTTTCTCCAGCACCTTGTAAGGCGCCGGAACCAGCATCTCCGCCAGGAGTGCGCTTACTGGGTCCTCTGGCAATGGAGTCGGACAGTCAATCTGCTCCGCCATCTCCACCCACTCCTGTTCGGTCAGCAAAGTGATTTAAAAATCCTCCCCCGTAAGTACTAAGGGAACGTCTCGTAAATAGTCAAGGGACTTACCAGACTGGCAAGGCGCGTTGTGCTAAGCCCCCGGTCCTCGGAAAGGGGAGGAGGGACTTCGCCGGTCTTGAACAGCACCTTCCAGATTTCTTTGTGCGTTGTGCCAAAGAGCTCTAGCAGCATCTGGTGTTCAGCCGGGTCGAACTCCCACATATCAAATGCTCGTCTTTAACACGGGAGAATCCGGCGAATGAGCATAACCTGGACCACGTTGACGAGCTTGATCTTCTTTTCCCTCATGCTTCTGAGGCAGGTCTCGAGTCTGGCTAGCTCCGTGGGTTCGCCCCACGCCAAGCCCTTCTTCTACCAGGAGGTGAGCCGCGTGGGGATTCCGGATCTGAATTTGGGGGCCGCCACCCAGTTGGCGTCGCGCGGCTCGGTGATGTAGAACCACCCTGATTGCCACCCCTTTATGGACTCCACAAAGGAGCCATCGAGCCATATAACATTTGGCATTTTGCCCACCATGGCGCCTCCGCACTCCGCCTATTGGCCGCTCACGATCTTCGGCTTCACGCAGAAGATTTTCAACCACAGGCCGAAGTGAGGCTTGATGCGGAGGAAGGCCTCGCACACGACGATGAACACCGAGATGTTGAGGATGAAATTCGGGGCCAGATCGTGAAAATCTAGCCCGTAGTAGTACATGAACCCACGGACGAAAGGGTGGAGTGGAAACCCTAGTCCACGGACAAAATGAGGGAGAGATACCACTCTCTCCCGAGACTTCGGTGTAGGGGTAATCTGTCCCTCTGTTGGAAGCCTGTGCGCGATATTTGCGGCCAGGTATCCGGCTTCCCGAAGCTTGGTAATGTTCTCCTCTGTGACTGAGGAGGCCGTCCACTTGCCTCCCGCTCCGGACATGTTGCGGTCTTACGAAGAAGGTGAGAACTTGGGTGCTGGAGCTCGAGGGTGCGAGAATGGATGAGCGAAGGAAGAAGAAGGCGTGGGTGAGAATGGGAAGTTTCTGCCCCTTTATAAAGGCGATGCGAATGTGCGCCTCCCCACTTGCCTCTCGAAATCTCTCGAAATCTCCTTTTTACTGGCGCTCGTTGGGTTACCCATACCCGCATTGATGGAGATCCCGTGATAAGGGGACACGATCTCTGCTTTGACAAGACGTGCCAAAGAAACCGCCTCGCAATGTGAGCGGAAGCAGGTTGAAGAAAACGGTTCGAATAAAAACCGGACCGTGGCGTGATGTCACTTTTCGAAGAAATGTCAGCAGATTAGATTCGTGCATTATTATTATTCTCTCTACGGTGGTATGTGGAATGTTATCTTGCAGAGCCAGACACGGCCCTTGTGTTCGGAATTTGTCTTGGAGTATTCAGAGATGGAACCCGCCTCGCAATGCCTAACACAATCTATGCGCCGGACTCATCATCATTGAAGCCTGGTTCAGGGGCTACTGAGGGAGTCCTGGATAAGGGGGTATCCGGACTGCTGGACTATATACTTTGGCCAGACTGTTGGACTATGAAGATACAAGACAGAAGACTCCGTCCCGTGTCCGGATGGGACTCTCCTTGGCGTGGAAGGCAAGCTTGGCGATTCGGATGTAGATCTCCTTCTCTGTAAACCGACTATGTGTAACCCTAGCCCCCTCCGGTGTCTATATAAACCGGAGGGTTTAGTCCGTAGGACTCATCATTATTATCATCACAATCATCAACAATCATACCATAGGCTAGCTTCTAGGGTTTAGCCTCTCTGATCTCGTGGTAGGTCAACTCTTGTAATACTCATATCATCAAGATTAATCAAGCAGGAAGTAGGGTATTACCTCCACCGAGAGGGCCTGAACCTTGTTAAACATCGTGTCCCCAGTCTCCTATTACCATTAGCCTTAGACGCACAGTTCGGGACCCCCTACCCGAGATCCGCCGGTTTTGACACCGACAGTGGTTCAAATCCTTCCTGAGCGGAACTGATCTGTTGAGCGCGGAGTGACTCATTTTCCTTTTGAAGATCTTCATGATCCGATCTCAATTTCAAAAGTTCCTGCTTCCTTTGAAGATAATCATAGGAGAGCTTTTCATGAGATGTTGAGAGTGTTTCATGTCGACCTTCAAGTTCATGGTACTTAACATGATGATTTTTTATGTCTTCAATTAAGGATTGAGTCTTACTCATTTCCGCGTCCAACAGGTCATTGCTTTTGTCTAATAGTTTTTGAATATGTTCCATAGCTTTCTGTTGTTTAGTTGCAATTTTAGCAAGTTTTTTGTTGCTAGGTTTGGATTCACCATCGGAGTCATCCTCACTGGATGTTTGAAAGTAAGAATCACGAGAGTTTACCTTGGCACCACGTTCCATGAAGTAGTAGGTGGGAGTCGAGTCGTTCTCGTCATCAGCGTTGGTGATGGAGCCATTGTATTCAGTGTTGAAGATGGACTTGGCGACGTAAGTTGTAGCTAGGGCCAGGCTTGCAACACCAGAGTCAGACTCCTCCTCAGAATCCACCACTGCCTCCTCAGAATCAGACTCCTCCTCTGAATCCATTTCCTTGCGAACAAACGCATGTGCCTTGCCTGATGAGCTCTTCTTGTGTGATGAAGAATTGGAGGAAGATTTGGAAGAAGACTTTGAGGATTTCTTCTTCTTCTTGTCATCAGAATCATATTCTTTGCTCTTCTTCTTCTTCTACTTCTCATTGTCCCACTGTGGACATTCAGAGATGTAGTGGCCAGGTTTCTTGCACTTGTGATAGGTTCTTTTCTTGCTGTCATGGGTGGAAGCTTCATCATCCCTTGAGCTGGATCGTGAAGACTTTCTGAAGCTTTTCTTCCTAGTGAATTTCTGGAACTTCTTCACAAGCATAGCAAGCTCCTTTCCAATGTCTTTAGGATCACCAGAACTGTGTTCAGATTCTTCTCCTGATGAGGAAGCGGCAGCCTTTGCCATCAAAGCACGAGTTGGGCCATAGTTGGGGCCATAGATATCTCGTTTCTCAGATAGCTGGTACTCATGTGTGTTGAGCCTCCACTACAAAAAAATACACTTCCGTGATGATACGTGTTTGTCACAGTAGGTCACGTTTTTTGTCATGCATGTACATCCATGACAAATTTATGACAGAATCAAGATAGTCATACCTGTGTTGTCGTAGAAGTGTTCCATGACATTGCCAAAATTATCATCACGGAAGTGTCCACTACCATGACGATAAATCGCGCGTCATAGAAGTGCTTTCGTCAAGGGTGACCGACACGTGGAATCCACCGTAACAGAACGCCGTTAAGCTATCGGGTCGGGTTTTGGATCTGATAACCCGTTAACAGCCCCGACCAATGGGAAATTTCCACGTGTAAAATTCTGATTGGCCAAAGGGAACACCTGTCAGCTCGTCAGTGGGCCAGATGTCGCCCGTCCATTGGAGGAGACATGCCTATGGTACGTTAACACGTGGGTGGGCCCAACAGAGGCCCATATAGGTTAAAAAGGCCGACCCAGTCAAAGGCCCGTAGAACTTAATTAGGTACTAGTGGGCCAGCCCAATAACGGCCTGCTTAATAAAGGCCCATTTACAGCCCGAAACCAGATCTGACCCGTTAATTGTTCGCCCAATATTTGGGCCCATTTACGGCCCGAAGCCAGATCTGACCCGTTAATTGTTCGCCCAATATTTGGGCCCATTTGCGGCCCGAAGCCAGATCTGGCTCGTTAATTGTTCGTCGAATATTCGGGCCCAACTACAGCCCAGTGACTTTCGGCCTATTAGAAGCCTGATGTAGACATGGGCCCATTTCAGCCCGGTGTGACTTTTGGCCTGGGAATGGCCCGTGCTGCGCATGGGCCATATATGGTCCGACGGGACATTGGGCCCACTAACGGCCCGTGCTAAAGGTGGCAACAGTTAAGCCCAATGTGACTTTGGGCCTGTTAAAGGCCTATCGCGTAATTCGGCCCGTTGATGCCTGTACTAAGCTTTCGGCCTCTTAAAGGCCCATGATATCAGTGGGCCAACTAAGGCCCGAGATATGTTTCGGCCTGGTAACGGCACGTGAGCTAACTGGGCCCATAACGGCCCGGTCTACATTTCGGCCTGCTGATGGCCCGTCGATGACTAGTGAAAATTGAGGCCCAACATGCATTTTGGTCTGCTAAAGGCCCGTGGTTTCATCTAGGCCGTAACAGGCCAGTATAATATCCAGCCTGTTAATGGCCCAACGCTACCTGGGCCAAACTAAGCGCTGGGTCGACAAAAGGCCCAACTAAAATATAGGCTGGTATAAGTTTGGGCCTGGCGCAATGTGTGAAGGCCCCAATCATTCGGGCCCAAGAAAGACGCAGGCCGGCCCAATTGTGGCCCGCTAAAAGCCAGGCAAGTTAGAGTCGAATGTTTCGGCCCGGTCGACTACATCTGATTTTTTGTCAGATAGCGAATGATGGCAGTAACTAGTAGGAATTAAGAACAAACCTACTCTATACAATAAAGAAATTATGGCATAGTAACTAAGAATAAACCTACACTATATAATAAAGGATTTAAGGTATATTACATCCACTGGGCATCGAAGTTCGCCACCAGTGATCATAAAGCGCAACGAAGAAGCAGATTAAAAAAACTGGGCACCATTGCAGCGTAACAAAATAATACTGAACCGAGACCACTTCCAAGACAGTTCAAGAAAGGTTAGCCTTGCCGGGGAACTGCTGAGCAAGGCTGTGAGACCGGCCTAGCATGTCGGTCATAGCTTCCAGGTGTAGTTGTTTAGCAATGAGGTTCTCATTGGTGTTCTCCGCAATCTTTCTTAGAGATAGGACTTCAATTCGAAGTTGAGTTGCAGAATGCCTTTCTTCTAGAACTTGGGACTGAAGAAGTCGAACTGATTCAGACAACGAATTCTGTGAGCTTGTCTGACTGCTAGTCTCAAGTAACTTGAACACTACATCAAGACAAGACTTTGGGGTTGTCTCGCTATCTTCAAGATGTTTTGCCTTCTTTGCTGCAATATATGTTGGGTTTGTCTCACAGCCTTCAGCAGACTTGTGCATGCCATCAGGCATATCACCCTGAAACAAAGCAGAGAGATGATAGGTTTTGCACATGTATAAACAAAGATGATAATTGTTCTGTCAATTCTATCCAATTTCAAATTAGAAAATAAAGAGTAAGTTCAAAATATCAATAGCATAATTTGGCATTATTCATAATGCGGGGAGCTTCACCACACTACTGGATTACCATGTCAACATAACAAGCATAGATGAAGGGCAAAGAAAATCATTGTACCTATTTTGGATAATGTGCATGGCATGTTGTTCATATCATCAGCCACATCAGTAAGATAAAACAGGAGATGACAAGGTGCAAACGTGGGCTGCTTCACCACACACTGGATTATAGATCCACAAAACCAAGCATACATATAGGGAGTATTAAGTAATGTGCATGGTATGAATAAGAAATTTGGTTTTACAAGTAAAACTTAGAACTTACGGTTCTTACGAACATGCATTTTGGTAGAAACAGCAAACTAAACAGCAGTAAACGATAGGGAGTATGAGCAAATTAAACAGCAGTTGAGGATAAAGGCTTTAGAAGGACTGACTTACATTAATAGTTAACACCGGCTTTATAATGCCCTTCTCCATGTCAAGGGAAGGATAACTCAAGAATTTCAGCACAGAATCTTCTTCAATAGCATTGCCTGTACTCTACATTTTGTAGAGAGTAATTATAGATATGATAATACTGGAAGGGATAGAGGATAATGAAGATAAGATGCAGATTGATGCTACATAATCAACTACCAATCCCTGGAAGTACAAGCGTTACAGGACAAAATGTACTGACAAGAGCAATGGGCTACACTTCTGCATTGGTATTGTCTGTGTATTCTACTTGTTGGTAAGATTAAATATAGATCTGATCTTTTTTAGTAAATGGTGGGCGAGGGAGATAAGATGCAGAATGCTACAAAATAAACCAATCCCTCTTCCCATAATACAAGAGTGTTTTGAACATTGGTGTACTATACAAAACATTCTTATATTATGGGACGGAGGGAGTAGCTGTTAATGTAAGTACAGTGATAGACCACGTTCAGTCCTTACAAGAGGACTGCAGAGCTAAACCTCTTCAAAAGCATTGGGTTGATTCTAAATTTGTGTAAGAGTCCATACGGATCTTATAATGTCCACCAAATGGGCGATTACGAGGCTAACATGTGCAGTGATGCTACATAATCAAACAGCTATGAAAGTAAGTATGGTCATACAGGGCAAGAGGTACTCACGAGAGCAATGCAGTGTGCAGTATAGTTGCGAGATTCTGTGGTCCCTTGAGAATGAATGTTCTTCTGCTAACATCTTTCGTACAAGTGAGACATTAAGGCAAATGCATAAATGTAGTTCAAATTGTGATGTGATATCATAGACAGTACCTCACGCTGCAGCTGAGACCAATGTGTAACAAGATTATTCCAGTCACCGTCGGATAAATGCAGCACCGGAGACTTTGCAGAAATTTCATTCATAGGCTTGCCATCGAAATGCGCTTGCCTCAGGTATGAAGGATACTTCATCAACGAGTGCGTGAAAAGCGCAACCAACTCTTCCTCGTCATCACAATCCAGTTTGTTCCTCGCCTATTTAAAAGAATGAAATCTTGTGTTTTCTGTCAGCAGAAACATATGCAGTAATGACCATGAATAACATTAGTACATTACTTACGCGTAAGTTGCGGAGGAAGACTGGAAATTATTCTGTGTCTACGGTATAATCTTTCCATGAAGGAAAGATGTGCACAAAGTTCCTGACAACAACATAAGCTTCGTCTTCTAAACTGGGAAGAAATGGAACAAGGGTCCTATTTGCTGCAATTGGGGCTCTCTCTGGTTCAAAAAGGGATTTGGCAACTGGATTTGGTGTACTCTTTGCTGGAATGGGGGTTTTGCATCATACAGCTGGTGCTATGTCAACTGGCATAATCATACTGTTTGCTGCAGTTGGGGTCTGCTGAGTTGGGGCATCAGAAATGACCAGTGTAGTAGGGCTAGAGTCTGCTAGAGTTGGGGTATTTTGTGGGTTAGGTGATATTGCAACTACACCTAATGGGATATTTGATTTATCACGTGCCACTACCTTTTCCAAATACTTTGCTTGTGCTCCTCCATGATCAGCAATCGCCCTCTTCCTTTTGAACGTCTAATACACAAGAACAACATTTGAATGGATAAATATGGTATGATGACAGATGGAATATGTACTGAAAATGGATAGGCAGGGCGTATTCACATGCACGATGTGTAAACTAAGCTAATGGCAGTTCAACAAAGTAGAAGCAATGCAAAGCATCAGTTGCAAGATATGTGCGAGCAATGTAACCTTGGAAAGTTAGAGCAAGTACCTTGATGGGTGAATAAGATAGGGCATCTTCCTCTGACTCCTCCACTAGGGAGATACATTGACTTAGGTCTCCCTCTAGCTCAGAATCACTGTTAGGATCATATTCTGAGCATGAATCTGTAGGTGGAGAGCGTTTGCATTGCATTGCATCCAGACTTGATTTCAGTCCCTTAATGCCAAGTTTGACAACCATGGCATTGTTCTGCTTTATTCTTTTCATGCGCGCAAGCTCATAATCATTATGATGCTGTTCAGAATCTAAGATTCATGAAAACATAAAAAGTAGTCAGATTATCTATGGAATGCATGGCGGATTCAAATCGGACAGTGTCTCCCTATAAACTCCTGCATATGCAAAGTTCACCTCCCCAACCGTGCTGACCAGACCACACACAGAAATACAAACCCCTTATGTCTCTATAACAGGCAGGCACACATTTCAAAACTGAAGTAGGAATATTAGAATCATATGAAATTCGTATTTGAACAAATAAACTAAGCAATTATGAGTGGCGTAATGTTTAGCTTCAAGGGTGGAGTGTTGGTAGTGCGACACAAAGCAAGTAGGCAGATTGTATTCCATGTAAAAGATCGAAACCTATGTAAAAGCTGGAAATGACACTTGCTTTCTATACAATGCAGTGTTCGTTACCCACACATGATGGAAGAGATCACATAGAAATACTATTCACTTAGGTCTATGGTTCCAGTATTTATTAACAGGGTCGTCCACCCTAAAAGAATATTGACAACAAATATGACAAGGAAAGCATAGATGTAGTGAATCAATCATTTACATGTGAGCTTATTAGGACAAGTATGCAGAATTGTAACTGCAGTAAGAGACCGTCCAAAATCTGAATGAAGAAGTTTGTCTAGCACATATTGTTTGCAACTAATCGATGTGAATAATTGGATATTATATCAAATGAGTAAGAAAGACAAGTAAAATTGTCAACAAACCTGGCTTGCAGTAGTAATCTGGGTCAATGTCACTATGACCAACAATCCAAAATTACTAGTTTCTGTTCCGAGGGCCAGAATTTTGAAAACCCTGTGAACTTTAGAGGTACTAAAGGTTACCGAAAAACATCTGAACCATTAAGTGTAGGTAGCACTGAGCACACAACAAACCCTAATGACAGTCCTGCCTAATGAGTAATGAATCAATTAGAAAATGGGTGATGAGGAGTGGCTACTGAGTCTTGAGGACGTATCTTAGGATAAATCGGGTTGGCTTGGTGGGTGTTGCATGCTTGAGCCCTGAGCGGACTGGGAAGGTAGGCACGGCGGCGCGCCCGGGCAGCGGTGACGCTGTTGGGCGAGCAGCTCCTAGCCTCCTGTTAGTCCGGCGTCTCCTCCTAGAGTCATGCCGTCCGGGGACGGCAAGTCGCCGGCGAGGCAGGCGACTGGGGGCGAGTAGAGATCGGAAGCGTGAAGCAGAACAGAGGGGAATCAGGGCCTGGGACGACCCAAAATCCTAGGGGGGCGGCCCATCGTGGGCAGCCTGTATAGATACACACCCGAGCGGCGAACATGCATTTTCAAAACTAATTTAGGAACATTAGCTGACCAATTAAACAACTCTGTTTTAATAATATCAGATTCGTATTTGAACATCTAAGCTTGTTTAGCTTGATGCATGGAGCAGTGTTATTATGACACGAAGCACGTATTCTGATCGTATAGTGATCATAAAAGGGGGAAACTCTAAGCATATTTTTTTAGCAAAAGAGGGTTTTCCCTCCGATTTCTATTAAAGAAACCACCACGGAACCAACATGATCAATTAAACCCTAAGCATGATCAATTAAATCGTATTATGGCTGTGCCATGGCAGATTTGAAGCTGCAAACCGGAGAAATGATATTTAGCATCCATTTTTTCTTCGAACTAAGAACTAAATTCTAAGAGCTGAAAAGAAAGTAGAGTAACCAATTTATGATCTATTTTCTGGTTGAGATCAAAAAGTTGAGGAGATATGAAGTACCACCTCTCTTGCGGCGCCGTGTAGGCATCGGGGGTGCGATGGCTGTCGGTGGCGTTGAAGCAGATCTGTGATGGTAGACGGGTGCATCGGGGGATAAATCCCGTTGCGGTGGAAGAGAAGGTCGTGTGAGAGGCCCCTGCAAAGAGGACGATGGCGCCGATGAAGCGAGAGGACGCGATGCAAGGCTATTGGTCCATCGTCGTGGATGAGAAACGTCCATCTCTAGCAGTGGACGATGATGTCTTGGTAGGCGCTCCGGCATGGTGGAGGACGGTGGCGATGGATGTGGTGGAGGACAGCGGCGATGGATGGGGTGGCGGACGGAGGCTGGTGTGGGGATGGGGTGTTCTAGCGCGGACGGTGTATGAATGGGAAAATGGAGGGAGAGGTACGGGGAACCATGTTTTTGGGACGCGCCTGTTTGAAATATTTATGTGTAACTAGTTACTCCTGTCTTTCTACTTCCTTTCGCTGATATGTGGGGCAACCGACAACAGGGTCCATGTTCCATATGCACAAATTAGAGTGCACAACTTCACGGTAGACACACCCCGGTTGTAGCGCCGTAGTAATGCCCAATGAGTCATCAAATCACAACCCCCCCCTTCCAGCTTTAGCAGTAAGCTGGACGGACGAAGCGGCAATATTTCAGAGAAAACCCCTGCTCGGCGATTGCATAGGGTTTTCTCATGGAGAACCAAGTATGAATTCTTCATCCATCCCCGATAAATCCAAGTCCCTTGGTCGCAGGTAATCCTAGGATGGCAGCCGCCGCCGTTGATGCATTTTTCTTCGTACTGAATCTAGTGTGTTTCAGTTGCAGTGCCCAAAGTGCGAGTACCCTACAGATTTCTGCACCTTTGGCGAGACACCACACTTGTTCCTTCTCATCCTACCACAGCATTTTGAAACGCGCACAGTATGTTCCTAGAATCCTCTTCTCCATCCGGGAGGGTGGGGGTTTTTTGAACATGTTGTGTTGTCATATTATTGTTCCTGCAGTGTATTATTTTCTCTGCCAGAACACATGTACTCAAGATGCTCGGCCTTGCCATAACTGAATACACTAGTTTAATGGTCAGAGTGAAGACAATCCGTGGATATTACTTCCGAGTTGGGTTCATGAACCAAGAAGATCGTTGCTTTTTTGATGGCCGAACTTGGATAAACTTTCTCAAGTGTTACGGGCTGAAAGTTGGTGCACGAATGTTGATGGAAATAGCAGAACCTGGTCTCATCTTCACTACGATCTTCCACCCCGACGTCGTTCCAATTGTTCATCCATGTTAGTTTTATATCTGGCTCTTGCTTGTTGCCTTGATTACTTCTTAATCCACCTATTCTGTCTAACTAATCACAATTTAACTTTAGAAGTAGCAACGAATCTCTCACGAAGATGATACTTCTAACTAATATTTTCTTATAATTGGTGGCATGTGTAGGTTTTTTCAGAGTTAAGCAGGCTGCTCGTTTGTTATTCTGTAGTAGCTCGGCTGTTACTGATGGCACTGAAGTTGACTGGGACGACATCCACATGTTCCTACACTTTATTGATCATCTTGAGGTCCTTGTGGGGCGTTTCAATGGTGGAAGGCCACGTGGGATATGTGTGCCACTGCTGCACTCGTTGAACAAGTACAACTGTGTCGAGAAACTTATGGTACGAGCTGTTTTCTGTTATATATGTTGTTCATAAACTATTGCTTATACACAGTTTAAAGTTGTGATCTTCTTCAAACAGGAACTGCCGAGTTCTATTGTTCCTATACAGATGCCTGACCATGGTCGGGTCAGACTTGCACTTGGTCACAACATGATTTTTATGTCGACCTACTCAATTCCCCTCAGAGGCGAAAAGATACTTATTCGTGGGTGGTCTCAGATAATGAAGGCCTGTCCATCTTGGAGAATAGGACAGAAGATTAAGTTCATGCTTTTCCATGGCTCTAAAGCGAATATCCTGTTTATTGACCACGTTGCAAGATGAAGCCGCTTTCAGAAGGTTGTGAATGCGCGGGGTGGCGCCTGGGCCTTGTCCTGGGGTTGGCAGCCTCACCCTTGGTTAATTGTAGCCTGTAGGCAAAGTAGCACTGTTCGAGGCGTGCTTTGTACAGTTGAACCTGTATAAGTACTCATACTGCTTTCAGCTTTGGTTGTTAAGTGCCCCTGCTGGTTTCAGTTAAGGTTGTTAAGTACTCCTGCTGCTTTTACAGTCTGTCGTGTTTCTTCAGTCCTGTCTTCCTCCAGCCGCCAAACCAAACTAGCGCCGGCGGGGCCGCCTGCTTCCGCCTCCCACGGCTGGCTGCGCCTCAGCGTACGCATCGCCGCCCCACCGTCTCCTAAATCGTTAACGCCGACGTCCTCCGCGTGCTTTGGTGCGCTCGCCGTGGTGCCGCCCTCTCGCGTTGTCAACATGGTCAACAAACAACAGGAATCAGCAGAATTACGTGGAGAGGATGACAGTAGGGTCCCACCACATCAGCGTATGGAAAAACAAAATGCTTCCTCCTAGTGTTTTCCTGACATCTGGGACCCACGACATTGTGAACGTATATTGTCAATAGACAAGAGAACATCACAAGATTGGCTGACACCTGGGACGTAGCTACTCAAGCAGTATTTTTTTGTTTGGTATTGTTGAGACGGAGCAGGGTTTGAACTGGGCTGTGGCCCGTCTAGCCCAGGATTATTTTATGTTCACCATGTGACCAGCCCAGCTATTTTTTCTTTGTGCAAATGAGCCTAGTTTATTTTTTCTGAAGAATACCCAATCCAGGCCTACTTATTTTTCTACGCCTTGAAAGTAATATGAAATGGGTTGTAAATATAAAAACAGATGACAAATTGGCAATTACTTTATAATTTCTGATTTTTTTCACATTTTCAGATTCCTATTTCACTGGGCATTAACCTAATTCAAATATATCTTCAAAATACTTTAAATATGGCTCGACATTTCGGTATTAAAAATAGTTTGGAACCCACAGAAATATGCGAAATTGGCCCTGGCCAACCAAAAAAACGACTGCAATAAATTGCATAAGAAGTTGCCATGAGCTATATATAAATTATTAAAAAAAGAGAGAGTGGTCTGACTTGTGGGCCTATTTAGTTGACGCGTATGCAAGATTTTTTTAGTTATTATATACTACGTTCAATAAACGATTCTATACAGGAAACTCCCCAAAATTTTCCTCCCCCTCGCTTCTACCACGGTTTTTTCCGTCATGGACGGCCCAAAGAATGTCATGCAGCTGCGTCTCCGGCCCGCCCAGGATGAAAAGCCCATTTTCTGTCATGATTTTTTGTCATAGAAGTAGGAGCCCACCACATCTATGATGATACCGGGTTTTGTCACAATTATCGTCATAGAAGTGTCATATGTATGACAGAAAAAAAAATTCGTTTTGCCCAAAATGTCACGGATGTGTCTTTTTTTTGTAGTGCTCTCAAGTATGTCAGATGGATCGAGTGTCTTGAAGTCAGGGCGTTCTTGTATCATCAAGGCTAAGGTGTCAAATGAGCTGTCAAGAGATCTCAGTAGTGTCTTCACAATTTCATGCTTTGTGATGTCAGTAGCACCTAGTGCTCGGAGCTCATTTGTGATATCAGTGAGGCGATCAAATGTGAGCTGGACGTTCTCATTGTCATGTCTTTTGAAGCGGTTGAAGAGGTTGCGGAGAGTACTGATTTGTTGATCTTGCTGAGTTGAGACGCCTTCATTGACTTTGGAGAGCCAGTCCCAGACTAGCTTCGACGTTTCCAGAGCGCTCACACGGCCATACTACCCTTTGGTCAGATGACCACAGATGATGTTCTTGGTTGTAAAGTCCAGTTGAATGAATTTCTTGACATCAGCAGCGGTGACACCTTCACCAGTCTTGGGAACGCCATTCTTGATGACATACCACAGATCGACATCAATGGCTTCAAGATGCATGTGCATCCTATTCTTCTAGTAGGGATATTTAGTGCCATCGAAGATGGGGCACGCAGCGGAGACCTTGACTATCCCTGTAGTCGACATAGCTAAAACTCCAGGTGGTTAAACCGAATCACACAGAACAAGGGAGTACCTTGCTCTGATACCAATTGAAAGGGCTAGTTATCGACTAGAGGGGGGGTGGATAGGCGATTTTTAAGAAAGTCTTCAAAACATGGGAGTTTCGAAGACAAACAGTAGAAACAACACTATTTGTATGCAGCGGAAGGTAGACTACACTAGACAAGCCATAGTCAAGTATTCAATGAAGTGAAAGCACGAAGACTATTAGCAGCTAGGTAGTAAAGATCAGGGTGGAAGATAGTATGAAGCCAATAAAGACAAGTAGTCACACAGCAAAGTCAAACAGATTATGCAAGCAGGCAATGACTTCACGAAGACAAACTGTAAGTAAAGTGAAGTGAGAGATAGAACCAGTAGCTTCAGGAAGACAGTGGTTTGTTCGACCAGTTCCAGTTGCTATGACAACTGTACGTCTGGTTAGGGAGGCTAAGATTTAACTCAGAAGACCGCGTCTTCACCTTATTCCCCTTGAGCTAAGGACTCTCAGTCCCCTCCCAATCACTCTAGTAAGTCTTCAAGGTAGCCTCCCAAACCTTCACAGACTTCGTTCACTGGCAATCCACAATGAATCTTGGATGCTCAGAACATGACGCCTCACCGGTTGGAGGATTCACAGTCCTCAAGTGAAATAAGTCTTCAGATCACGCGGACAAAAATACTTCAGTGATGCCAAACACTGTTTGGGCTCTTGGTGGTTTGGGCTTTGTCCTCGCAAGGATACTCTCTCAAAAGCTTCGGAGGTGGGTTGCTCTCAAACGAGAAAAGCCTTATACTAACTCTGAGCAGCCACCAATTTATGGTGTAGGGGGTGGGCTATTTGTAGCCACTGGGCAACCCGACCTGATTTGTCCGAAATGACCCTGGGTCACTAAGGAACTGACACGTCTCGCAACGGTCAGATTTCAAACACACGCGGCAGCTTGACTTGGGCTACAAGTAAATTTGACTTATCCAACTCTAGATAAGATTTGCTCTCATTGTCTTTGTTCGAAGACATAGGATTTGTTTGAGCATCACTTTAGTCACTCTGACTTTGTTCACTTGGACCCCACTTAATAGTGCGGTGGTTCCTATGACTCAAAAAGAAAAAGAAAATGAAACAACGAAACAACTAAGTCTTCGTGCTCCATAGTCTTCAGACATTCTCTTCTCAAGTCATAGTCTTCAACGTGATTAGCTTCACACACCACCATTGTCTTCAATGTCTTCACATATATTTAGGGGTCATCTCCAGTAGGTAAACCGAATCAATGACGGACTACTACCTGTGTTATCCTGCAATTCTCACAAACACATTAGTCCCTCAACCAGGTTTGTCATCAATACTCCAAAACCAACTAGGGGTGGCACTAGATGCACTTACAGCTGATCACTATCAGGAACTTGAAAGACGAAAGAACTAAGATTTTTCCCTCAACTACGAGGGGAGGTAAGGAACTGCCATCTAGCTCTGCACTAGATTATCCTTCTGTTTTGAGTAAACTTGCGACACCTAAACTTGCTACTGCTATGAATTCTATATGTTGCATGTTATCACTACAAAAAAAATACACTTCCGTGATGATACGTGTTTGTCAGAGTAGGTCGCGTTTTTTGTCATGCATGTATATCCATGACAAATTTATGACAGAATCAAGATAGTCATACATGTGTTGTCGTAGAAGTGTTCCATGACATTACCAAAATTATCATCACGGAAGTGTCCACTTCCATGACGATAAATCGTGTGTCACAGAAGTGCTTTCGTCAAGGGTGACCGACACGTGGCATCCACCGTAACAGAACGCCGTTAAGCTATTGGGTCGGGTTTTGGATCTGATAACCTGTTAACAGCCCCGACCAATGGGGATTTTCCACGTGTAAAATTTTGATTGGCCGAAGGGAACACTTGTCAGCTCGTCAGTGGGCCGCATGTCGCCCGTCCATTGGAGGAGACATGCCTATGATACGTCGACACATGGCGGGGCCCAACAGAGGCCCATATAGGTTAAAAAGGCTGGCCCAGTCAAAGCCCCATAGTACTTAATCAGGTACTAGTGGTCCAGCCCAATAACTGTCTGCTTAATAAAGGCCCATTTACGGCCCGAAGCCAGATCTAGCCTGTTAATTGTTCGGCCAAAATTTGGGCCCATTTACGTCCCGAAGCTAGATCTTGCCTGTTAATTGTTCGCCCAATAATTGGGCCCATTTGTGGCCCGAACCAGACCTAGACCGTTAATTGTTCGCCGAATAATTGGGCCCAACTACGGCCCATTGACTTTCGGCCTGTTACAGGCCTGATGTGGACATGGGCCCATTTCAGCCCGGTGTGACTTTCGGCCTGTTAGAGGCCTGATGTAGACATGGGCCCATTTTAGCCCGGTGAGACTTTCGGTCTGGGAATGGCCCGTGCTGCCCATGGGCCATATATGATCCGACAGGACATCGGGCCCACTAACGGCCCATGCTAAAGGTGGCAACAATTAAGCCCAACGTAACTTTGGGCCTGTTAAAGACATGTCGCGTAATTCGGCCCGTTGATGCCTGTACTAAGCTTTCGGCCTCTTAAAGGCCCATGATATCAGTGGGCCAACTAAGGCCCGAGATATGTTTCGGCCTGGTAACGCCCCGCGAGCTAACTGGGCCCAAAAAGACCCGGTCTACATTTCAGCCTGCTGAAGGCCCGTCGACGACTAGTGGAAATTGAGGCCCAACATGCATTTTGGCCTGCTAAAGGCCCGTGGTTTCATCTCAGTCGTAACAGGCCAGTATAATATTCAGCCTGTTAATGGCCCAATGCTACCTGGGCCAAACTAAACGCTGGGTCGACAAAAGGCCCAACTAAAATATAGGTTGGTATAAGTTTGGGCCTGGCGCAATGTGTGAAGGCCCCAATCATTCGGGACCAAGAAAGACGCAGGCCGGCCCAATTGTGGCCCGCTAAAAACCAGGCCCGTTAGAGTCGAATGTTTTAGCCCGGTCGACTACATCTGATTTTTTTTCAGATAGCGAATGATGGCAGTAACTAGTAGAAATTAAGAACAAACAATAAAGAAATTATGGCATAGTAACTAAGAATAAACCTACACTATACAATAAAGGATTTAAGGTATATTACATCCACTGGGCATCGAAGTTCGCCAGCAGTGATCATAAAGCGCAACGAAGAAGCAGATTACAAAAATTGGGCACCATTGCAGCGTAACAAAATAATACTGAACCGAGACCACTTCCAAGACAGTTCAAGAAAGGTTAGCCTTGTCGGGGAAGTGCTGCGCAAGCTGCTGAGCAAGGCTGTGAGACCGGCCTAGCATGTCGGTCATAGCTTCCAGGTGTAGCTGTTTAGCAATGAGGTTCTCATTGGTCTTCTCTGCGATCTTTCTTAGAGATAGGACTTCAAGTCGAAGTTGAGTTGCAGAATGCCTTTCTGCTAGAACTTGGGACTGAAGAAGTCGAACTGATTCAGACAACGAATTCTGTGAGCTTGTCTGACTGCTAGTCTCAAGTAACTTGAACACTGCATCAAGACAAGACTTTGGGGTTGTCTCGCTATCTTCAAGATGTTTTGCCTTCTTTGCTGCAATATATGTTGGGTTTGTCCCATAGCCTTCAGCAGACTTGTGCATGCCATCAGACATATCACCCTGAAACAAAGCAGAGAGATGAGAGGTTTTTCACGTGTATAAACAAACATGATAACTGTGTTGTCAATTCCATCCAATTTCAAATTAGAAAATAAAGGGTAAGTTCAAAATATCAATAGCATAATTTGGCATTGTTCATAAGTCGGGGAGCTTCACCACACTACTGGATTACCATGTCAACATAACAAGCATAGATGAAGGGCAAAGAAAATCATTGTATCTATTTTGGATAATGTGCATGGCATGTTGTTCATATCATCAGCCACATCAGTAAGATAAAACAGGAGATGACAAGGTGCAAACGTGCGCTGCTTCACCACACACTGGATTATAGATCCATAAAAAAAGCATACATATAGGGAGTATTAAGTAATGTGCATGGTATGAATAAGGAATTTGGTTTTACAAGTAAAACTTAGAACTTACGGTTCTTGCGAACATGCATTTTGGTAGAAACAACAAACTAAACAGCAGTAAATGATAGGGAGTATGAGCAAATTAAACAGCAGTTGAGGATAAAGGCTTTAGATGGACTGACTTACATTAACAGTTAACACCGGCTTTATAATGCCCTTCTCCATGTCAAGGGAAGGATAACTCAAGAATTTGATAATACTGGAAGGGATAGAGGATAATGAAGATAAGATGCAGATTGATGCTACATAGTCAACGACCAATCCCTGGAAGTACAAGCGTTACAGGACAAAATGTACTGACAAGAGCAATGGTCTACACTTCTGCACTGGAATTGTTTGTATTCTACTTGTTGGTAAGATTAAATATAGATCTAGTCTTTTTTATTAAATGGTGGGCGGGGGAGATAAGATGCAGAATGCTACACAATGAACCAATCCCTCTTCCCATAATACAAGAGTGTTTTGAACATTGGTGTACTATACAAAACATTCTGATATTATGGGACGGACAAAGTAGCTATTAATGTAAGTATAGTAATAGACCACGTTCAGTCCTTACAAGAGGACTGTAGAGCTAAACCTCTTCAAAAGCATTGGGTTGATTGTACATTTATGTAAGAGTCCATACGGATCTTATAATGTCCACCAAATGGATGATTACAAGGCTAAAATGTGCAGTTATGCTACATAATCAAACAGCTATGAAAGTAAGTATGGTCATACAGGGCAAGAGGTACTCGCAAGAGTAATGCAGTGTGCAGTATAGTTGCGAGATTCTGTGGTCCCTTGAGAACGAATGTTCTTCTGCTAACAGTTTTCGTACAGGTGAGACATTAAGGAAAATGCAGAAATATAGTTCAAATTGTGATGTGATAGCATAGACAGTACCTTACGCTGCAGCCGAGACCAATGTGTAACAAGATTATTCCAGTCACCGTCGGATAAATGTAGCACCGGAGACTTTACAAAAATTTCATTCAGAGGCTTGCCATCGAAGTGCGCTTGCCTCAGGTAGGAATGATACTTCATCAACAAGTGCTTGAAAAGCGCAACCAACCCTTGCTCGTCTTCACAATCCAGTTTGCTCCTTGCCTATTTAAAAGAATGAAGTCTTGTGTCTTCTGTCAGCAGAAACATATGCAGTAATGACCATGAATAACATTAGTACATTACTTACGCGTAAGTTGCGGAGGAAGACTGGAAATTATTCTGTGTCTACGGTATAATCTTTCCATGAAGGAAAGATGCACACAAAGTTCCTGACAACAACATAAGATTCATCTTCTAAACTGGGAAGAAATGGAACATGGGTCCTATTTGCTGCAATTGGGGCTCTCTCTAGTTCGAAAAGGGATTTGGCAACTGGATTTGGTGTACTCTTTGCTAGATTGGGGGTTTTGCATCGTAGAGCTGGTGTTATGTCAACTGGCATAATCATACTGTTTGCTGTAGTTGGGGTCTGCTGAGTTGGGGCATCAGAAATGACCAATGTAGTAGGGCTAGAGTCTGCTAGAGTTGGGGTGTTTTGTCGGTCAGGTGATATTAAAACTACACCTAATAGTCTATTTGATTTATTAGGTGCCACTACCTTTTCCAAATACTTTGCTTGTGCTCCTCCATGATCAGCAATCGCCCTCTTCCTTTTGAACGTCTGATACACAAGAACAACATTTGAATGGATAAATATGGTATGATGACAGATGGAATATGTACTGAAAATGGATAGGCAGGGCGTATTCACATACACGATGTGTAAACTAAGCTAATGGCAGTTCAACAAAGTAGAAGCAATGCAAAGCATCAGTTGGAAGATATGTGCGAGCAATGTAACCTTGGAAAGTTAGAGCAAGTACTTTGATGGGTGAATAAGATAGGGCATCTTCCTCTGACTCCTCCGCTAGGGAGCTACATTGACTTAGGTCTCCCTCTAGCTCAGAATCACTGTTAGGATCATATTCTGAGCATGAATTTGTAGCTGGAGAGCGTTTGCATTGCATTCCAGCCAGGCTTGATTTCAGTCCCTTAATGCCAAGTTTGACAGCCATGACATTGTTTTGCTTTATTATTTTCATGCACGCAAGCTCATAATCATTATGATGCTGTTAAGAATCTGAAAACACAAGAAGTAGTTAGATTATCTATGGAATGCATTGCGGATTCAACTTGAAGAGTGTCTCCCTATAAACCCCTGCATATGCAAAGTTCACCCCCCCAACCATGCTGACCAGACCACACACAGAAATACAAACCCCTTATGTCTCTATAACAAGCAGGCACACATTTCAAAACTGAAGTAGGAACATTAGAATCATATGAAATTCGTATTTGAACAAATAAACTAAGCAAGTATGAGTGGCATAATGTTTAGCTTCAAGGGTGGAGTGTTGGTAGTGCGACACAAAGCAAGTAGGCATATTGTATTCCATGTAAAAGATCGAAACCTATGTAAAAGCGGGAAATGACACTTTCTTTCTATACAATGCAGTGTTCGTTGCCCACACATGATGGAAGCGATCACATAAAGAAATACTATTCACTCATGTCTATGGTTCCAGTATTTACAAACAGGGTGGTCCACCCTAAAAGAATATTGATAACAAATATGACAAGGCAAGCATAGATGTAGTGAATCAATCATTTACTTGTGAGCTTACTAGGACAAGTATGCAGAATTGTAACTGCAGTAAGAGACCGTCCAAAATCTGAATGAAGAAGTTTGTCTAGCACTTATTGTTTGCAACTAATTGACGTGAATATTTGGATATTATATCAAATGAGTAAGAAAGACAAGTAAAATTGTCAACAAACCTGGCTTGCAGTAGTAATCTGGGTCAATGTCACTACGACCAACTATCTGAAATGACTAGTGTCTGTTCCGAGGGCCGGAATTTTGAAAACCCTTTGAACTTTAGAGGTACTAAAGATTACCGAAATACATCTGAACCAGTAAGTGTAGGTAGCAATGAGCACACAACAAACCCTAATGACAGTCCTGCCTAATGAGTAATGAATCAATTAGAAAATGGTTGATGAGGAGTGGCTGCTGAGTGTTGAGGAAGTATCTCAGGATAAATCAGGTTGGCTTGGTGGTTGCTGCATGCCTGAGCCATGAACGGACTGGGAAGGTAGGCACGGCTGCGCGCCCGGGCAACGGTGATGCTGTTGGGCGAGCGGCTCTTGGCCTCCAGTTAGTCCGGCGTCTCCTCCTAGAGTCATGCCGTCCGGGGACGGCAAGTCGCCGGCGAGGCAGGCGGCTGGGGGCGAGTAGAGATCGGAAGCGCGCAGCAGAACAGAGGGGAATCGGGGCCTGGGTCAACCCAAAATCACAGGGTGGTTCGGCCCACCGTGGGCACCCTGTAGAGATACACACCCGAGCAGAGAACATGCATTTTCGAAACTAGTTTAGGAACATTTAGCTGACCAATTAAACAACTCTGTTTAATTAATATCAGATTCGTATTTGAACAACTAAGCTTGTTTAGCTTGATGGGTGGAGCAGTGTTATTATGACACGAAGCACGTATTCTGATTGTATAGTGATCATAAAAGGGGGGAAATCTAAGCATATTTTTTTAGCAAAAGAGGGTTTCCCCTCCGATTTCTATTAAAGAAACCACCACAGAACCAACATGATCAATTAAACCCTAAGCGTGATCAATTAAACCGTATTATGGTTGTGCCATGGCAGATTTGAAGCTGCAAACCGAAGAAATGATATTTAGCATCCATTGTTTGCTTCGAACTAAGAACTAAATTCTAAGAGCTGAAAAGAAAGTAGAGTAACCAAGTTAAGATCTATTTTCTGGTTGAGATCAAAAAGTTGAGGAGATGGCTGTCAGTGCGGCGTCGTGTAGACATCGGGGGTGCGATGGCTGTCGGTGGGTTGAAGCAGATCTGCGACGCTAGACGGGTGCATCGGGGGATAAGTCCTGTTGCGGTGGAAGAGAAGGTCGTGTGAGCGGGCCCAGCAAAGAGGACGACGGCGCCGATGAAGCGAGAGGACGCAATGCAAGGCTATTGGTCCGTCACTGTGGATGAGAAACGTCCATCTTTAGCAGTGGACGACGCAATCTTGGTTGGAACTCCGGCATGGTGGAGGACGGTGGCGATGGATGTGGTGGAGGACGGCGGTGATGGATCGGGTGGCGGACGGAGGCTGGTGTGGGGATGGGGTGTTCTAGCACGAACGGTGTATGAATCAGAAAATGGAGGGAGAGGTACGGGGAACCATGTTTTTGGGACGCGCCTGTCTGAAATATGGGAAAGTTATGAACTTAGCCCCCGTTTAAAATTTGGATGCCTCGTCGGTTGGGGATAGGACGGTAATCTCGCATCTCGCCAATATTTGCCCAGAGCGATTTTGGGGGAGGAGAGGGTGGTTGGCGCCCATGGTTGGCGCCCATGGTGTATGAACGGGGCTGACAGGTAGGGTGGTTGTGTCACGTCTGAGTGAAATTACAAACCTGCCCCTATTGAAAATATTTGCCTACATCGATTTCGGCCGAGTCGAGTTTTTTTGGCGCCCACCGTGTATGAATGGGGAATGGAGAGAGAAACAGAGGTCTTTCGGACGAGCTTGAATCAAATGTGTTTTGCCGCCCATGTTTGACGCCCACCATGTCGGAATGGGCTCAGAGGCGGTCGTGTCACGTCTAACTAAAGTTACTAACCTACCCCTATTTAGAGGAGAGGAAATCAGGCCGATGGATTGTCCGTGTAATGGGTAGACAGTAATTTCCATCTCCCAAACACTTGGCTTTGGGCAGCCGATATGGGAGTGGACATTTTGCCGCTTCTTTCGAATTTTGGGACAATAAGCATCCACGTTTACCCTGGCAACTAAATTTGAATCCATTTTGTATTCCTATATCAATCTTTATAAATCATTCTACGTTTTTTTATATATCTTGAAAAGGACGACAAAGATGTATTCCACTGTCATATATGAATATGGTTTACAAATGCCAATACTCAAATTCAGAAGCTAGAATCCAGTTTAAGGTGAATTCGAATATTTGGAACACTTCATGTCCAACTCAAATGTCACACGCAGCATAATGTGTACTCCCATTTTGATATGTACACAAGCGATGTATCAAGATTCAAATACCGAGTCAATCAAACAAGAATGTACAGAACTAACAGACATATAAACACTTATAGAGTATATGGATCAATAATATCAACTAGCATACATAAGCCAGGCTGCTGTACTTTTTTTTTGCTACAACATCATCCTTTTTTTAGCCAGCATCTTGGCCCTTTCCGATGCGTGCCACTTATGGTCCATCTATACTACTACTATTGCTGAATGCACATTCAGCCTAATTGGCATATTTTTTGGTCTGGCACAACAATCCAAATGAAATGTCTCCGAGTCTTATCGATTAATACAGACTTGTGCTCAAGTAAAATTACAAACCAAAAAACCAGAAAAAACAATTATTACAAGATCTCTAAAACAAATGGTTTGATTGATTACATGATTATTCAATGATGGAAAGAACATTTCACCTATGATTTACCAAGGTTATTCAATGATGGAAAGAACATTTCACCTATGATTTACCAAGTAGGAATTTAATTTCCTTTTTTCCTTCAGGACCTTAACAATCTTGTCAGTCTCAGCTTGCTTCGTTTTGAAATCCACCAAATACTTAATGGTTGTCTTGAGTACTGCTTGTGATTGTGCTATTTGCTTCCTCAACATGTCAACTTCATCTCTAAGTGCAGAAGAAGAATCTCTTTCTACCACTAGTTTAGCCTCTAGAGCATCAGCAGTTGGCAATTCATAATGCACGATTGGGCCGGTGCCACTGCTGTGGGATGATGCAACGTCCATGGTGACCTCGCTCTTTGATCTTGGGCTAACCTATTTTGCCATTAAAGTTCCGATTGGATTTAGAAAAGTTGAAGTTAGCAAAACATCTCAACTGGGAGTTATAACAGCAAACCAGTTAAACAAACAAGGAATTAAAGAGTTTCAATTGGATATTGAAAAGTAGTTATTAACATCATTGTAACCCGTTGTTGTAGCAGCAAAGTAGTTAAACAAACAAGTAGATACTTAAGTTAAGGAAAACAGGTAATTCTTAACTGTAAGTATCAAACACATATATAGGCGCAGTCTACAATATGATTAACAGTCTGTGGCATTATGTAATTAGTAGCAAACTAAATTAAGCCAAGCAACGTAATTGAACAATTTTGCAATAAGTGGCTAACTAAAATTCTGAGAAGCAGGTAACTGAACTTACGCTAGTTCTATGTAGAGGCACACTACAACTTCTTTTTCACTTACAAGGTTGTACGAAGGAGTCCATGGCATCAATTGCTTGGATACGTAGTCCCAATACTTCTTTCTTCCCAAACTGCATTGGTAAGTTGAATGGTTAATCTGGTAAGATGGTGCATCCTTGATATGTTATATGAGGACGTGTAGTCAGACTAGTTATAGCCACACACATCACACTGGCTTTTACTGTATATTTCATGCGATTACTTTTGGCATATTGAGATCTAAGCAATCTACAATAGGATGAAAAGACTGGCATCCTTCACATTATTGGCGAACTCAGTTCATAGAAACAAGCAATTCAACCATTCTGTGGGTAAATCAGAAGCATCACTGGAATATTTTTCACTACCCAATCATACACGCAAAAAGGGGTGATGCCACCATAGGGGCTGGTATGGGCGGCTGCCTCAGGTCGCTGGAAAGTGTGCACCTAGTTTGAGTCGTCCAGGTTGGCCCAGGCTAGTTTTGTTTGTCCCAACGCATGCGCAGGCAATGTAAAAAACGAAGAAAAATGTTTCAATTTGGATGGGCCAATAATATAAGTGCAAGGCAGGCCATATAGCAGGCTCGCGACCCAAACGAGCACCTTCCATATTGATCGACAGCAGGAAAAATCCCAATTGATTCGCTCCAACCTCCAGTCTGGTTCGCTCCTAACCTAGCCGTCGCTGGACAGACCGACACAGCACTTCCTCGCGTCCTCATTAGAGGGCGGTCGCCGGGCTTCAAGCGAACAGAAGGACAAGAAGACGAAGATCCAACCCTGGGTGTAGCCTGCGTGGGAGGCAGTGGTGGCAGCACGGGCATGGCATCGAGCTTGCGCAAACGGATAGTCGCAGCTTGCAAGAGTAGCATGCGCAACAAGCAGGTACATCACATCCCTGATTATATCTAATTCAACTCTTCAATTTCTGGCCAATAGTTAAACCTGACGATGTTGTAAAACTGCTTGTATGTAGGGAATCTATGAGAAAATGAAACCAATTTCTACTTATTTTATAACTCCCCCAATCAATACTGAACTGACTGAATCTGATGTATCTAATCAAGTTTCCGATGCAAACATACAAGCTCATGTTGTTCTTGAGCCTGAAGTGTCTAATGAACAGACTGCTAATGAAGGATTTGATGCAAACATTTTACATGCTCCTGGTGATGAACATATAGTGTCTAATGAGGGATCTAATGCAAGCATTTTGCAAGCTCATTGAAGGATTTAGTGTCTAATGATGATCTGCTATGTTGAGGGAGACAGACATTTGCAGGCATTGATGACAAGCAAATTATAGTGCATTTTCATAGCTTGAGGAAACATCGAGGCCATCTACTAGAGTCCCTGTATCATGACAACATAGCATAAATACTTTTCTAATCTGTTGTTTGAAACTATTGGCATACTTGTGCAGGATAGATATATTGACATGCAGTTTGCGCACTGGTTACAAGTGCAATTACACTTCGATATTTTCAGCCAGAGACGAATAATTCAGGAAGGTACAGACCATGTTTGTAGTCCTCGTACACCATGTTGCATTTTGTGTTTTTTGGTGCTTTCATCATTTAGTGTTTATAATCTAAACTACTTTGGATCATTAGCCGGTTTTCAAAGTGCATGTAGCTTCACATTTCTCAAGTTATGTTGATTTTCCGATTGCAGGTGCCTTCGTATTTTTTAAGTTAAATGTTCTCCCCTGGTAACTTGAATTCGTGGATCCGCCACTCCACACAAATCATACACGAATGCCAATGCGAATTAAATGAAATGCAGGGACTTACGCTAGCTCGTTGTACAGGCTCACTGCAGCTCTGCTTGCGCTTGGGATGTTCCATGTACAAGTCCATGTTACCACTTGCTTGGATGTGCAGGCCTTATGCTCCTTGCATCCCCCTCTGCATTTTTGACACGGCGAATGGTTGATCAAATAAGAGGAATCGGCCTTGATGTTGTACCGGAGGACAGATACTTACAAGGTTATACGGGTGTGCAGGATGTGTACCAGATCCCATAGCGCCATCATGCTTCACTAAAAAATGGATTTGCTTGTTTCAGATGATATCTCCAGAAGAAATAAGAGTTAAAGTCGGAGTTGCATAGACGTGTAAGCTAGGAGAGCAGTGAAAGGATATCCAAACATCGTCTGAACAGTGCACAAGGGAGTGATGTGTGGATACCTAGTTCGGGCCGGCGTTTGGGCATGCTCGCCTAGGTAGAGTGCGGGTCACTTCAGAGCCGTTGAGGGTGATGCGCTGGCGTTGGCTGGCCGCGCATGGATGCAGATCTTGAGTGGCAGCGGAGCGCTATGATGCGGTGGACGAGACCGTTGGTGAAGCCCCAACGGCCTCGGGGGGCGGAGGTGCAACGATGTGCTCGGTGAAGTAGCCCCGGTGAGCTGGGAGACGGCGTCGGTGAAGCGCACCTGATGTGGTGGAACTCGGTGTCTATGAGGCACGTCGGTTGCGGCAGCCGATGTTATCGGTGGACCACCCGGTGCGGTGGACGAGGGCGTAGATGAGGTAGCTCTGGTGCGATGGTGAAGCGCGACCGTCGTCTTCATCGTCGTCGTCTGGCACAGAGGTGGGGAAAGAGACGAGACGAGGGGCGATTCGAACTTTGCTTGGGTTGGCGGTGAATTAGGGATTTGAGCAATCTGGGCACGGAAGGGGATGGTGGAGAAGAGAGATTTTGCAGGGCTGGAATCAGGGTCGCCAGATATTTCAATCCGAAAAGTGGAAGAGCAAACTTATTTTGTCGTCTCCTTTTTTTGGAGGGGGGAGGGAGGGACGAGGGAGGGAGTGGGGGAGGGAGGGACGAGGGAGGGGGTGGGTGGCTGGGTGCTACGCGTCCGTCCGACACACGCGACCATCCCGACACGACTATGCTTCGGTGCCTTAAGGCACCTGCCTTTGTGTCCATGACATGTGGGCCCAACAGGTGGCTAGCCCACATGTCATTGACCCAAACGCAGGTGCCTTTAAAGCACCGAAGCATCGTCCACCCCGACACGACCCTGGTCTTCGTGGTGCGCCTACATTTGGGAATGCAAAAAAATCTTCTTTCATTTGCAAACGAATCAGTATGTATTACCATGCCGTGTTTTCCTTGCAATAATTAGTCATTCGAAACGAGATACTCCCTCCATTCACTTTTGTAAGTGGTTTCAGACAACTTAAAATGAACTATTTTGCACATTGTCTAAAATGTCTTCAAGGTCTTATAAAAGTGAACAGAGGGAGTACTATAAATTAATTAATGAGTTATTTGAAAAAAAATCGAAACGGTATCCACGCTAACGTGGATTAGAGTGTGTGTCACATAATTAGTTATTTGAATTAGAGTGTGTGTCACGTAGCGATCTGCAATTCTAACGTGGATTTCGCATTTCACTATATCCATGCTACTTTTTTAATACAAATTCATATGTATATGATGAACACCATGGTAGTGAGAAAACTTTTGGATGGATTCAAAAATATGACCTACAAAAAAGCACAACAAATTGAGTCAATGTCAACTTTTCGAAACTTAGTATGGCATGAATTAGAAATAATTACTCGTATGCATGGTCCTCAGTTCAAATCTTACAATGTACACCGAATTGAAACATCGATGTTAAGTCTCGTACTATGTACATTCAACCAACCCCCCCCCCCACACACACACACGCTACATACTTCATGTATCGGTCAATCTTCCTCTCTTACCACTTTAGGAAGCTATCGGTTTCCAACACAAGTTCATTCTTTCTCTCCATGTTTCGATCTCTAAGTCTCTCAAGTACACAACCCCTTTTTCCACTCTATTACCAAATGTATTTACCTCACACACCCGCCATTGCACCCCATGCTGAGCTCTCTC
>NC_041391.1:636535703-636619204 GCF_002162155.2 Triticum dicoccoides
GTGCGCATGCACGCATGTTGTATATCTAGGTCACTCCCTCGAGACTGTCTCACTCTTTCTTCCGCACGGCGGGCCACACTCGCTCAATCTTGCTCTCTTTATCTGAGTCTCGTTTAACCTCATTTTCTTTCACACACAAATGATATATCTCCTTGTTCGGGCCTCGATCGACACACTCTATACTCTCTCACGCAGATTGTCTATCTAGGTTAGTCCATCCAAGCCGCCGCCACTCTTTCGACCTCATGGCGGGCCACGCTCACTCAATCTCTCTCTCTCTCTCTCTCCCTCCCCCCCTCTCTCTCTCTCTCTGTATGTCTCGATTGACCTCGCTCTTTCTCGGACAAAAACGATATATCACCATGTTTGAGCCCAATTCGACCAATTCACATTGTATACTCTCTCACGCACATTGTCTATCTAGGTCACTCTCTCCAACCCGTCTCACTCTTTTGATCGCACGGCGACCCTATGTGATCGATTGAGCTTGCTTCCTCCCACGCACAAAATATATCTACACGTCCGTGACTGGATCATCTCTCAAGCTCTATCTTACAGCCCTCACCCTTGCCAAAAGCTCAATCGGACAATATCTCTCCAGAGCATATATATCTGTTCAATGAATGTCGGGCCACACTCACTTTGTCTCTCTATCTATATGTCTCTCGATTGACCTCGCTTTCTCACACCGTATCTTCCATGCATTGAAGCCACTACCTCTCCATCCCCTGCAAAGCCGGAGCTATTTACATTGCGAGTGGCACTCCAACCTTGGATTAATTTGTGTAGCCATTTATTCCGATCGGTTTAGATTATATTTTCATAGCATTCAGCCCACAACTACTCCAAACACCGTTGCAACCCCCGGCAACTCCCCTAGTTGATTTCCCTCTGGCTCGGCCATCGCTCTCTCACACGTCCTTTCTCGCCTTCAACGTCGCATCATGGTATTATTGCAAAAACCTATGTTGTTCTCTTTAATTATTATAAATAACCTACAAAACTACACACCGATAGTCCACTTGGAATGGAACAAAATTCGACCCACAAATTAAAGTGATACAAACTACACACCGAGGGGCCCACATGTCATGAAACAAATTTGGACCCATATACAAATTAAAAAATAAAGGACGAGGATTGAACATGCGACCGGGCCTTCAAGCCGCACGTCAATAGGCAACATACGTAAAATAGCAATGTCTGTTGTACCCCCCTTTGTTATCATAATGTTTTTATATTACCACAGCCTATTTAACGGATAACATGTAATATTATTTTTAGTACTATTCGCCTTCACTTACTGGTGGGTTCCATGTGTGCTCTCTCTCTCTCTCTCCTCCCCTTCTGCGTTCACAAGTCACGGCACCAGTCATGAAGAACTCGCGGGCGATATTGCCATTGACCATATTTGGACGCGTTCACAAGTCACGGCACCAGTTTCACGTACTAGCAGCACTAGTCAGTGTGTACGTTCAATGCACGTTAATTTGGAAGTATATTAAGTGCATACGAATATTAAGTAGGATATTGTTTGTGTGTTATTATGTGATTAGCACTATTTTTGGCATGAAATTAACTGCACGCTAAACGTGTTGAGCGCTCGACATTGAAGCAGTCTAGGTCATTGGATGACAAGGAATACATGTGGCTTGATGATGTTTTATATTTAATTTGATACGGCTCTAGCAGAACATTCAATCGATCAAACCATATATTTCGTTCAGTCTGACTCCGACTTTAAATTATACAACGATCGATATAAAATAAACGGAAATGATAAACGTTTGGATTTTAAGCATGGCAATCCGAACGTTTTTCATGGCAAATTTAGATTACGCGGCGGCGGCGGGGGCGTCTGGCGGTGGGAAGCGGCTCCTCTGTCGTGCTCTGTGTGTCGTCGGGCCACTGACCGACAGCGACGGCGGCGTCTTGCGCCGTTGTTGGCGTACTCCTGGACGTTGGCCTAGCTTCAGGGAAGGCCAGAATGTTCTAGACTTCGGAGCGAGGCTACTGGCGTTAGTGCAAGGAAGCGGTCGACGGCGGCCATCCATGCCACTGAGGGGGGCACTGGCACCCGCGCGGGGACAGGCGCTGTCAACGGCGCGGCGGAGACATTCGTGTGCACAGGCACCGGCACGGGCGCGCACATCAGTGCACGCGTAGGCGCATGCGCTGGCAGGTGCACGGGCACCGGCACGAGCATGCACATCAGTGCACGCGCAGGCGCATGCGCTGGCAGGTGCACGGGTGCGTGAAAGTCGGCGGGGACCTCGTGGAACCCCGTGGGATCAAGCTCGGCGACAATGTGTAGCTCGCAGCCAATCAATGCCATGGGGATGGGCGCTGGCGCAGTCGGGGTGACGGGAGCAGGGACATGCGCGGCGTCTTCCCGCAAGGCCAGTTCAAGCTCGTCCCAAAGCGCCTTATGTTCTTGAGACTCCGGCTAGGTGTCTTCCTAAGGAAACTGGAACACTAAGGGCAGACCATCGTGATGGCGCATGGCGTACGTTTAGGTTAGGCTAGTTGGAGGTAGACGACAAGAGAATCGGAGAGGAAGAGAGGAGATTGTAGTGATACCACGTAGTGCAGGGTTGATTTAAACTGCGGCGCCGATGACATTAAAAGTGGGAGCAGTTGGGAAGGGCTCGCCTCCCGGTGAGCCTGCACAGCGGTATGCTCGCACGCCTCCCTGTCAGCCAACGCAGCGGTCTGCTTGCACGCCTCCCGTCTACTCAACACACGCTTGCTCGGACGGCACCTGTCGATGAGAGGCGGGGACTCATGGCGGCACGAAACGCCCATGGTTTCAATAGTGAAAATATTCGCCTTAATGTGACAGGTCTTCGTTCCAAAATACCTTGGCTCTTCATTTGTGCAACTTGCCATAAGCAGCTTGTCTCAAATTGAAGAAAAAACTTACGAAGTAAATTTGTGCCATATCACGTGACCATGCTCAGTTTCAAGAATTCATGCTCACTTTTGGATTTTCTGAAATTTAAGATCCAGGATTTGAAACAATATCGTAACCTGCATCATGCAATAAATTTTCAAGTCGTACATCTGTCCTATTGTATTTCTTAAGGATTTGGTCAAACATTTTGCTTAGTTAGACTTCAGACAAGTTATATATGCATAGGAAAAGGATAATCCTTCCGTACCAGTGCATTGCCTGATATATTAACTCAAGTACTAGGCAGGAACAAACGGGCTCAATTTTGTGCTCATCCTGGTGTAGTAGTAGTAGTACTAGGCAATGCAGTTGACGGGTGACCTTGACGAGCGGCGACTGAGGGAATTGAACCGTGCTCGGCACGGTAGGTAACATTGTCTAGTTACTAAAACATCCCTCCGTTGTTCATCGGTACTCATTATGGACCAGGGACATGAGGGGAATTTCCTAGGGCTGGAATTCTGGCCGCCAGATATTTCGACTTAAAACGCTGAGCCTCGACTG
Organism: Triticum dicoccoides; assembly: GCF_002162155.2. Taxonomy (NCBI): domain Eukaryota; kingdom Viridiplantae; phylum Streptophyta; class Magnoliopsida; order Poales; family Poaceae; genus Triticum; species Triticum dicoccoides. The sequence goes on from NC_041391.1 coordinate 636,539,161, forward strand.
GTTGGGGTTGCCTAATGTGCGTACCACGCACGCCACTAAAGGACACGAGCCCGGTTTTTTTTATTTTATTATCGTTTTAGGATCAACAGGAGCCAAGGTCTAGCTGGTACGCCGTTGGGTCCTACCATTCGAGAATACAAAAGGAACCTTTTAAATTTCTGAACGAATCTATGTGTATTACAATACCCATATTTTCCTTGCAAATACTAATCTTAACGTGGTAATTGATTTATGACGAGTTGTTGGATTACAGTGAGTTTGTGATATAGTGATCTCAACGTGGATTTCACATTTCATGGTATCCCTAGTAAGTTTTCGAATGCAAATTCAAATTTAAAAGATGAACAATATGGAGGTGAGAAAATTTTGTATGTATCAAGCATATGACCACACACACACACACAGACACACACGCACGAACACAACAACAATCAAATAAGTATAGTGCATCTATTTTTCCAAACCATGCATGTATGACACGAATTCAAAAATACTCTTTCTATTCCTAGATATTAGTCTTTTAGAGAGTTCAACAAGTGACTACATACGGAGCAAAATGAGTGAATCTAGACTCTAAAATATGTCTATGTACATCCGTATGTGCCAGTCCATTTGAAATCTCTAAAAAAACTAATATTTATAGGAACAAATGGAGTAAAATGTAAGACATGCATGGTCCTCAGTTCAATATTTAAAATGAACATGAGACTAAAACATGAATATTAAGTCTAGTACTACAGTACATGCAAATGTTGTGTTTAGGCGGAGCTATGATTGTCGGGGGTCAACCCCTCGACCTTAGATAAAATTGTGGAACTCTATTTAGGGTTGTTTAGATTATATTTGTCCCCACCCTCCTAACCACCGATTGGTTGTGCACCCCCCACCCCTCCTCCCCGGGAGAATATCATGTGCCCCCATACCTTAGATGCTATATGCCAATACGAGTTGCTTGGAGCTTGTAGATCTGAGATATAGCGACTCACATGATGTGTCTTAATATTTTAACAGGAAACCTTTATTAGTTTGAGAAGTGCACACAATTTGTACAAAAACTACTCAGATGCCCTTGGATCCCATATCCGACGACCTTGAAGCTCGTATCACTGTAGCATCTAAGATGAAGGAGGACATCATGTTCTCCTGTATGTAAGAATATCATGTGCTACCACACCTTAGATGCTTTGGTGATACAAGCTCTTCGGAGCCATTGGATTTGTGACCCAACACCTCCTCGGTGGTTCGAATGGTTTTTTGCAGAAAAGCCCCAAAAGAGTTCGGCCACTGCTTACAAGCACAAAGACTGCTCATATGACATTGGATCTCAGATCAAACGACCCCGAAGCTCGTATCACCATAGCATCCAAGCAGTATATGTTTTCTCACACAGCAGTATATGAGGTGGTCATGCACCATAGATTCTATGGTGATACAAGTTCACTGAGATCTAATGGTCCACAGTAGGAGGTTTGAATGTTTTTGCAATATACGGCTGATAGAGTTTGGGAAATGCGCAGAAAGTACAAGTACTACGCATGTGCCATCTAATCACTGATCAGATGACCGAGATGCTCATATCACCGTAGCGGGTAATTAAGCTACGAGGAGCACCTACTATGAGCAACGGGGAGCCGTTGGATCGAAGATGCAGCGGCACACACGAGACCTGAATGTTTTATTTGCAAAAAAACCTTTGGAGAGTTTGGAAATTGCGCATAATTACAAAGAATACTCCCAAGCCATTGGATCTCACTTCCAACGGTGTAAAAACTCGTATCACCATGGCATCTAAGCTGTAGGGTGGATGTGATATTCTATGCCGCTGTCATTTTTGTTTGTAAGCTTGCAAAATACGTGTAACTTGTGCCTTTACTTGTCTAACCGCGCAAAGTATTTGTTCAAAAAAAACCATCCTACACTGAAATATCGGAACAACACACGGGGTCCACTTGTCATTAATCAAATTTGGATCTAAAACTAACAAATATGAAAGAGGAGATTCGAACTGGCAACCTGGACTAAAAACCGTAAGTCGATAGCCTGAAACAACAACGGTTGTTGGTTTTGTCCCATAACTTGATTGTATACAGTATTACGTTGAGTAGAGTAGAGGGAGTGCCTCGTCAACACGTGAATGACCATTGTCTCACTTAATGGTGGGTCCCAGGTCTGCGATCTCAATCTCTCTTCTCTCCATTGTCTAACCTTTGCACGGGCACACACTAAGAGCGGCGCTAGCTTGCCGTGGTGTTATTACAACAACAAAAAAAGCTTGGAAAATAGAAGAATCGCCTAGAACAAGAGACGTTGTGGCTGGTCGAGACGGAGCTAGCCACATCTATCCTCTGTGCCACGTTTGCATGATGAAGTTGTGTGGCTAGTGGGGTGTTTTCGACCGTCTGGCTGGGTCCCGAGGTCGAACCATAGGTACTACTGGAGTTACTGCCGACGTCTGATACAGTACTCCCTCCGTCTAGGTGAGTAAGTCACCATGACCAAGGAGGAGGGGAAAACGAGAGACCTTAATGTTTATTTGCTAATTAATAACATTGCATGCAATGAACTAACCACTCTATGTCGTGTTTGGTAGTCTCAAATCATTAAAAGCATGCACACCCCTCATCTCTTATTGGTTGATATGTCAAGAAACAAGAAACGAGATAGACGTTAATGCACCACGCGTTAGTGTTTTGGGATTATTTGATTTTCGTAAGATGACTTACACACCTAGACAGAGGGAGTATATTTTTACACGCACATTTTTCCTCCGTGCCGAGACGTGGCACACCCTACCACGCGGTTTCGGGGTCCTCCCGGGTGGTGCACGCATATATTCTTCCTGACGTGGGACGCCCTACCATGCATTTTGTGGGTCCTCCTTGGTCGTAGTGCTGAAGCAAGTAAATGAGTCGTCAAATCACGAAAGACCACCTTTCCCACCGAGTACATCAGTGAAGCACGGTGGCTAGCTAGTTGGGCTAGTTCGACTGATTAGCTAGGCCGCCACCACATTTGTTTTTTCACCCCTTTTTTATCTACTTGCCGGCAGGTAAATTTAAATATCCACCACGGTGTTGCTCTGGTGTTTGGGTGCGGCAGGATTTTTAATTTTTTGATTGACGGGAGCAGGCGCGGCAGGATTTTAATTTTTTGATTGACGGGAGCAGGCGCGGCAGCAATTAGTCACGGTGACTCCACCTGTAAAACCCGCTACTCCCTGATGTGAGAAGTCGTCGACTGGTGCTTTTCCGTGGTGAAAACCAAAAGATTCCCCGCTCCTCGGCTGGCTCCCTCCGCCTTCCTGTAGATTGCATTGCCTTTCAGCCATTTCGCCCCCTTTGCTTCCTCTCCCCATTGCTTCTACCTGGTGCCATGGCGGCGCCGCAGATCATGGAGTCCGAGGTGAGGCGCCTGACTCAGGAGCTCCATGCCAAGGATGCGGAGCTCAGGGCCAAGGACGTGGAGCTCCGTGGGCTCAAGGAGGAGAGGAGTGCCATGCTCCTCCATTATGTGCGGGAGTTCACGGAGCTTCAAAAGCGGCAGGCGTCCACCACAAAGATGCTCGAGGCGTCGGCGGCGTTGCTGCAGAAAGCGGGAGATACGATAGGTCGTCACGGAGCCGACTGGAGCGCGAGCGGGCCGATCGTGACGAGGTCCGGGATCGCCTCAGCCACTTGGTGAACCAAGTTGCCAAGCACGTGTTGCGGCTGTGTGATGCCTACTGTCGTGCCAGCGCGATGATGCCAGCCGTCGGGCTAAACCCATTCCACCATCCAGTCGACTTCAACGACCTGTGGCTTCCTGGCCTGGTCTCCTTCTTCACCTATATCTCCGAGGAGTTGAGTCGTTTCCGCGCGATGGTGGGGCCTGAGCTGGACAAGGAGGGGTTGCGGGCTGCTGTCGCCATTACCGGGTGAATCCTTTCAGGGCTCCATCACCGCAATCCATTCGTGCCATTGGACGTCGTCTTTGACGAGCTGGCTCCCGTGGACCGGGAGCGGGCTCTACGGGCGGTTGCACCCTGCATCACCAACGTCGTGCACCTCGAGAAGTAGAGGGACTTCAGTGGTGTTTAGGTGCCCTCTGCATGGGCATGTCCATGTCTCGGTGCAACATGACCGTTGGATCAAACTCAGACGATGCAGATCAGTCACTGTAGCACAAAGCATGTGGGTGTGTTTGGTTGCATTCTCATCTCAATATAGTTGTTTCCTCTTCGTGTATTTTTGTTAATCTACTAGTGTGGACTCATGCACCCTTCATGCACTCTGCCAAACACCCAAAAGTGGGTCGAGAAGGGAACTTTTGCTCCCATCCCGTGCACCTTTCATACAGAATTCCCCTTCATACACCCTGCCTAACACTATTCGTGCTTCATATGGTTCATGTTTCGTGGAGTACTGTAGCACCATACTCTCCGTGCGCTGTAGACCTACTTCTGTTAACATTGATATCACCGTTCATTCTCGACCGGACAGTCGAAAAGGCGGTACTATGTTACATATAGGAGTAGTTGACATGCGCACAACATCATTTGTTATCGTCATATCTTACTACACTAGCAACAAGATTGTCTAGTACTGACGTATGAACCACTGCACATGCCTAGTAGTAGGAGCATTGTGTATGTTCAAGTGGCTGCCGTGTTTCGCACTCCTCCGTCGTAAGAGTGGAAACGCTTGCTGTAATCATGTTTTTCTTCCGAAAAATAGTGGACAGGATCTACCGTGCGGATCCTCCTCCAGCCATGCGCTAAATTACTCACTTTCGCCGACGTGTCGGACAGCCAGCACCTGGGTCCACCCGCAATGCACTAAATTACTCCATAGTAGAGTGACGGTAGACTACCCCAATCGAAGCGCCGCAGTAATGCCCAATGAGCCGTCAAATCACAAAACCCCCTCCTTTCCAGCAGTAAGTTGGACAAACGAAGCAAGCATCATTTCACTCTTCTCTCTCAGCTTCCTCTCTTGAAGAAAACCCCCACTCGCTTCGCTTCTCCCTCATCTCATTCCTCCTTTCACTCTTCTCTCTCACCTTCCTCTCTTGGATGGATGCTGGAGCACCGGCCGACGTGATGTCTATGGCTCTGGCCAAAACCGTCGAGGCTCATGGTACGAAGAAACGCAAGCACCCCGCCGAGACTACCGCAAACAAGCTCAAAGCCATCGCCCTGTCCAAGCCCCCTTCTCCGGGATCCCTCATTAAGCAAGTCCAGGTAATTCATGTTGACGATCTTTTTCTCGATCTTGATCGTGTTTTTTCATCTAACATGCAGTACTAGTACTGGTAGTACAACTTTCTGGGTGATCTTGCATGTGATTTTAGTGTGCCAAATGACGGTTCTAAATTCCTCTTTTGACCAAAACATGCGAGAGGTTGACACTGATTTCTTATAGATTACTTTCAACTACTCCCTCTGTTCCAAATTTCTTGTCTTAGATTTGTCTAGATACATATGTATCTAATACTAAAATGTGACTTGATACATCCGTATCTAGACAAATCTAAGACAAAAAATTTTGGACGGAGGGAGTACTTTATGAACATCAATGCTACCTTTGAAGAGGGTATATTTGCATCAGTAACTTGTGTTATGGATATTGCAAGTAATCCCTCTGCTCTCATGCCTTTGAAGACATATTCTAGTGTCTTTGTTCACTCATTTTTGTGCGTATATGTAGTCATATATGGAGTATAATATCGAAAATCATCTTATATTTCTGAACGGAGGTAGTAATAAAATATGGTTTCTGTTTGAATTAGAACCAGGTCCGCGGTGGAGATGAAGTTCTCAAAGTCATGCCGTGGGAACTGGAAGACCTGGGGATGAGTTCTACTGCTAAACTATCCAGCTGTTGTGTCCTTGTCACCACGTGTCCTGAACTAGTGTTTTCCTGTAGCATTGTTGTCAGGCGTGTTCTCGAGGCTGTACTTGACCACAAAAATTTCCTGGTTCTGCCTTCGATTACGAAGAGTGTGGTTCTTGTAAAGCTTCCCAACAAATCTGATGCGGCATGTCTTCATCATCATGTTTATGAGTGGAAAGACCACTCTGTTAGGTTCTCCAAGGTTGACAAGATGATGATGGTGCATGTAGACATCTCTCACAAAGTCCATGGCCTAGTCAGTTATGCGGGGTTCATCCTATAGGTCGGTGGCAAGAAATAGTCTGCAGAGTTTAATTAGTGCAACTTTGCTTGTCTGTAGTAAATACTATTGTTCAGTACTTGATTTGTGTTTGTGAACCCTGTATTGTTTATTAGTACTGCCACTTTTGGTGTGTGGTCAGTCCTGAGAACGGTCTATGTTAATGTCTGTCCACTCAGTTCAGTCTGTATATTTTGAAGTATCCAGATCATCTTTTTTGTGAGGACGGTTTACCAATTATGGTTACACTCCAATATCTGTATGCATTGTAGGGTTTATCGCACCCACCAGGATTTCCAATCCCATGGATGTTCGGTCCATACAATTTGTCACGACCTTTCGACTGTCCTGCTTGTGGAAGTAGGTGGGGCCCCTACATGCCAGCCGTAGTTGGACAATCAATCTTCTGTTTAGTACTTCAACATAGTGATTTCTTGGTAAGGATTCACTCGTGTCACATCAAGTAAATCTTATTGATTTACTGTCTAAATCTTATTGATTTAATGTCATGTTTTCTTTTTTCCTGCAATTTTATGATGCAGGTTTTGCCATGTGACATTCATCACAGAATAAACCGTTTGGTTTGCTCTACGATGGCTATTTTTGCAGGTTTGACTTCTTATGTCGTGTCAGTAACGAAGGCACTGTCCATCACTTATATTACTGGAAAAAATTGGATCAGTCTATTGTCTGAGTACAAGCTGAATCCCTATGATGAACTACAGTTTGGTTTAACAAAAACGCCACAATTAGTCCTTCTCGCGTTTAGAAGAAACAAAGAAAAAGACTGGATCAAGGTCACGATCCTAGTCAAGTTAGAAAGCTGATCAAAGCAGACCAGACACGATCACCGCTGTCTCGCACATCGGTACCACCTTCAGCAATGGATCGAGCATCGACAGTTGCTCTAGCACTGACAGCGGCAGCAGCTCAGTCTGATCCAGCTGAGGATTGGGCACCGACAGCGTCAGCGGATCAGTCTGATCTACCGGAGGATCGGGCATCGACACTGGCACCTGCTCCGACACCGGCACCAGCTCTACAAGGAGCACCATCTTCGGCAGCAGCAGCGGCTTCGACACCTGCACCAACACTTGCACTTGCATCTGCTCCGGCCCATGCAGTTGCACTGGCAATAGACTGGGCTGCAGTTCGCACTTCATATACCAAAGTCCTTACGAAAACCGACATGTCCACCTTCTTGGTAAGCATTGGCCGCCCAAGTGCTTCGTTCTTTTTTTCTTTTCATGTTGTTTCACATGATTCATTGTGTTGATCTAACTGTTTGGGAATGTCTTCCTGTTTGCAAACAGAGAATTCCTAGAGCAACGAGGGAGTCGTTCAACAATTCGGGCAACCGCAGCCAAGTTTCTCTTACCATGGGCAGCCTTGGTGTGAATGAACCTGCTCAATATACCATAAGTACAAAGGATGGTCGCGTGATGGTTGATGCTAAAGGATGGTCAAGGTTCAAATCTAAATCATATCTTGCGGTAGGGGATGATGTCAAAATTGAACTTTCTCGGCAAGGAGAGCTTGTCCAAATCAACTTTGAAATTCTTCAGTAGCAGCACGCAACTGCCGAACTGATCTATCCTCCGAGAGATTTTGATGTAATAATCTGGCATGGTCAAACAAGTGTCCTGTGTGCATAAGTAGTACGACATTATTATTTATCACATGGTATATCGTTGATAGAATTGCAACTCTGATTGCTGGTTAGGAACTATCGTTCGATTTCATTCCAACAGTTGTCGTGCGTTATTCAATTTTGTGTATTCGCCTTGCGACAGCATCTAAAACCAGCATCGTACCGATCGCTTGCAATATGAAAAGTGCTGAGGTAGAACACATGGGCCCCCAAACATGCAGGGTGGGTCTGCGGCCCAAAGTGCAGAATCGTGAGTCTATCTGAGTACTATATTCTCAGCTGAACCCCCATAGAAAAAGCTGAACTCACATAATGCCCGTGCGTTGCACGTAACATCAAGATGCATTTGTATGAGTATTTTATCTTGTGAGAAAAAAGGATGAACAAGGGAAGGCCTTATTTGCAAATGTGGAGAGGTGTGTGGGTACCATTTTGCAAAATTGCCATAGTATCCTTCCTATCTGTCGGATATAAATCGGACGGCCTCTATTGCAGGATGGAACGCACACCATCATCACCAACTCGTTTATACTTGTTAAAACAACTCTGTTTTTTATAATTACTAGCAAGATGCCCATGCATTGCACGGAACATCAAGATGCATTTGTATGAGTAGTTTATCTTGTGGGAGAAAAGGATGAACAAGGGAAGGCCTTATTTGCAAATGTTGAGTCGGTGTGGGTATCTTTTTGTAAAATTTCCATTTTCCTTCCTATCCGTTAGATATAAATCGGACGGCTTATATTGCAGGATGGCAGGCACACCATCATCACCAACTTTGTTTTTTGTAATAGTAGAGATATATGTTATATATATTCCCCTTGATTTTTCTTATGTATAAAGTTGTGATATAAAAGATTTGTATATTTCTTTACAGAGGGAGTATCTCTTTGTCAAAAAATATATTTATGTGTAACAAGTTACTCCTGTCTTTCTACTTCCTTTCGCTGATATGTGGGGCAACCGGCAACGGGGTCCATGTGCCATATGCACAAATTAGAGTGCACAACTTCACGGTAGACACACCCCGGTCGTAGCACCGCAGTAATGCCCAATGAGCCGTCAAATCACAACCCCCCCCCCTTTCCGGCTTTAGCAGTAAGCTGGACAGACGAAGCGGCAATATTTCACTGGGCCTGAATCCCCTTCTCCCTCGTCTGCTCGTTCAGAGAAAACCCCCTCTCGGCGATTGCATAGGGTTTTCTCATGGAGAACCAGGTACGAATTCTTCATCCATCCCCGATAAATCAAAGTCCCTTGGTCGCAGGTAGTCCTAGGATGGCAGCCGTCGCCGTTGATGCATTTTTCTTCCTACTGAATCTAGTGTGTTTCATTTGCAGTGCCCAAAGTGCGAGGACCCTAAAGGTTTCTGCGCCCTCGGCGAGACGCCACACTTGTTCCTTCTAATCCTAACACAACATTTTGAAACGCGCACAGTATGTTCCTAGAATCCTCTTTTCTATCCGGGAGGGTGGTTTTTTTTTAACATGTTGTGTTCTCATATTATTTTTCCTGCAGTGTATTATTTGCTCTGCCAGAACACATGTACTCAAGATGCTCGGCCTTGCCATAACTGAATACACTAGTTTAATGGTCACAGTGAAGACAAGCCATGGATATAAGTTCCGAGTTGGGTGCATGAACCAAGAAGATCGCTGCTTTTTTTATGGCCGAACTTGGACAAACTTTCTCAAGTGTTACGGACTGAAAGTTGGCGCACGAATGTTGATGGAAATAGCAGAACCTGGTCTCATCTTCACTGCGATCTTCCACCCCGACGTTGTTCCAATTGTTCATCCATGTTAGGTTTGTATCTGGTTCTTGCTTGTTGCCTCGATTACTTCTTAATCCACCTATTCTGTCTAACTAATCACAATTTAACTTTAGAAGTAGCAACAATCTCTCACGAAGATGCTACTTCTAACTAATATTTTCTTATAATTTGTGGCACGTGTAGGTTTTTACAGAGTTAAGCAGTCTGCTCGTTTGTTACTCTGTAATAACTCGACTGTTACTGATGGCACTGAAGTTGACTGGATCGACATCCACAAGTTCCTACACTTTATTGATCGTCTTGAGGTCCTTGTGGGGCGTTTCAATGGTGGAAGGCCACGTGGGATATGTCTGCCACTGCTGCACTCGTTGAAGAGGTCCAACTGTGTCGAGAAACTTATGGTACGAGCTGTTTTCTGTTATATATGTTGTTCATGAACTATTGCTTATACAGTTTTACAGCTGTGATCTTCTTGAAAGAGGAACTGCCCAGTTCTATTGTTCCTATACAGATGCCTGACCATGGTCGGGTCAGACTTGCGCTTGGTCACAACATGATGTTTATGTCGACCTACTCAATTCCCCTTGGAGGTGAAAAGATACTTATTCATGGGTGGTCTCAAATAATGAAGGCCCATCCATCTTGGAGAATAGGACAGAAGATTATGTTCATGCTTTTCCATGGCTCTAAAGCGAATATCCTTTTTATTGACCACATTGTGAGATGAAGTCGCTTTCAGAAGGTTGTGGATGCACGGGGTGGCTGTCCTGGGGCTTGGCGGCCTCACACTTGGTTAACTGTAGGCAAAGTAGCACTGTTCGAGGTGTGCTTTGTACAGTTGAACCTGTATAAGTACTCATACTTCTTTCAGCTTTGGTTGTTAAGTGCCCCTGCTGGTTTCAGTTAAGGTTGTTAAGTACTCCTGCTGCTTTTACAATCTGTCGTGTTTCTTCAGTCCTGTCTTCCTCCAGCCGCCAAAACTAAACCAGTGCCGGCGGGCCGCCTGCTTCCGCCTCCCACGGCTGGTTGTGCCTCAGCGCACGCATCGCCGCCCCACCGTCTCCTAAATCGTTAACGCCGACGTCCTCTGTGCGGTTTGCTGCACTCGCCGCAGCGCCGCCCTCTCGCGTTATCAACATGGTCAACAAACAACAGGAATCAGCAGAAGTACGTGGATAAGATGATAGTAGGGGCCCACCACGTCAGCATATGGAAAAATAAAATGCTCCCTCCTAGTGTTTTCCTGGCATCTGGGACCCACGTCATTGTGAGCGTATATAGTCAATAGACAAGAGAACAGCACAAGATCGGCTGGCACCTGGGATGTAGCTGCTCGAGCAATATTTTTTTGTTATTGTTGAGACGGAGCAGGGTTTGAACTGGGCTGTGGCCCGTCTAGCCCAGGCTTATATTTTATGTTCACCATGTGACTAGCCCAACTATTTTTTCTTTGTAAAAATGAACCCAGTTTATTTTTTCTGAAGAATACCCAATCCAGGCCTACCTATTTTTCTATGCCCTGATGGGCTGCAACTCTTTCAAGACACCTGCAAATCTTGAAAGTAGTATGAAATGTGTTGTAAATATAAAAACAGATGACAAATTGGCAATTACTTTATAAATTTTTTTCACATTTTCATATTCCTATTTCACTGGGCATTAACCTAATTTCAATATATCTTCAAAGTACTTTAAATCTGGCTCGACATTTCGGTATTAAAAATAGTTTGGAACCCACAGAAATATGCAAAATTGGACCTGGCCAACCAAAAAAAATGACTGCAATAAATTGCATAAGAAGTTGCCATGAGCTATATATAAATTATTAAAAAAATAAGGAGTAGTGTGACTTGTGGGCCTGTTTAGTTGACGCATATGCAAGATTTTTTTAGTTATTATATACGTCAACAAACGATTCTAGCAGACGTAACCATTGGATGTCAATCCAACGCCGTCGTGTTTCTTCAATCTTTGATCTTCTTGCTCCAGCCGCCAAAGCAGCGCCGGCGGGAACGCCTGCTCCCGCCTCCCGTGGCCGGCTGTGCTGCCGCGCAGGCCTCAGCGCCCCCTACTACTCCCACCGCTGGCCAGGGCATCCTTCTACTCACCCACACACCCTGTTATTCTGCGGCGACGGCAGCCTCACACCACAGCCGAACCGGTGAACCCTCATACTCCTCTCTGTGCGGGCTTCCACTGTCGCGTCTTCCCCGGCTCCGCGTCATCCCCTTCCTAGGCCTCGCCGTCTTCCACCGCCCTGGTGCTCTCGGCGCGGCGTGGTCAACATGGTCAAGGAACGACTTCCATCAGACGTGGACTGTACGTGGAGAGGCTGACAGCTGGGTCCACGGCCGCAGCAAGGAAGTGCCTCCTTATTATGCGGAAAATAATTATTCCTCCACCTGACAGCAGGGACCCACCGGACGGGCCACCGTATTTCGTGAAAAAGATGTTTCCCCCCTAACTGCTAGGACCCACCAGCTACATCTTCACACGCAAGGAAGTGCGTCCGGGCAAAAAACGATTCGCCCCCCTGACTGCTGGGACCCACCAGCTACATCTTCGCACGCAAGGAAGTGCGTCCAAAAAAAAACGATTCGCCCCCCTGATTGTTGGGACCCACCAGCTACATCTTCACACGCAAGGAAGTGCCTGACAGTCGGGACCCACCTGGTCGAAGCGTACGTAGCGTTGTCATTCTGGTCGCAAACGTGTACGTACATATATACTGGTCGATGTAGAGGCGCGCACCTGTCGTAGTAGAGGTGCACACATAGCATGTACACGTACGTACAGCGGCCAGTGTGCAAGAAAGAAATTACGGCCACGTATGTGTACATACGGGCGGGGTCTCGAACACCTACTCGCGTATACGTACGGCCAGGGATCGTGTACATGGCTGGGTCAGAATGGAGAAACAGCGTCGTTGTCATGTTCATGGGGATCCAACCGGCTTGGTTGGAATGGAATGTGTGGTCATGTTCATCGTGAGGGCTTGGACAGAACAAGCAATGGAAACGAGGCCTGGCGTACCGTAGAACGTAGGAAACGGCCTTGTGTTCGACCGGCCATGTTTGAAACGGGATCTTGTTCATCGGGAGGGGTCTGGCGTACCACAAAACAGACGAAATGGACCTCCTAAGGTCGAAACGGGGGTCCTGTTGATCGGGAGGGGTGTGGCGTACCGCAAAACGGACAAAACGGACTTGTGTTGGAGCGCTACGGTCGAAATGGGGGTCCTGTTCAATGGGAGGGGTGTGGCGTACAGCAAAACGGGACACCACGGGATACTGTTCATCTCCATCGTCGACCTCCTCCAACCTCCACGGGCTACTATTCATCCACCATCGACCTCCTCCAGCCTCCACCTCCGACTGTTCATCCACGGGCTCCTGTTCATCCAGCCTCCACCGCGCGGTACTCCACCGGCTACTGTTCAACCACCCCCTCCAAGGGCTCCTGTTCAACCACCCCTCCACGGGCTACTATTCATCCACCCCTCCACCGTCTACTATTCATCCAGCCCTCCATGGGGTCGTCCTGTTAATCCAGCCCTCCACACCACGGGGTCCTGTTCATCCAGAGGCAACGCCACGGGTCCTGTTCATCCACTCCCACCGCTCACTATTCATCCCCCCCCCCGCAACACTAACTGTTCATCCAGAGAGGCAGCATCGATCGGCTTCAGTTAGCAGCAGTAGTGAAGGAATCGATCGCTCGGGTTCAGTTAACAGCTATCGACCGATTGCTCGGGTTTAGTAACATGAAGCCTGCAGTGCAATCGCTCGGGTTCAGTTAGAGCTCAATGCCTCGCTCGGGTTCAGTTAGAGCCCAATGCCTCGCTCGGATTCAGTTAGAGCCAATGCCTCACACACACGCGCGTACGTGTACGAGAGAAACGCGCATCGCTCGGCCCCCGACCTCCCACCGTAACCGGGAACTCCCCGAAATTTTCCTCCCCCTTGCTTCGACCATGGTTTTTTCCGTCATGGACGGCCCAAAGAATGTCATTCAGCTGAGTCTCCGGCCCGCCCAGGATGAAAAGTCCATTTTTTGTCATGATTTTTTCTCATAGAAGTAGGGGCCCACCACATCTATGATGATACCGGGTTTTGTCACAATTATCGTCATAGAAGTGTCATATGTTTGACAGAAAAAAATTCGTCTGGCCCAAAATGTCACGGATGTGTCTTTTTTTTAGTGTATTGATGATGCCACTTCTGCTATGCATGATACTTATGATGAAACTACTTCTGTGCTTGATACTACTTTGCCATTAGGTGAATTTCTTGATGAATAACTTGCTAGGGTTAGAGAGAATGAAATTATTGAAGATGAAATTATTGATGATAGTTATGATGAAGGTTCTCCCCCCTAAGTATGAATTACCTGTTGTTCTGGAGGGTTATGTTATGGATGAAGAAACTGCTAGAGATCTTTTTGCTTGCAATGATAGATCTGATCTTAATAAATTACTAGCTAAACTCAAACAGAAAACTCTGAATGCTAGAATGAAATATGACCCTACTTTTGCTACTTCACCTATCTTTGTTACTGATAAGGATTATGAATTCTCTGTTGATCCTGAAATAATTACCTTGGTTGAATCTGATCCTTTTTATGGCTATGAATCTGAAACTGTAGTGGCACACCTTATCAAGTTGAATGATATAGCCAGCCTATTTACTAATGATGAGAAGTCTCGCTATTATTATATCCTTAAGATATTTCTATTCTCATTAAAGGGTGATGATAGAACCTGGTTTAATTCTCTTGATCCTGGTTGTGTGCGTAGTCCCCGGGATATGATTTATTACTTCTCTGCTAAATATTTCCCTGTTCATAAGAAACAAGCTGCCTTGCGGGAAATATATAATTTTGTGCAAATTGAAGAAGAGAGTCTCCCACATGCTTGGGGAGGCTTCTCCGATTACTTAATGCTTTGCCTGATCATCCTCTTAAGAAAAATGAAATACTTGATATCTTTTATAATGGAATAACCGATGCTTCCAAGGACCACTTGGATAGTTGTGCTGGTTGTGTTTACAGGGAAAGAACAGTCGACCAAGCTGAATTGTTATTGAATAATATGTTGACTAATGAAAATAATTGGACTCTTCCTGAGGCAATTCCTGAGCCAATTGAGCCAGCTCCTGAACCTATTCTTAAACCAACTCCGAAGAAGAGGGGTGTTCTATTTGTCAGTCCTGAAGATATGCAAGAGGCAAAGAAATCTATGAAAGAAAAAGGTATTAAAGCTGAAGATGTTAAGAATTTACCTCTTATTGAAGAAATACATGGTCTTAATATACCGCCTGTTGAAGAAATACATTGTCTTGATAACCCGACACAGGTAGTAAAGGTAAATTCTCTCTATAGATATGATAAAGTTGAAATTCCGTCTACTAAATTTCATAGCCAATGTTTAGATGAATTTGATGACTTTATGGCTAGGCAAGAAAGTTTTAATGCTTATGTTGGTAGAGAATTAAAGAGTAATGCTTTCATGATAGGACGCTTGAGTGATTATATGGTTAGAGTTAAAAGTGAACTTAAACTCATTAGCAAATATGATTCTACGGTTACCACTCAAGCTGAGCAAGTACTTAAAGCTCAAAGTGATTTGCTCAATGAATTAAATAATAAACATGATTTTGCTATTAGAGTGGCTACTAGAACTGGTAGAATGACTCAGGAACCTTTATATCTTGAAGGCCACCCTAAGACAATCGAGCAAGATTCTCAGAGAAATAATGTAGAGGCACTTAGTCCTTCTAAAAAGAAGAAGAAAAAATGATAGGACTTTGCATGCTTCTAGTGAACCTGTTATAGACACACCTGAGAATCCCAATGATATTTCTATTTCTGATGCTGAAACACAATCAGGTGATGAACATGAACCTAGTGATAATGTTAATGATAATGTTCATGTTGATGCTCAACCTAGCAATAATAATGATGTAGAGATTGAACTTGTTATTGATCTTGATAACCCACAATCAAAGAATCAATGTTATGATAAGAGAGATTTTGTTGCTAGGAAGCACGGTAGAGAAAGAGAACCATGGGTTCAGAAACCCATGCCTTTTACTCCTAAACCATCAAGGATGATGAGGATTTTGAGCGCTTTGCTGAAATGATTAGACCTATCTTCTTACATATGGGCTTAACTGATATGTTTAAAGTAAATCCTTATGCTAAATATATGAAGGATATCATTACAAATAAAAGAAAGATACCGGAAGATGAAATTCCCACCATGATTACTAATTATACTTTTAAGGGTGGAATACCAAAGAAACTTGGAGATCCAGGGGTACCAACTATACCATGCTCCATTAAAAGAAACTATGTTAAAACTGCTTTATGTGATCTTGGAGCCGGTGTTAGTGTTATGCATCTCTCCTTATATCATAGACTTGAATTGAATAAGTTGACACCTACTGAAATATCTTTGCAAATGGCAGATAAATCAACTGCTAATACTTGAGAATATTATTTGGATCCCCTTGTGTCGAATGAATAAATTTGGGTTGAATACTCTACCCTCGAAAACTGTTGCAAACCCCTATACTTTTGGGTTATCACTCCTCAGTACGGAGGGAGCATTCCGTGTTTTCGTTGACCGTTATGACACCGCATGGTCCGGGCATCTTGAGCTTGAGTCAGGCGTAGTGTGGCACCGCATTGAATCGAGTGAATGTGGTTCGTCCGAGAAGTGCATGATAGCCACTACGGAAGGGGATGATATCAAAGATCAACTCTTGACTTTGGAAATTATTCGGGGATCCGAAGACCACTTCCAGTGTGATTGAGCCCATACAACAGGCCTCGGCACCTGGTATGACACCTTTAAAGGCGGTTTTTGTGGGCTCGATCCTTGAGGGATCGATACCCATTTTGCACACTGTATCCTGATAGAGCACGTTTAGGCTACTACCACCATCCATGAGGACTCGTGTAAGGTGGAATCCATCAATAATTGGGTCAAGGACCAGTGTGGCTGAACTGCCATGACGGATACTGGTCGTATGGTCCCTACGATCGAAGGTGATCGAACAGGACGAACATGGGTTGTATTTTGGGGTGACTAGCTCCATCATGTAGGCATCCCTGAGTGCACGCTTGCGCTCCCTCTTGGGGATATGGGTGGCATATATCATGTTCACCGTTCTGACTTGGGGGGGGGGGGATTTCTTCTGTCCCCCTGTGTTCGGTGGCCGGGGTTCCTCGTCATCGTCCTCACTTGGCGACCCCTTTTCCTTATTCTCGGCATTTAGCTTGC
This sequence comes from Triticum dicoccoides, assembly GCF_002162155.2. Lineage (NCBI taxonomy): Eukaryota > Viridiplantae > Streptophyta > Magnoliopsida > Poales > Poaceae > Triticum > Triticum dicoccoides. Next base: position 636,556,021 of record NC_041391.1, read on the forward strand.
TGACCTGTTTGAAGACCCAACACTCTCTGTTGGTATGATTGGCTGGTTTGTCGGGGGTGCCGTGGATTCGACAAGGATGGTCGAGTATGCGGTCCAAACTGGACGGGCCCGGATTGTTTCTTTTGTATGGCTTCTTCCGCTGACCGGATTTAGAGGCACTGAATCCGGTGTTGACCACCGTGTCTTCGGTGTTGTCAATGTTGCTTCAATGCTTGTGTCTGTTGCGTCGGGGCTTGCCGTTGCTGTTTCTGGCTTTAGAAGTGCCAGGTTTGCTTGTATTGTTATTGCTACAGGCTAGCCAGCTATCTTCGCCCGCATAGAAGTGGGTCATGAGTGCCGTAAGGGCTGACATGGACTTCGGTTTTTCCTGGCCGAGGTGTCTGGCTAGCCATTCGTCGCGGATGCTGTGCTTAAAGGCCGCTAGGGCTTCAGCGTCCGGACAGTCAATGATCTCATTCTTTTTAGTTAAGAACCTAGTCCAGAATTTCCTGGCTGACTCTTCGGACTGTTGGATTATGTGACTTAGGCCATCGGCATCCGAAGGTCAGACATATGTGCCTTGGAAGTTGTCGAGGAAGGCGTCCTCCAAGTCCTCCCAGCTGCCAATGCAGTTTTCGGGCAGACTGTTCAACCAGTACCTAGCTGGTCCCTTGAGTTTGAGCAGGAGGTATTTGATGGCGTGAAGATCATCACCACGGGCCATATGAATATGGAGAAGAAAGTCCTCAATCCATACTGTGGGGTCTGTTGTGCCATCATATGACTCGATGTTCACAGGTTTAAACCATTCTGGGAAATCGTGTTCCATTACTGCATCAGTGCAGCAGAGGGGGTGTGCGGCACCTCTATATCGAGCCAAGTCGTGACGTAGCTCGGATGGAGTTCATCTGCGGTTTTCGACCTGGGCGTGGTTATGTTTGTCACGTTCAGCCGGATGGCCATCCTCGCGCATTGGGGCATGCCCCCGTGATCCACAGATTGGTCTTGTCTGACCTGCTCTGTTTTCCAAGTCACGCCACAGGTCATGTCTGTATCCCCGAGCTGTTGTATTTCAGTTTGTTCGGCGAGGTAGTGCGGGCTGGTGTTCGGCTCGAGGTGCCGCTTTGTCCCGGCCACGTGGTGGTCGGTCAGCCGCATTGTACCTTGGTAGGACGGGCTCCAACGCCTTGTCATCGAACTGTGGTAACATTTTGCGCTTCGGGTAGTTTTTGGTTGGGCGCTCGCGGCCATATTCCTCGGCTGCCAGGACATCAGTCCATCTTTCATTGAGCAGATCTTGATTAGCTTGAAGCTGCTGCTGCTTCTTTTTCAGGCTTCTTGCAGTGGCAATTAGCCGACGCTTAAAGCGTTCATGTTTGACGGCCTCCTCCAGCACGATGAAATCTTTGTCATCGAGGCTCACCTCATCCTCAGAGAGCAGAAGGTAGTTTCTATCCTCCGAGTCTTCATTCATGGCCTGCTCGTCAGGGCTGACTCACCCATCCTCCCGTTCCTCCTGCTCGGAGGTTGGCTCAACGGGGTCTTTATTGTCTTCGGCGTCGTCCAGAGTGTTATTTTCTCCTGTGACAGTATTGTTGTTTTTACTACAGCGTGACTTAGAGCGGCGCGGCTGACGTCGGTGCTTTGGCTGTATCGCAGGAGGTTTATCCTCGACTGGATTTTCATTGTCGCCGTTGTTTTCTCTAGGTGTATCCACCATGTATATGTCGTACGAGGAGGTGGCTGTCCAACGCCCTATAGGCGGTGGTTCCTGCTCCTCTCTGGCATTGTCATCCACACCGTCGATGTCCTCGGAGTCGTAATCAAGCATGTCAGTTAAGTCATCGACAGTGGCTATAAAGTGGGTGGTGGGTGGGAAACAAAGTTCTTCGTCATCCACTTCCCATTCGAGCTGGACATAGTTCGGCCGAGAGTCCTCTGACAAGGAGAGGGATTTCAATAAGTTTAACACATCACCTAGAGGTGAGTGCTGGAAGATGTCCGCAGAGCTGAACTCCAAGGTCGGCGCCCCATTAGGTTCGATGGACGTGAATGCATGCGGTCCATAATCTATGGCCAGAGACGAGTCCGAGGTTCCGGTGACACAAGCCCAGCTCGATGTTGGGTCTGTGTGCGGCTCGAGCACCGCTAAGTCTGCGGCTCATGTGGTGGGGTTAAGCTTCCTGTCTTCGGACGACACAGTCTGCTATGGATCCAGGGCCAGAGCGGTTACAGGCGCTACCTCTGAGCGCGGCCAGACAACAGATTTAGGTCATGTTCATCATGGTGGTAGGGGATAGCCGTCATGGGCTCAAATCCGTCGAAGATCAAGTCTCCACGGATATCGGCCACAAAATGCTTCCAAATCTAACCTGATGGCCAGGGGCATAGCTATCAATCTGCTCTAGATGGCCAAGCAAGATGGCCCGCAGTGCGAAGCCGCCGAATACGAAGATCTGTCCGGGGAGGAAGATCTCCCCCTGGACTGCATTGTTGTAGATGATTGATGGAGCCATCAAGCCTTCTGGTGACGACGCAGTGGAACTCTCAATGAAAGCACCAATGTCGGTGTCAAAACCGGTGGATCTCGGGTAGGGGGTCCCGAACTGTGCGTCTAAGGCTAATGGTAATAGGAGGCGGGGGACACAATGTTTACCCAGGTTCGAGCCCTCTCTATGGAGGCAATACCCTACTTCCTGCTTGATTGATCTTGATGAATATGAGTATTACAAGAGTCGATCTACCACGAGATCATAATGGCTAAACCCTAGAAGTCTAGCCTATGAGGTTATGATTATTGTGGCTAAACCCTAGAAGCCTAAACCCTCTGGTTTATATAGACACCGTAGGGGGCTAGGGTTGTACAAAGTCAGTTACAGAGAAAGGAATCTACATATCTGAATCGCCAAGCTTTCCTTCCACGCAAAGGAGAGTCCCATCCGGACACGGGAGGAAGTCTTCGTCTTGTATCTTGATAGCCTAACATTCTGGCCAAAGTATATAGTATGGCTATCCAAGGACCCCTTAATCCAGGACTCCCTCACCTGGGTCTCTTTTCCATCATATTATGTCTCTTTTCCATCATACCAGTTTCCGATATACTATTTTGCAATCTTTTACTTTCCGATCTATAAACCAAAAATACCAAAAATATTTACTTTACCATTTATCTATCTCTATTAGATCTCACTTTTGCAAGTAACCGTGAAGGGATTGACAACCCCTTTATCACATTGGGTGCAAGTTTGTTGATTGTGTGTGCAGGTATTCGATGACTTGTGCATTGTCTCCTACTAGATTGATACCTTGGTTCTCAAACTGAGGGAAATACTTACTCTACTTTGCTGCATCACCCTTTCCTCTTCAAGGGAAAAACCAACGCAAGCTCAAGAAGTAGCATTGGTATTCCCGAATCTCAGGGTTTTTTAGGTACTCCATCTTTAAAAGTATAATTAGCAAGCATAGTGGAGATTTCAGCTTCCGGTATTTCTCTCTTATTGGTGATGATGCCTTTCATGTACTTTGCATTAGGAGGCATTTTCAAGATATCAGTCAAGCGAGTTCGCAAAAAGACTGGCCTAATCATTTCAGCAAAGCGTTCCAATTCTTCATCATCTTTATTTTTAGTTGATTTAGGTGGAAAGGGCATATTCTTTTGAACCCATGGTTCTCTTTCCTTTCCATGTTTCTAGCGACAAAGTCTCTTTTATCATATATTTTATTCTTTGGTTGTGGGTTATCAAGATCAACAATTGGTTCAATCTTGACATCATTGTCTGGTTCTTTATTATTTGGTTCAGTTTCTTCATGAACCTCATCATTATATTTTTCATTATCAGAAGGTGAGTGTTCATTACCAGATTGAGTTTCAGCATCAGAGAAAGAAACTTCATTATCATTATCAGGAGATTTCTCTACTTCAGGTTCACTAGAGGCATGCAAAGTCCTATCATTTTTCTTCTTATTTTTCTTTTTATTTTTAGAAGGACTATGATGCAGAACATCCCTCGCTCATCACCATGGACACTCCATCACCACCGCAAGCACGGAGAGGACATATGACAAGAGCTCACGCACGCGCCATTGAAACCGAGGTTAACTCTTTCCTCTTTGATTTCCATTCGGATTCACATGTGAGTTGGATCCTACCTCAAGCAAAGATGTTACGCATGATTAGGTATCAAGGTGTTGATCAAGGAGAGGCTAGCACGAAGACCCGAGCACCTACGGACGAGAAGAGGAGGACAAGAAGAGCGAGGATGAGGAATGGGCCAAGCCCCTGGACCACCCGGGTGCCCGGCCGCCTCGACCCCGGGTGCATGGCCAGCACTTGGCCGCAGCCCCAGCCGGCCCCGGGTGCCCGGCCAATCGCCCAGCCGCGGCCTGGGCAGCACCCCGGGTGCCCGGCCTCCTGCTTGGGCCGGCCCAGCATGCCTCCGGGTGCGCGGGCCACGACCCCCGGGTGCCCGGCCTCCCCCACCTGGCGCTAGAGATGCCCCACCGGGTGCCCGGTCTGCCACACCCCGGGTGCCCGGCCCAGCTGCTGGCGCAGCCAAGCCCCGCCCCTATGCCCGGGCCACCAACCCCGGGTTCCCGGCCTCGACCGCCCAGGCCGCTGCGTCTACCTCGGGTGCCCGGGCCTAGGACCCCCGGGTGCCCGGACCCCTCCGAGGACATGCGTGCCTTGTTGGTTTTTTGCACATGTAATCCCTCTCCCCCTCCTAGTCCGTCCCTAAACTATAAGTACCTCCCTCCTAGCTCATTAGAAGGATAGCAAAGTATATGAGATGATTATGTGAGCTTTGCTCCTTGTACCCACTCCTCCTAGGAGAAGATCCCTAGTGGATATCAAGCCCCCAACTTGGGAAGGATCCCCATCATAGGATCATCAAGACCTCTATCCTCATAGGATTGGGATGAACTAGTGCCTTGTATCTTTCCTTTGTTGTTCTTGGATCATTGTGACCTCTTGTGTGTTCTTGGATCTAGAATATGTGTGATTGGATCTAATCAATTTGAGTGTTTCCCCTCTCTTGTGTTCTTCATGTTCTTCGTGTTCTTGGGGATTTCCCCTCCAATTCGTGAAAGATCTCCAACTAGGGTTCCACCCTCCAACATCTTGGTATCATGAGCCATGGTTTCTCATGAAATTGGAGCCCCCCTCTTTGTTTTCTAGCCTAATTTTGTTTTGTTCTTCCCCAATTTTGAAAATTCCTCACCAAAAATGGCCCCAAAAGTTTTTGTGATTTGTTGGTTTGATGAGATTTTGTTGGATTTGATCCAAGGATTTGCTTGGTTACAAGTGGATCTAGCATTCCCCCCATCCATCTCCACCTTTCCCTCCATGAAGTCCACCAATTTCTTCCATTTTCCCATGAAATTCCGCCCAAATCCGTGACCCCCGGGCACCCGGACCCCCCGCGCATCTCTGTTGACCACCCCGGGTGCCCGCACCCCGAGCCCCCGGGCACCCGCACCCAGGACCACCCCGAGTGCCCGCACCTCTTGCCCCCAGGCACCCGGACCCCGGGCCTCTTCTTCCGCCCAACCTCGCTGACCACCTTGGGTTCCCGCACCTTCCACCCCCGGGCACCCGCACCCCTCCCCACCCCCCGAATCAGCCCACCAACATTCACCATTTTGGCCATAACTTTCACTCCCGGAGTCCGATTTTGACGTTCCTTAGCTTGTTGAGTAGCTATTGACATCACCCATCCATGTAGATAGGTTAAAACACCATTTGACTCCATCAAAAATTTGGCATTTTGGCATCTTTGCATAGGCCATCCACCATATCATCTGCCAAACCACCATAGCTTTCCTCAACCTAACCCATTTTAGTCCCATTTAGCATTTGTGGTTGTTTGAGTGGTGACTTGAGTCTCCTAAGGTGTTTTGGCTACTTAGGGATGGTTGCTTCGTCATCAACCACCACCACCACTTCCGCATTGCTAACTCCGGAACCACCAACGCATTACGCTACCACCATTTGACATTTTCCTTGAGATTTTGAGTTTGCGGTTTTTCCCGTTTCCTAGGGTGTTTAGGCTAACTAGGAACGGTTCGACATCGACAACACCTTCGCTCACCTTCGACAAGGATTCGACATCGACCACTTCACCATTTTGACAACCTAACCGTAAGTAAGAACGGTAACTAGGGCTGGACTAACGAGAAGCTCGGCTCGTTAAGCTCGTACTCGTTAAGCTCGTGCTCGTTAAGGCTCGGCTCGTTAAGCTCGTTAAGATTAACGAGCAGAAAAACCTGCTTGGCTCGGCTCGTTTTAAGCTCGTTAAGCTCGTGAGCGCTTGCGAGCGCTCGTTAACAGATTATAATGTGTTACGATATACATGATGAATGTGTAGGTATGGTTTTCAAGATAAAATATTATGACTAACAAAAGAAATGAAGTAGTATGTTGCCTCATATGTCAATTAGATTAAATATATGGGCTGAGGTGCTACAAAAAGTTTGTCACGTAATATGAAAATATATGTTGTGTTGTTACTAATGAGCTTAACGAGCTACTCATGAAACTCGTTAGCTCGCTCGTTAAGCTCGTTAAGCTTAACGAGCTAAAATTAATGATTGGCTCTATTCATTAAGAAGCGAGCTACGAGTTTAACGAGCCGAACTATTGAGCGCTCATTAAGCTCGTGAGCTACGAGCTTTTGGTCCAGCCTTAATAGTAACCTCTGTATCATCTTGGTATCGTGGTATCCCTTCATTGTACATATTGGGAATACATAGTAATTTCCAAAAAAATCCTACGCACATGCAAGATCATGGTGATGCATAGCAACGAGAGGGAGAGTGTTGTCCACGTATCCTCGTAGACCGAAAGTGGAAGCGTTAGCACAACGCGGTTGATGTAGTCATACGTCTTCCCGGCCCGACCGATCAAGCACCGAAAGCACGGCACCTCCGAGTTCTTGCACATGTTCAGCTCGATGACATCCCTCGGACTACGATCCAGCCGAGTGTCGAGGGAGAGTTCCATCAGCATGACGGCGTGGTGACGATCATTATGTTCTACCGACGCAGGGCTTCGCCTAAGCACCGCTACGATATTATCAAGGAGGACTATGGTGGAGGGGGGCACCGCACACGGCTAAGAGATCAATGATCAATTGTTGTGTATATGGGGTGCCCCCTTCCCCCGTATATAAAGGAGCAAGGGGGAGGTGCGGCCGGCTAGGAGGAGGCGCGCCAGGAGGAGCCCTATTCCCACCGGGAGTAGGACTCCCTCCCTTCCTTGTTGGATTAGGAGAAGGGGGGAAAGAGGAGGGAGAGAGGAAGGAAAGGGGGGCACCCCCTCTCCTTGTCCTATTCGGACTAGGGGAGGAGGGGCGCGCGGCCCTACCCTAGCCGCCTCTCCTCTTCTCCACTAAGGCCCACTATGGCCCGTTAAGCCCCCGGTGGGTTCCGGTAACCCCTCGGTACTCCGGTAAAATCCCGATTTCACCCGAAACACTTTCGATATCCAAACATAGGCTTCCAATATATTAATCGTCTCGACCATTTCGAGACTCCTCGCCATGTTCGTGATCACATCCGGGACTCCGTACAACCTTCAGTACATCAAAACTCATAATATAACCGTCATCGCAACTTTAAGCATGCGAACCCTACGGGTTCGAGAACTATGTAGACATGACCGAGACACGTCTCCGATCAATAACCAATAGCGGAACCTGGATGCTCATATTGGCTCCTACATATTCTACAAAGATCTTTATAGGTCAAACCGCATAACAACATACGTTGTTCCCTTTGTCATCGGTATGTTACTTGCCCGAGATTCGATCGTCAGTATCTCAATACCTAGTTCAATCTCGTTGCCGCCAAGTCTCTTTACTCGTTATGTAATGCATCATCCCGTAACTAACTCATTAGCTACATTGCTTGCAAGGCTTATAGTGATGTGCATTACCGAGAGGGCCCAGAGATACCTCTCCGACAATCGGAGTGACAAATCCTAATCTCGAAATACATCAACTCAACAAGTACCTTTGGAGACACCTATAGAGCACCTTTATAATCACCCAGTTACGTTGTGATGTTTGGTAGCACACAAAGTGTTCCTCTGGTAAGCGGGAGTTACATAATCTCATAGTCATTAGGAACATGTATAAGTCATGAAGAAAGCAATAGCAACATACTAAACGATCAAGTGTTAAGCTAACGGAATGGTTCAAGTCAATCACATCATTCTCCTAATGATGTGATCTCGTTAATCAAATGACAACTCATGTCTATGGTTAGGAAACTTAACCATCTTTGATTCACGAGCTAGTCAAGTAGAGGCATACTAGTGACACTATGTTTGTATATGTATTCACACATGTATTATGTTTCCGGGTAATACAATTCTAGCATGAATAATAAACATTTATCATGATATGAGGAAATAAATAATAACTTTATTATTGCCTCTAGGGCATATTTCCTTCAGTACATTCTTGCCATTACATTGTTAACCCCTTAGCCCATTTTGTGTCACTTGCCTATCGAGAGTAGCCATTTGAGTATTGCCGACAACGTTACTTGTGCACATTAGTGATTTGTACCTTCCATTGCATACATACCATATCACATTGGTATCATCATATCATCCCTTGTGTCACAAGATTGTTCCCGCATATACACAATTGCTATCTTGGTTTGTGCATTTTCGCATAAGTGGCCAAAAAAAGCTTTTAAGCAAAAGGAAAAGAGAGCAAAGAGCTTGTAAGCAATAGCCATAGCATCATACCGCATTGCACATAAGATTGTCATATCCAATCATCTTGGATCACCTTGAGAAGAACACCGGGAACATCATACACATAGCATACTTGGGATCGAAGGCTCATACATTTTGCATCTTATAGGTTGTGCACAAGTGTCGTATCCGCCTATTGGGCAATCGTGCTAGCGTCTCTCTTGAGTTGTGCAACACGAGCGTTTTCCGTAGATTCCACATTTTGTGCTCATTCCTTGGTTGCATGACCCCATTTATCTATCTGTGTGTGTGTTTCCTTGTGCCACATATTGTTATTGGTCTACTTGTTTCACTTGCGAATTCGTGACTCTTTTCCAACATTATTGACTCTTGCTAACATTTTTCATCAAATTTTTGTGCCACTATCCTCACCGAGCTCCACCATAAGCCTTACTTGTGTAGGTGTGAGATTTGATAAGATCCGGTACCAATTGTGCTATTTCCTTGTTACATTAATGAGTGATCATTGATCCATCTTCAACATTGGAAAGGTACATTTGGTCTAGTTCTTTCCTTTCTTACACTCACATTTGCTCAAGTCTTGTGATGGATAGGCAAGGCATTTCATCTCCGGTCTTCCACGACAACGATGGCGCAAACAACTACATCAACAAAACGTCCACCTTCGGACTACAACGAGCAATGCACGGCATTGAGCGACTTGCCATCGACATTCGCCAAAATGAAGCAAGGATAAGGGACTACATCGACACCAAGTTGGACGCACAATTGGATGACGTCCGACACGTGTGGGCCAACTACAAGTATTCTTCCTCTTCGTCATCTTCAAGGCAGAAACGCTTGAGTCGCAAGTCTTCGGAACGGCCACAAGATGCAAGTACCACGCGACACCGTCAAGAAAAACTTCATGAGCACAAGAGAAGACCGCGAGACGAGCACCAACAAGACGGAGCTACGACTACTACCACCACTTAGGCATCTTCGCCAAGTGTTCTCAAGGCATCTTCGCCTTTGGGTGTACGGCATCTTCGCCCACCCCCGACGAGTACGCCTACATCGGCCTTCATCCATGGCGATGGTGACGAGATGATCAAGCATGGGATTTTCCCTTTGGTCATGGAAGAGAGCGATGATGTGCCATCTTCGGCCTTCATCCACGGCGATGACGACGAGATGGTTAAGCATGGGATTTTCCCTTCGACCATGGCGATGTATGATGACTTGAGTGACTTGTGCCACCATATTGAGAGTGAGAGTTACTTCACCACTAGCCCCATATATGATGAGTTGCCACAATTCCCATGTGAGGAGAGCCACCACCACCACCACTTGAGTGATTTGAGTGACTCCACCATATGTGACATTGAGTGCACCTACCTTGAGGGAGTGAGTGAGCCACCACCACATAGAGAGAGTGAGGTAGTTGATACGGCATGTGAGGCCATTTCGATTTCTAACAACTTAACCTCTACCTCTATTATGCATGAGATGGTTAAGCATGGGATAACCCCATCGTGAAGATGTGGCGGGCTCTTTCATTGTATTATCCATGCTAGTTTAAATTTCTTTTTCTAGTTTTCTTCTTGTGTGTTTCATAAACCTTGAGAAAAAACCAAAAAATTAGTTAGTTTAATTTCCTTGCTTGTAGTAGAAATTAAAATGAAAACCCAAAAATATTTCTAGTTCTTCTTCTTACCTGTTGGGAGCTTTCCCGTGTAAATAGTTTTATTTTCTTTTCTTTCCTTTGGGGGTCGAGAAGACCATATTGAAAATGCTTAGTGGCTCTCATATGCATGATTGTTTATTCAATTTAGAGCCCATATTACTTGTCTTCTCTTTTGAGTTGAATGCTTGCAGATTCCAGCTTAGTACAATGCACGTGCACTCTTATTATTATACAGATCGTTCGGTCGTGCAAGTGAAAGGCAATAATGACGATATATGATGGACTTATTGGGATGAGAAAAGCTGGTATGAACTCGACCTCTCTTGTTTTTGTAAATATGAATAGTTCATCGTTCCTGAGTCAGCTTATTATGAAGTAAACATATTTGCAATGACATTTAGAGATTATAGTTGCTTGTTCCATGCTTGATTAGCTTTGAGTTATAATGGTTTACCTTGCGTGCCAACATGCTATTAGAATGATTATGATGTGGTATGATGGGATGGTATCCTCCTTTGAATAAATTGAGTGACTCGACTTGGCACATGTTCACGCATGTAGTTGAAACAAAATCAACATAGCCTTCACAATATTTATGTTCATGGTGGATTATATCCTACTCATGTTTGTACTCGGTGTAAATTAGTTTTAATGCATGTTTATGACTGTTGTCTCTCTCTCAGTTGGTCGCTTCCCAGTCTTTTGCTAGCCTTCACCTGTACTAAGTGGGAATACTGCTTGTGCATCCAAACTCCTTAAACCCCAAAGTTGTTCCATATGAGTCCACTATACCTTCCTATATGCGGTATTTACCTGTCGTTCCAAGTAAATTTGTATGTGCCAAACTCTAAACCTTCAAATGAAATTCTGTTTTGTATGCTCGAGCAGCTCATGTTACAACTGGGGCTGCCTATATCTTCCATGCTAGGTGGGTTATTCTTAGAGGAGTGGACTCCGCTCCTCATTCACGAGAAAGGGCTGGTAACCGGGATGCCCAGTCCCATGATCCAAAAAGCTCAAAGCAAATCAAAATAATTAAACAAAACTCCCCCAGGGTTGTTGTTTGTTTGAGGCACTCGTTGTTTCGAGCAAGCCATGGATTGATGCTTGTTGGTGGTTAGGGGAGTATAAACTTTTACCATTCTGTGTGGGAACTGCCTATAATACATTTAGTATGGAAGATATAGCCATCTCATAGTTGTTGCGTTGATAGCGAAAGTATGCCGCTCAAAATGTTATTCAATCTCTATTTTAAAATCGAGCTCTGGCTCCTCTACAAATCCCTGCTTCCCTCTGCGAAGGGCCTATCTATTTACTTTTATGTTGAGTCATCACCCTTCTTATTAAAAGCACCCGCTGGAGAGCACACTGTTATTTGCGTGTATTACTATTGGTTTATATTGGGTATGACTTGACTAGATCTCTTTTACCATGAATTACAATGTTTAGTCAGTCCTTGATCTTTAAAGGTGCTCTGCATTTATGTTTTTCGGTCTCTGAAAGGGCTAGCGAGATACCATTTTGTTATATCATGTTATGATTGTTTTGAGAAAGTGTTGTCATCCGAGTTTTATTATTATGGCTCGCTAGCTGATTATGTTATTGATATGAGTAATTGTGAGACCTAAATGTTATTGTGAGTATGGTTAGTTCATAATATTTACTAAAACTTGAATGATGGCTTTGCATGTTTACAACAACAAGAGCAAACAGAGTTTGTGAAAGTTTTTCTTTATCACTTTCAGTTTATCAACTGAATTGCTTGAGGACAAGCAAAGCTTTAAGCTTGGGGGAGTTGATACGTCTCCAACGTATCTACTTTTCCAAACACTTTTGCCCTTGTTTTGGACTCTAACTTGCATGATTTGAATGAAACTAACCCAGACTGACGCTGTTTTCAGCAGAACTGCCATGATGTTGTTTTATGTGTAGAAAAGAAAAGTTCTCGGAATGTCCTGAAAATCCACGGAGGCACTTTTTGGAATTAATAAGAATTTATGGGTGAAAGAAATACACTAGGGGGGCCAGGGCCTGTCCACGAGACAGGGGGGCGCGCCCCCCCTGTAGGGAGCGCCCCCCTATCTCGTGGGCCCCCTGGACCTCCACCGACCTCAACTCCAACTCTATATCTTCCGTCTCGGGGAGAAAAAAATCAGAGAGAAAGTTTCATCGCGTTTTACGACACGGAGCCGCCGCCAAGCCCTAATCTCTCACGGGAGGGCTGATCTTGAGTCCGTTCGGGGCTCCAGAGAGGGGGATTCGTCGCCGTCGTCATCATCAACCATCCTCCATCACCAATTTCATGATGCTCACCGTCGTGCGTGAGTAATTCCATCGTAGGCTTGCTAGACGGTGATGGGTTGGATGAGATTTACCATGTAATCAAGTTAGTTTTGTTGGGGTTTGATCCCTAGTATCCACTATGTTTTGAGATGGATGTTGTTATGACTTTGCTATGCTTAATGCTTGTCACTAGGGCCCGAGTGCCATGATTTCAGATCTGAACCTATTATGTTTTCATGAATATATGTGTGTTCTTGATCCTATCTTGCAAGTCTATAGTCACGTATTATGTGTTATGATCCGACAACCCTGAAGTGACAATAATCGGGATACTTCTCGGTGATGACCGTAGTTTGAGGAGTTCATGTATTCACTATGTGTTAATGCTTTGGTCCGGTTCTCTATTAAAAGGAGGCCTTAATATCCCTTAGTTTCCGCTAGGACCCCGCTGCCACGGGAGGGTAGGACAAAAGATGTCATGCAAGTTCTTTTCCATAAGCACGTATGACTATTTATGGAATACATGCCTACATTACATTGATGAATTGGAGCTAGTTCTATGTCAACCTATGTTATAGCTATTACATGAGGAATCGCATCCGGCATAATTATCCATCACTGATCCATTGCCTACGAGCTTTTCACATATTGTTCTTCGCATATTTACTTTTCCATTGCTACTGTTACAACTGCTACAAAAACCCCAAAACATTTATCTTTACTGTTGCTACTGTTACCATTACTATCATACTACTTTGCTACTAAATACCTTGCTGCAGATACTAAGTTATCCAGGTGTGGTTGAATTGACAACTCAACTGCTAATACTCCAGAATATTCTTTGGCTCCCCTTCTGTCGAATCAATAAATTTGGGTTGAATACTTTACCCTCAAAAGCTGTTGCTATCCCCTACACTTGTGGGTTATCAGTGTAGTCGTCACAGGAACCGGTTTCTGAGATGAAATATTTTCCAATCAAGGAGCAGGTACAGTTACCTCATCATGTTCTACTTTCCTCCCACTCACTTCTTTCGAGAGAAACTCCTTCTCTAGAAAGGATCCATTCTTGGCAACAAAAGTCTTGCCTTCAGATCTGTGATAGAAGGTGTACCCAACAGTTTCCTTTGGGTATCCTATGAAGACACATTTCTCCAATTTGGGTTCGAGCATATCGGGTTGAAGCTTTTTCACATAAGCATCGCCAGCCCCAAACTTTAAGAAATGACAACTTTGGTTTCTTGCCAAACCACAGTTCATAAGGCATCATCTCAACAGATTTTGGTGGTGCTCTATTTAACGTGAATGCGGCCGTCTCTAAAGCATAACCCCAAAACGATAGTGGTAAATCAGTAAGAGACATCATAGATCACACCATATCTAGTAAAGTACGATTACGACGTTCGGACACACCATTACGCTGTGGTGTTTTGGGTGGCGTGAGTTGCGAAACTATTCCGCATTGCTTCAAACGTAAACCAAACTCGTAACTCAAATATTCTCCTCCACAATCAGATCGTAGAAACTTTATTTTCTTGTTATGATGATTTTCAACTTCACTCTGAAATTATTTGAACTTTTCAAATGTTTCAGACTTATGTTTCATTAAGTAGATATACCCATATCTGCTCAAATCATATGTGAAGGTGAGAAAATAACGATACCCACCGCGAGCCTCAACATTCATTGGACCACATACATCAGTATGCATGATTTCCAACAAATCAGTTGCTCGCTCCATAGTTTCGGAGAACGGCGTTTTAGTCATCTTGCCCATGAGGCATGGTTCGCAAGTACCAAGTGATTCATAATCAAGTGATTCCAAAAGTCCATCAGTATGGAGTTTCTTCATGCGCTTTACACCAATATGACCTAAACGGCAGTGCCACAAATAAGTTGCACTATCATTATCAACTCTGCATCTTTTGGCTTCAACATTATGAATATGTGTATCACTACTACCAAGATTCATCAAAAATAGACCACTCTTCAAGGGTGCATGACCATAAAAGATATTACTCATATAAATAGAACAACCATTATTCTCAGATTTAAATGAATAACCGCCTCGCATCAAACAAGATCCAGATATAATGTTCATGCTCAACGCTGGCACCAAATAACAATTATTTAGGTCTAAAACTAATCTCGAAGGTAGAAGTAGAGGTAGCGTGCCAACGGCGATCACATCGACTTTGGAATCATTTCCCACGTGCATCGTCACCTCGTCCTTAGCCAGTGTCCGCTTAATCCGTAGTCCCTGTTTCGAGTTGCAAATATTAGCAACAGAACCAGTATCAAATACCCAGGTGCTACTGCGAGCTCTGGTAAGGTACACATCAATAACATGTATATCACATATACCTTTGTTCACCTTGCCATCCTTCTTATCCACCAAATACTTGGGGCAGTTCCGCTTCCAGTGACCAGTCTGTTTGCAGTAGAAGCACTCAGTCTTAGGCTTAGGTCCAGACTTGGGTTTCTTATCTTGAGCAGCAACTTGTTTGCTGTTCTTCTTGAAGTTCCCCTTCTTTTTCCCTTTTCCCTTTTTCTTGAAACTGGTGGTCTTATTGACCATCAACACTTGATGCTCCTTCTTGATTTCTACCTCCGCAGCCTTTAGCATTGCGAAGAGCTCGGGAATTGTCTTATCCATCCCTTGCATATTATAGTTCATCACGAAGCTCTTGTAGCTTGGTGGCAGTGATTGAAGAATTCTGTCAATGACGCTATCATACGGAAGATTAACTCCCAGTTGAATCAAGTGATTGTTATACCCAGACATTCTGAGTATATGCTCACTGACAGAACTATTCTCCTCCATCTTGCAGCTGTAGAACTTATTGGAGACTTCATATCTCTCAATCCGGGCATTTGCTTGAAATATTAACTTCAACTCCTGGAACATCTCATATGCTCCATGGCGTTCAAAACATCGTTGAAGTCCCGGTTCTAAGCCGTAAAGCATGGCACACTGAACTATCGAGTAGTCATCAGCTTTGCTCTACCAGACGTTCATAACATCTGGTGTTGCTCCTGCAGCAGGTTTGGCACCTAGCGGTGCTTCCAGGACGTAATTCTTCTGTGCATCAATGAGGATAATCCTCAAGTTACAGACCCAATCCGTGTAATTGCTACCATCATCTTTCAACTTTGCTTTTCTCAAGGAACGCACTAAAATTCAATGGAACAACAGCACGGGCCATCTATCTACAACAAACATAGACAAGAAAAATATTATCAGGTACTAAGTTCATGATAAATTTAAGTTCAATTAATCATCACTACAAGAAAATATACCATTTGCCACCAGGTATTTTGTCACCGAGGAATTTGGTGGCTGTAGATGTACTAATTGCAACCATTTAATTAGTTCCTTGGCCACGATAGGCCTATGTGTTGTACACTTACCGGTTTGTATCGAGGGCAGAAATAGCAACCAAGGACTAATATGCAATAAGACAAGTCACCACACGATTCCTAGTGTCTCCCCCAAATCGAATCGCCCCTGGCGGCGGCCGACGCATTCCTTGCGGTGGCGGCGGCGGCCTGACTCGTTTTTTTCCGTCGGAGCGGGCGACGGAAGGCGGAGGGCGCGTCGGAGAGCAGCCTCTTCCCGGCAGCGGCGATGGCGGGCTTGTTCCTCGCGGCGGCAACGACAGGCTTGTTCCTCTCGGCGGTAGCGGCGGGCTTGTCCCTTGCGGCGGTGGTGGCGGGGCACCTGCGTGAGGGAAGGGAAGCAGCTGCAGCAATGGCCGCGTGGGCAAAGAGAAGTAGCTTCGGTAGCAGAGGGGCGCAAGGTCTCCTGCCACAACAGATGCCTAGGGTTCCACCTTCTCCGACCCCAACCAGCTCTGCCGCAGCCAACGAGATCTCGCTCTCACCGTCAACACCAGCAAAGGCCAACCTGTAAGAATGATCTCCCCTCTGTCCTTTGCCTCCTTCCCTTTTTCTCTCCATTAATTTGCTTCGAGTACTTGATGGCTAGATCATGCACTTCAAGTGTTTGTGGAAATGTGGAAGTAAAATATACATGTAGCATTCGGTTTGTGATTTGAAAACTGGCTTGGCCTACGATGTAGATTTTGGTTTTGTGATTTGAATATAATATGTATGTAGTAAAATATACTGTACAGTATAATCTTACTGCATATTGATACTTACAACATCAGGACTTGTAATATATTTTTGTAGTACAATGTTTTCCAAGGATATACAATTCTATGATGACTATCTTCAAATAATGTTCTATGAAGACTGTGTTTGTATAATGTTGTAGTATAATGTTTGAAGACCATCTTTGTATACAATTCTAGTACAGCATTATACAGTTCCTTTGGGCTGCTGCTACTGTGATATTATATTTTAGTATAGTGTTACTGCATATAAAGTAATTACATATGCAAGCCGCGGCTTTAGTTTGATAAAGTGCAAGCAGGGCAGGTGCTTGGTAAGGCATATGGTTACTTCATATAAAATAATTACATATGCATATAAAATTATTACGTTTGTGAGCAGGTGCTTGGTAAGGCATATGGTTACATCAGAGGTCGGGGTCATGGACCAAAACCAAATAGAAGGGCCTACTCAAGCGCATCAAGCTCAACTCAGCATGTAGTGGAAGAATTGGCCTCTAGAAAGGAGATTGTTGCTACGCAACAAGCTCAAATTGAGGCTCAACAATCTCAACTTGAAGCTCAATAGAAGAAGATCGATTGGCTACAGAGTGTCGTGTCTAACTTGGTTGGCATTTCACCTCCTATGACGGCACTAGTGTAACAGGGCTAGGTTTCACAACTGAGCGGCCAATGCCATCTGACGGAATAGGTATGCAACACATCAATCTCAACTATTTTTGCCATTTTTTATTCACAGAAAATACATGTAGCATATTGCTTTTGATAAAGCATTCCAATTTCTGCCATAGGTTCGCTAATGTCTAACACTGTACAAAGGATGTCAAGTTATCCAAGATCATTTGCAAGGTAATGTTATTTTTCCCATGCTCTGGTATTTTAGATGATGCCTCCTGCACCTGCAGCTTGCTTAGATATAGCAGTGTACTTGGTATCGAGATCTTCTAATCACGATAGTTCTTGCTAACAATTCTGTAACGGAAAATGAAGATACTCATCATGAATATATGGGCTTACAAATTCCAATGTATAGCTAGTAATACATGTATACATTTTCAACAGTCATTTGAGACCAGGATATAGACCTGCTCCAACTTCTTCTGATGAAATGGTATGATCAGTTTGCCTCTGCTTCAAAAAATCAATATACTATGTGATTTGGCAAATTTCTTCATGATCTTAATCTTGATGGTCCAAATTTATGAATCACATGCTCTCTAGTGTCGGATAGAGGGTCCAAGTATTCTTAGAAATGGATTGCTAGAACTCAATTTCACCTGTATGAATTGCAAAACGTCTTATATTAATGAACAGAGGTTGTACTACAAAGTACAACACTTGTATGATAATTAGAGAAGGGGGGAAATAGTACAAGAAAGGTGCATCATTAATTCATTATCAAAGTATTTCTTCCAGTTCAACCATAATCTCGGGTGCACAGAACAGAGCAGTAAAAGGCCTTGCAACTCTGTTTTGGGAGTTTATGTTCCTCAGCAATCAATTAAGAAACTCCAGATAAGATAAGATTGATGGAAGACCGAGTCCTGTAGCAAAGAGAAAACCAGTAGCGAATGGCAAGTGGATGATTTTCGAGGATCCTTTATAGATTTATTGTGTTCTCGGTCGTGGCTGATTGTAGATTTTTGGGTGAAACTTTGGCTGCTGACATGATGGTATTGTGGTTTAGAGACACCACGCCATTGTGTCTAGCGTTAGCTACAGCATATTCTATGATTGTCAACATTCAAAAATCAGCTTTCATAGTTAACTGATGGTAGAAGTTAAGAGCACATTTTCTTTAAGATTTGGTTCAGTTCCAGGTTTAAGAAGCGTGTGTTATTGCATCCTTTCCTGTAATAATGGGGTAATTCGATTATGTTCTCCTCTAGATTGACCCAAGTAAGTCTGAGTTCAGTAGCGAAGAGAAACAAACAAATGGATACTTTCTTTTTGCGGGTAGAAACAAATAGATTCTGCTAGGTTTGTTTTGGATTGTGCCATTGGATAAAACTTTGGCTACTGAAATGGTACTGTAACCTAAAGACTCCATGCCACGCCATCATATTGAACTTCTCTGAAGCACTCTGCTCCTGTATTTGTTGTCTGTGTATGTTCTACACATTTTATCATTACAAGTATGGATAGGTTGCCTATGGCATGCTTGCACTCTTTCTGATGTTTGTCATGCCTGATGTTGTCAATGAAATAACATTTGCTCTGGCCACCATTATATAGGAGATGACCTTGGAGGAGCAGCAGAAAGCAATACTCGCGCTAAAGACTGAGGAGAGAAAACTATTGCCTCTGCATTTCTTGCACATCTAGTAGACTATGTTGGATCTAAATAAAAACAAAATTCAGTGTACAAATGCTAAATGTAATGTTTGGATCATATTGGGGTGTACTGATTGGATCATATGTTCAGATCAGTACTAAACATGGTGCTGTACTTTGCAAATGCTAGAGTGGTATTTCCTACTTGCGAAACAAAATTCAGTTTAGCATGTAATGTTTGGATCATAAGTTTACAAATGTTGATTCTGAACTTCTTATTGTCAAATGTCTAAAATTCTGAGATTTCTTGCATACTGCAATTGTCAGCGTGTGACAATATATTGTACCTATGATATAGTTGCTTTCTCATGCCTGTAGTTACCAAGGTTTACAATTTTTGGGTTACAAAAGAAGTCTAGTCTCCAACATGTAGCTGGTCTCTATATTCTTTTAGTCACCAAGCTTTGGCTAGTCACTAGATATCTCTAGCCACTAACCATGTACATGGTGGCTGTACATTTTTAGCAACCAAGTCGTCCATGGTCTCTAGATGTCATTAGTCACCAAGTCTCCCTTGGTCGCTAGATACCATTAGTCACCAGATTTGGTTGGTAGCTATTGGTATAACATTTAGTGACCAGGGTTCTCAATGTTGGTCTCTTAATATCTATAGCGACTAGACTATAGCCACCATAAAGCGACCAAGTAGTGTTGGTACCAGTAGACCACTAGCGACCAATTTTGTACTTTTAGCAACCGATCACCTTGGTGGCTAAAACTCATATCTCTAGTAGTGCATATTACTTAAGAACTCCCACTTAGATAGACATCCCTCTAAGCATCAAAGTGATCACGTGATCCAAATCAACTAAACCATAACCGATCATCACGTGAAATGGAGTAGTTTTCAATGGTGAACATCACTATGTTGATCATATCTACTATATGATTCACGCTCAACCTTTCGGTCTCAGTGTTCCAAGGCCATATCTGCATATGCTAGGCTCGTCAAGTTTAACCTGAGTATTCTGCGTGTGCAAAGCTGGCTTGCACCCATTGTAGAGGGACATAGAGCTTATCACACCTAATCATCACGTGGTGTCTGGGCACGACGAACTTTGGCAACGGTGCATACTCAGGGAGAACACTTTTATCTTGAAATTTAGTGGGAGATCATCTTATAATGCTACCGTCAATCAAAGCAAGATAAGATGCATAAAAGAGAAACATCACATGCAATCAATATAAGTGATATGATATGGCCATCATCATCTTGTGCTTGTGATCTCCATCTCCGAAGCACCGTCATGATCACCATCGTCACCGGCGCGACACCTTGATCCCCATCATAGCATTATTGTCGTCTCGCCAACTATTGCTTCTACGACTATTGATACCGCTTAGTGATAAAGTAAAGCAATTACAGGGCGATTGCATTGCATACAATAAAGCAACAACCATATGGCTCCTGCCAGTTGCCGATAACTCGGTTACAAAACATGATCATTTCAAACAATAAATATAGCATCACGTCTTGACCATATCACATCACAACATGCCCTGCAAAAACAAGTTAGACGTCCTCTACTTTGTTGTTGCAAGTTTTACGTGGCTGCTACGGGCTGAGCAAGAACCATTCTTCCCTACGCATCAAAACCACAACGATAGTTCGTCAAGTTAGTGTTGTTTTAACCTTCTCAAGGACCGGGCGTAGCCACATTCGGTTCGACTAAAGTTGGAGAAACTGACACCCGCCAGCCACCTGTGTGCAAAGCACGTCGGTAGAACCAGTCTCGCGTAAGCGTACGCGTAATGTTGGTGCGGACCGCTTCATCCAACAATACCGCCGAACCAAAGTATGACATGCTGGTAAGCAGTATGACTTGTATCGCCCACAACTCACTTGTGTTCTACTCGTGCATATAACATCAATGCATAAAACCTAGGCTCGGATGCCACTATTGGGGAACGTAGTAATTTCAAAAAAAATCCTACGCACACGCAAGATCATGGTGATGCATAGCAACGAGAGGGGAGAGTGTTGTCCACGTACCCTCGTAGACAGAAAGTGGAAGCGTTAGGACAACGCGGTTGATGTAGTCGTACGTCTTCACGGCCCGACCGATCAAGCACCGAAATCACGGCACCTCCGAGTTCTTGCACACGTTCAGCTCGATGACGTCCCTTGAACTCCAATCCAGCTGAGTGTCGAGGGAGAGTTCCATCAGCACGACGGCATGGTGATGATGATGATGTTCTACCGACGCAGGGCTTCGCCTAAGCACCGCTACGATATTATCGAGGAGGACTATGGTGGAGGGGGCACCGCACACGGCTAAGAGATCAATGATCAATTGTTGTGTCTATGGGGTGCCCCCTTACCCCGTATATAAAGGAGAAAGGGGGGAGGTGCGGCCGCCTAGGAGGAGGCATGCCAGGAGGAGTCATACTCCCACCGGGAGTAGGACTCTCTCCCTTCCTTGTTGGATTAGGAGAAGGGGGAAAGAGGAGGGAGAGAGGAAGGAAAGGGGGGGCGTCGCCCCCTCTCCTTGTCCTATTCAGACTAGGGGGGAGGGGCGCGCGGCCCTGCCCTAGCCGCCTCTCCTCTTCTCCACTAAGGCCCACTATGGCCCATTAAGCCCCCAAGGGGGTCCGGTAACCCCTCGGTACTCCGGTAAAATCCCGATTTCACCCGGAACACTTCCGATATCCAAACATAGGCTTCCAATATATTAATCTTTATGTCTCTACCATTTCGAGACTCCTCGGCATGTCCGTGATCACATCCGGGATTCCCAACAACCTTCGGTACATCAAAACTCATAAACTCATAATATAACCATCATCGAAACTTTAAGCGTGTGGACCCTACGGGTTCGAGAACTATGTAGACATGACCAAGACACGTCTCTAGTCAATAACCAATAGCGGAACCTGGATGCTCATATTGGCTCCTACATATTCTAC
Organism: Triticum dicoccoides; assembly: GCF_002162155.2. Classification (NCBI taxonomy): domain Eukaryota; kingdom Viridiplantae; phylum Streptophyta; class Magnoliopsida; order Poales; family Poaceae; genus Triticum; species Triticum dicoccoides. The sequence continues at coordinate 636,578,048 of NC_041391.1, forward strand.
GAAGATCTTTATCAGTCAAACCGCATAACAACATACGTTGTTCCCTTTGTCATCGGTATGTTACTTGCCCGAGATTCGATTGTCGTTATCTCAATACCTAGTTCAATATCGTTACCGGCAAGTCTCTTTACTCATTAGCTACATTGCTTGCAAGGCTTATAGTGATGTGTATTACCGAGAGGGCCTAGAGATACCTCTCCGACAATCGGAGTGACAAATCCTAATGTTGAAATACATCAACTCAACAAGTACCTTTGGAGACACCTGTAGAGCACCTTTATAATCACCCAGTTACGTTGTGACGTTTGTTAGCACACAAAGTGTTCCTTCGGTAAGCGGGTGTTACATAATCTCATAGTCATAGGAACATGTATAAGTCATGAAGAAAGCAATAGCAACATACTAAACAATCAAGTGTTAAGCTAACAGAATGGGTCAAGTCAATCACATCATTCTCCTAATGATGTGATCTCGTTAATCGAATGACAACTCATGTCTATGGTTAGGAAACTTAACCATCTTTGATTCACGAGCTAGTCAAGTAGAGGCATACTAGTGACACTATGTTTGTATATGTATTCACACATGTATTATGTTTCCGGGTAATACAATTCTAGCATGAATAATAAACATTTATCATGATATGAGGAAATAAATAATAACTTTATTATTGCCTCTAGGGCATATTTCCTTCAGTACATTCTTGCCATTATATTGTTAACCCCTTAGCCCATTTTGTGTCACTTGCCTATCGAGAGTAGCCATTTGAGTATTTCCGACAACCTTACTTGTGCACATTAGTGATATGTACCTCCCATTGCATACATACCATATCACATTGGTATCATCATATCATCCCTTGTGTCACAAGATTGTTCCCGCATATACACAATTGCTATCTTGGTTTGTGCATTTCGCATAAGTGGCCAAAAAAGCTTTTAAGCAAAAGGAAAAGAGAGCAAAGAGCTTGTAAGAAATAGCCATAGCATCATACCGCATTGCACATAAGATTGTCATATCCAATCATCTTGGATCACCTTGAGAAGAACACCAGGAACATCATACACATAGCATACTTGGGATCGAAGGCTCATTCATTTTGCATCTTATAGGTTGTGCACAAGTGTCGTATCCGCCTATTGAGCAATCGTGCTAGCGTATCTCTTGAGTTGTGCAACACGAGCGTTTTCCGTAGATTCCACATTTTGTGCTCATTCCTTGGTTGCACGACCCCATTTATCTATCTGTATGTGTGTTTCCTTGTGCCACATATTGTTATTGGTCTACTTGTTTCACTTGCGAATTCGTGACTCTTTTCCAACATTATTGACTCTTTCTAACATTTTGCATCAAATTTTTGTGCCCCTATCCTCACCGAGCTCCACCATAAGCCTTAATTGTGTAGGTGTGAGATTTGATAAGATCCGGTACCAATTGTGCTCTTTCCTTGTTACATTATTGAGTGATCATTGATCCATCTTCAACATTGGAAAGGTACATTTGGTCTAGTTCTTTCCTTTCTTACACTCACATTTGCTCGAGTCTTGTGATGGATAGGCAAGGCATTTCATCTCCGGTCTTCCACGACAACGATGGCGCAAACAACTACATCAACAAAACGTCCACCTTTGGACTACAACGAGCAATGCACGGCATTGAGCGACTCGCCATCGACATTTGCCAAAATGAAGCAAGGATAAGGGACTACATCGACTCCAAGTTGGACGCACAATTGGATGACATCCGACACGTGTGGGCCAACTACAAGTCTTCTTCCTCTTCGTCATCTTCAAGGCGGAAACACTCGAGTCGCAAGTCTTCAGAACGGCCACAAGATGCAAGTACCACGCGACACCGTCAAGAAAAACTTCATGAGCACAAGAGAAGACCGCGAGACGAGCACCAACAAGACGGAGCTACGACTACTACCACAACTTTGGCATCTTCGCCAAGTGTTCTCAAGGCATCTTCGCCTTTGGATGTACGGCATCTTCGCCCACCCCCGATGAGTACGCCTACATCGTCCTTCATCCATGGCGATGGTGACGAGATGATCAAGCATGGGATTTTCCCTTTTGTCATGGAGGAGAGCGATGATGTGCCATCTTCGACCTTCATCCACGGCGATGACGATGAGATGGTTAAGCATGGGATTTTCCCTTCGACCATGGCGACGTATGATGACTTGAGTGACTTGTGCCACCATATTGAGAGTGAGAGTGACTTCACCACTAGCCCCATATATGATGAGTTGCCACAATTCCCATGTGAGGAGAGCCACCACCACCACCACTTGAGTGATTTGAGTGACTCCACCATATGTGACATTGAGTGCACCTACCTTGAGGGAGTGAGTGAGCCACCACCACATAGAGAGAGTGAGGTAGTTGATACGGCATGTGAGGCCATTTCGATTTCTAACAACTTAACCTCTACCTCTATTATGCCTTCTCATTTGGTGATAGGTCCCATATATGATGACGAGCCGATCCTCGACGACTTCATCCTTCCTATGGACAAGACGATGGCCATGGTGGAATATGTTGCACCCCCCACATGGTTCCATCAAGATGAAGATGGTGACCACCATTTGGTCTTTGCCACCTCACCTACACCACTTGAGTGGAATGAACAAGGTAACATAGGTGAAGGTGATGCTCTAGTCCCACTAGTGGACATTCTTGACATTGATTGCTTGCATGATGTTGATCCACCTATTTCCATGCTTCATGCTAGTGCGATTTCCCCATGCTATGATTTGCCCATTTATGATGAGTATGATGATTCTCATGTGGAGTCTATTAGTTGTGATGCCATGTTACATAGGATTTCTTGTGACAATTCTCTAGGTCACATCATTTTTGATAATACGCTTGACTTGTCATATGCAATGAATGCGATCTACAATATGTCATATTTGCAATCTCATCATAGTGACTATGCATATCCCATTAAAATTAACCCAATTTGCACATATAGCATAGATGACAAGCCCTTGGTTATTAGCATTTGTTTTTCTTGTGATGATATTGATAAGATTCCTTTGCATCATTTATCTCATATGCCATGCCATGACCACCTAGCTTCGGATATGCATTGTTTTGGATGTTCTCCATTTTCCCCATATGATGTTTCCACTATTGCTCATGAGGAGACCCCCATAGTTTCCTCATACATGTTAGGAGATTTGGATGCATTCCATTCTTTGCATGATTCCCTTGATTGTGTCCACCTTATGCATCCCATGAATAAAAATGCTATTGTTGTGCCACACACTTGCTATAAATTGAGTCCCAATCATGTTGAACACAATAACTATTCTTTCATGATGGATGACATGTGTCTCTATCGTGCATCAAATTTCTTTGAGCAATGCTATTCTTGTGATAACTCACACATGCACATGCACATCATGATGGATGATGTGTATATTTACCATGCACACACTTTCTTTGGTTTGTGTATCTTTTGTGTAGGTACCCATGAATACTTGTCAACCTCGCAATCCCATGAGTTGACAAAACGAGCTCTAGAGAGCAATGATGATTTGGGATCCCATGGATTGTCCTTATCACCGTTCCCTTTGCGCAAAGACTTCGCGCATCTCTTCTACATGGCCTCACATGGTTATGGGTTATTTACCACTTCTCACTTTATGCCCATATTGCCATGTTCACTTTGCATGCTATGCTCATTTCTATGCCTTTGCCATGCATTTGTGACCCATGCTTTGCTTTACACATGATGATTGATTCTACTACTTGTATGTGTATTTGCAAGCTTGGTGGAGTTGTTTCTTGTTATGGCCATGTTCCATTTATGCCACACTCCTACGTTGATACTATGATCTTGCTTTGTGTTCGTGCTTGCGATATGCCATGTGCATTGCCTATGCCTACTACTTGCACACATGACATGATTGCCATGATTTCCTCTAGTGTGTTGCATCTTCACTCCACTAGTTTGCATGACTTGATTTCTACGCTTTCTCATGCTGCATCCAATTCTTGGATTACTTGCTCCTATCATATGTTTGGTTGCAACAATGTCATTACTTCACATATGCATATGCCATGTCCCATTGCTTGTCACGCTTGACTTGATTGCCTCACACATGATGAACAATTGCTCTTTCCATTGTGTTGAGTGCCACTCGATTTTCACTACACCCTATGCACATTATGCTTGGATTGTCTTGCACTTGACGCATGTCTTTAGTCATATCATCTTCTTGGGTGTTGTGAATGACTCATATGCCTACCATAGACCGTTCATTGAGAGTCTTATGCATGCTTGCTACAACATTGAGGTAGATGCTTGTTTCCTTGTCCCACATATTAGCATCTTTACCTCACATTTGCATGATTGTTTCCATGATGATTTTCCATGTGCCCAATTTATGTGCTTACATGCCATGCCACACTCCCTTGTCACACCATATGCTATGCTTGATGATGACACTTGTTTGGTGAATCACCTCTTGAATGCTCGGTTTTGCTCTAATGCTAACCGCATTTGTTTTTCCAAGTGTTTGTTCTACTTGTTCCTTTTGAAGGAATCACTAGACGGTGCGACATTGGAGAGTGCCCATTTCGAGCTTCAACTTGATAAGTGCTTGGTGGTTGTCAACTTCTACACGGCGACGCCCTCTCTTTCCCACGGTGATGAAGATCACGATCTATGGACGGATCTCTCCCAAGGGGGGGAGATGATGCGGAGCATCCCTCGCTCATCACCATGGATGCTCCATCACCACCGCAAGCATGGAGAGGACATATGACGAGAGCTCGTGCACGCGCCATTGAAACCAAGGTTAACTCTTTCCTCTTTGATTTCCATTCAGATTCACATGTGAGTTGGATCCTACCTCAAGCGGAGATGTTATGCATGATTAGGTATCAAGGTGTTGATCATGGAGAGGCTAGCACGAAGACCTGAGCACCTACGGACGAGAAGAGGAGGACAAGAAGAGTGAGGATGAGGAATGGGCCAAGCCCCTGGACCACCTGGGTGCCCGGCCACAACTTGGCCGTAGCCCTAGCCGGCCCCGGGTGCCCGGCCGCCAAGCATCGGGTGCCCGCCCAATCACCCAGCCGCGGCCTAGGCAGCACCCAGGTGCCCGGTCCCAGCGCCCCGGGTGCCCAGCCTCCTGCCTAGGCCGGCCCAGCATGCCTTCGGGTGCCCGGGCCACTACCCCCGGGTGCCCGGCCTCCCCCACCTGGCGCTGGAGATGCCCCACCGGGTGCCCGGGCCGCCACACCCCGGGTGCCCGGCCCAGCTGCTCGCGCAGCCCATCCCCGCCCGGGTGCCCGGCCTCGACCGCCTAGGCCCCTGCGTCTACCCCGGATGCCCGGGCCTAGGACCCCCGGGTGCCCGGACCCCTCCGAGGGCCTGCGTGCCTTGTTGGGGTTTTGCCCATGTAATCCCTCTCCCCCTCCTAGTCCGTCCCTAGACTATAAGTACCTCCCTCCTAGCTCATTAGAAGGATAGCAAAGTATATGAGATGATTATGTGAGCTTTGCTCCTTGTACCCACTCCTCTAGGAGATCAAGACCTCCTAGGAGAAGATCCCTAGTGGATATCAAGCCCCCAACTTGGGAAGGATCCCCATCATAGGATCATCAAGACCTCTCTCCTCATAGGATTGGGATGAACTAGTGCCTTGTATCTTTCCTTTGTTGTTCTTGGATCATTGTGACCTCTTGTGTGTTCTTGGATCTAGCATATGTGTGATTGGATCTAGTCAATTTGAGTGTTTCCCCTCTCTTGTGTTCTTCATGTTCTTGGGGATTTCCCCTCCAATTCGTGAAAGATCTCCATCTAGGGTTCCACCCTACAACATACTAGGTGCATAAGTGTTAATTCTTTGAGAGTCTTGCTCAATTCTCTTTGGGTGTCCCTCAGGGTAAAGTGGTTCCTGAGTCATTTTACCTCTTGTAGTTGCTACTCTAACAGCAAAGTCACTTATATTATTGTTCATTTCATCAAGCAATTCTCTTTGAGATTTAGCAACTTGTTCTAATTGAGTCTGAACCATAGAGGCATGCTTTCCTACACCTCTAACATCATTTATACTAGTTGACCCGTTGCGCCAAATGGCGCAGAGACCCGCTAAAAACATGTTCGTGATGAAAATAGTTTCTTTTAGTAAGGACATATTCGATTTTGATAGTAGAAAGCCCATGCTTAAATCATGCTATATTGAGAATATATTAATTATGTTGAGAAGTCTGAGTCTCATGTATGAAAAAAAAACATATCTTTACAACATGTATAAACCAATTAAGGAGGTATTTTTTAGCGGTGTTTGTAAAAAACTTTTATTTTCCACCTACATGAAAGAAAAACTCTCTGCGTTGTGCATATGGAGGCATAGATATTTGAAAGTCCCATATGCTACCTAGTCCGGCCCATGAACAATTCTCTGGGTGGCCATTCCGGAGTAGAATATGAAGCGGTAACAACTGCATCCATCTGCCTGTTTACCCCCTTTTCTTTCTCGGTGGCTTATTTGGGCGAGAGAGGCGTTTCCGGCAGAGACGTACCCAACTGGTGAGATTTCTCCGTTCCTATTATCTCGGATTTCTTTGCATGCAATGGATTTGGTTCTCATTTATCCGGATCTTACAACTCCCCTCTTTTAGTGGCGCTTTGTACCAAATGGCGCATAGACCCACTGAAATCTATGTACAAATTGAAAAGAAAATTCATGGTTTAGTTTGTTTAGTTGCTGGCAGCACAAAGTCCCATTGAAAACCATGTTGCGCTGAAAATATGACTCGTTGCCCCAAATGGCAGAGTCCCATTTAATACCATGTGCACATTTGAAAATATTTGTTCATAATTTTATGTTTGAACAAGCATAGGGCATGAATTGTGAACCTTTTCATAGAGGCTTGTCTTTCAAAATCTAAACTTGCATGCATAATTTGTTATGTTATTTGGGTAACAAGGATCCATAATTTTTAATATTTATTCATTGGTCGTGTGGCATTTAGACCCACCTTTTTTACCAATCCTAATTTTTGTAGGGCTGCCAGTCCAAGTGAATCCAGCCCACAGAAGTTGGGCTCAGCCCAATATACAACAAGTCATTACTTCATCTCAACCTCTTAAGTACACAACCTTGACAGGTCTTTAGGAAGTGATTACCTAAACTTCAATACATAGAAACATAGACCCAACAAAATATTCAAGATTGTCTTGCACGGTCATCGATTCACAGCTCTTGAGTTGGTTTACAAAAAATTACTTGGATAGTCACAGGATGTACAATAAAGATTAAAGAACCAGAAGGTGATACATTGAAAGGGAGATGACAAAAACACACTTGCTAAAGCTAAGTTTAATTTATAGAATGCATGTACAAAATCAACCAATTGGTCGCCTCTTCTGACACATAAAAACATCATCTGCTACCATGCCCTTACTCAGGTTGGAGCTTGGGTTGAAGGGATGCCTATATAGAACAAAAACATGGTCACAGTCGACATATCCAGTGGGAACTTGATTTATGTGAAAATCTGAAAACTTACATATTGAGCCGCTGGATCTACAACGAACGACATCGGCTCAAAGGTGTACCACCAACAACAACTTAAACACCAATCAGCACATAGCCCCTCCTTGCTAGTAATGTTGCCAGATTATTTAGGGATTGGATTATCCCCTCGTAAGACCTAATCTTGGTTCAGACATAATTTTGTAGCAAAAAACATGTAGAGAGGCAATAGAAGAGCAGGTCTCAACTCTCAACCAAGTAGAAAAACACATGTAGAGACGAAAACACATGCAGGCACCCACGCAGGAATATTAGAAGAGCAGAAGAAAGAATATCAACCCAAGTAACAGTTAGATTATGGACTGAGAGTTCCCTTCCCTCATTTCATTTTTGCGTGACATTCAAACCTAAAACCAGCTTATTCTTTTTTATTTCCAAAGCACAGGTACACTGACTCATACCTCTACGTCTAATGTTCAAATCTAAAATTAAGCAACTCTTTTTTATTCCCAAAGAAAACAAAAAACAGACTTTTAAAATGCCCAAGTAGCACAAAACAATAAAATAGGGGAGATTTTGGTCGGTGGACCAAGGCCCTACTGAGCTAGGAAGGGAAAGTTAGTCTAGCAATTTGTTCATCAAGAAATTCACCTAGTGGCACATCATCATCAAGCAAAGTACTAGCATCATCAGGAGTAGCATTCATAGAAGAAGTAGCATCATCAACAACTTGCGACATATCAGAATTAATAGCATGAGGTGGTGTTGCAAGTTTACTTATAACAGAATGTGAATCTAAAGCGGAGCTGGATGGCAGTTCCTTACCTCCCCTCATCTTAGTGGGAAAAATATTAGTCTTAGCATCCTTCATATTCTTCATAGTGATAATATGATAATAATCCCAAGTGACTCAACAAATATAGATATGCTCCCCGGCAATGGCACCAGAAAAAGGTCTTGATAACCCACAAGTATATGGGATCGCAACAGTTTTCGAGGGTAGAGTATTCAACCCAAATTTATAGATTCGACACAAGGGGAGCCAAAGAATACTTGCAAGTATTAGCAGCTGAGTTGTCAATTCAACCACACCTGGAGATTAATTATTTGCAGCAAAGTGATTAGTGGCACAGTAATATGATAGTTTTGATAATGGTAGCAGCAGCAACAGTAACAGTAACAGTGATAGCAGTGATTTGGTAGCAGTAGCGATAGCAGTAGCAGCAATAGTAACTTAGCAAGAACAATATAAGGTAAATTCGTAGGCATTGGATCGGTGATTCATTGGATGATATTCATCATGAGACAGTAATAAACTAGGGTGATACAACACTAGATCCAGTTCATAAATATAACGTATGCATGTATTCCATAAATAGTCATACGTGCTTATGGAAAGAACTTGCATGACATCTTTTGTCCTACCCTCCCGTGGCAGCGGGGTCCTATTGGAAACTAAGGGATATTAAGGCCTCCTTTTAATAGAGAACCGGAACAAAGCATTGACACACGATGAATACATGAACTCCTCAAACTACGGTCATCACCAGGAGTGTTCCCGACTATTGTCACTTCGGGGTTGCCGGATCATAACACGTAGTAGGTGACTATAACTTGCAAGATCGGATCTAGAACATGGATATAATGGATCTGAAACCATGGCACCTGGGCCCAAAATGACAAGCATTAAGCATGGCAAAATCATAGCAACATCAATCTCAGAACATAATGGATAGTAGGGATCAGGCCCTAACAAAACTAACTCGATTACATGATGAATCTCATCCAACACCTCACCGACCAGCGAACCTACAAAGGAATTACTCACTCCCGGTGGGGAGCATCATGGAATTGGCGATGGAGGAGTGTTAGTGATGACAAAGATCAAAGGTCCCCCTCTCCGGAGCCCCAAACAGACTCCAGATATGGCCTCCCGATGAAGAACAGGAGACGGTGGCGGCTCCGTCTTGTGGAATGCGATAATTCTTTCTCCCTGATTTTTTCTAAAAAAATAGGATTTTATAGCGTTGGTTTCAGCATCTGCGGGGCCACCAGGTGGGAACAACCCACCTGGGAGCGCCTGGAGGGGGTGGCGCTTCCTGGTGGGTTGTGCCCACCCAGGTGCCCCCCTCTGGTGGTTCTTGGCTCCAGAAATTCTCTTTTATTGTATAAAAAATCCTCGCAAAGTTTCGTTCCATTCCAAGAACTTTATTTCTACAAAAAAACAACACCATGGTAGTTCTGCTGAAAACAGCATCAGACCGGGTTAGTTTCATTCAAATCATGCAAATTAGAGTCCAAAACAAGAGGAAAAGCATTAGGAAAAGTAGATACGATGGAGACGTATCAAGCAGATGCAGACGTTATGAACGTTTGGCAAGCTCGATATGATGACTACTTGATAGTTTAGTGTACCATGCTTTAGGGCTTAGAACCGGGACTTTAAAAACTGTTTTGAACGCAATGAATCATATGAGATGTCCCAAGAGTTGAAATTGGTATTTCAGACTCATGCCCGTGTCTCCGGAAAGTACTTTGCCTACAAGATGGAGGAGAATAGCTCAGCCAGTGAGCATATGCTCAGAATGTATGGGTAGTACAATCGCTTGAATCAAGTGGGAGTTAATCTTCCAAATAAGATAGTGATTGACAGAGTTCTCTAGTCACCATCACCAACCTAATAGAACTTCGTGATGAACTATAATATGCAAGGGATGACGAAACGATTCCTGAGCTCTTCTCGATGCTGAAATCAGCGAAGGTAGAAATCAAGAAAGAGCATCAAATGTTGATGGTTAACAAGACCACTAATTTCAAGAAAAAGGTCAAAAGGGAAAGAAAGGGAACTTCAAGAAGAATGGCAAATAAGTTGCCACTCCCATGAAGAAATCCAAAGCTAGACCTAAGCCTGAAAGTGAGTGCTTCTATTGCAAAGGATATGGTCACTGGAAGTGGAACTACCCCAAATACTTGGCGGATAAGAAGGATGGCAAAGTGAACAAAGGTATATTTGATATACATGTTATTGATGTGTACTTTACTAGTGTTCATAGTAGCCCCTAGGTATTTGATATCGGTTCAGTTGCTAAGATTAGTAACTCGAAACAAGAATTGCAAAATGAACAGAGACTAGTTAAGGGCAAGGTGACGATGTGTGTTGGAAGTAATTCCAAGGTTTATAAGATCACCATCGCACACTCCCTCTACCTTCAGGATTAGTGTTATTTGGTGTTTGCGTTGAGCATGAATATGATTAGATCATGTTTATTGCGATTCGGTTATTCATTTAAGTCGTAGAATAATTGTTGTTCTGTTTACATGAATAAAACCTTCTATGGTCATACAGCCAATGTAAATGGTTTATTGAATCTCAATCGTAGTGATACACATATTCATAATATTGATGGCAAAAGATGCAAAGTTGATAATGATAGTGCAACATACTTGTAGCACAGTCGTTTAGGTCATATTGATGTAAAGTGCATGAAGAAACTCCATGCAAGATGGACTTTTGGAATCACTTGATTATGAATCATTTGATACTTGCGAACCATGCCTCATGGGCAAGATGACTAAAACTCCGTTCTCTAGAACAATGGTGCGAGCTAATGACTTACTGGAAATAATACATGCCGATGTATGCGGTCCGATGAGTGTTGAAGCACGCGGCAGGTATCGTCATTTTCTGACCTTCACAGATGATTTGAGCAGATATGGGTATATCTACTTAATGAAACACAAGTCTAAAACATTTGAAAAGTTCAAAGAATTTCAGAGTGAAGTGGAGAATCATCGTAACAAGAAAATAAAGTTTCTACGATCTGATCGCGGAGGCGAATGTTTGAGTTACAAGTTTGGCCTTCATTTAAAACAACGTGGAATTGTTTCACAACTCACGCCACCTGGAACACCACAACGTAATGGTGTGTCCGAACGTCGAAACCACACTTTATTAGATATAGTGCGATATATTATGTCTCTTACCGCTTTACCACTATCGTTTTGGGGTTATGCATTAGAGACAACCACATTCATGTTAAATAGGGCACCGTCTTAATCCGTTGATACGACACCATATGAACTGTGGTTTGGCAAGAAACCTAAGTTGTTGTTTCTTAAAATTTGTGGTTGCGACACTTATGTCAAAGGGCTTTAGCCTGATAAGCTCGAACCCAAATCGGAGAAGTGCGTCTTCATAGGATACCCTAAGGAAACAATTGGGTACACCTTCCATCACAGATCCGAAGGCAAGATCTTTGTTGTTGAGAATGGGTCCTTTCTAGAGAAGGAGTTTCTCTCGAAAGAAGTGAGTGGGAGGAAAGTAGAACTTGATGAGGTAAACGTACCTTCTCTCAAATTGGAAAGTAGTACATCAGAGAAAACGGTTCCTGTGATGCCTACACCAACTAGAGAGGAAGCTAATGATGATGATCATGAAATTTCATATCAAGTTACTACTGAATTTCGTAGGTCGACCAGAGCACGATCCGCACTAGAGTGGTATGGTAATCCTGTCCTGGAAGTCATGTTACTAGACCAAGGCAAACCTACGAACTATGAAGAAGCTATGATGAGCCCAGATTCCGATAGATGGCTTGAGGCTATGAAATCTGAGATAGGATCCATGTATGAGAACAAAGTGTGGACTTTGGTGGATTTGCCCGATGATCGGCGAGACATAGAGAATAAATGGATCTTTAAGAAGAAGACTGACACTGATGCTAATGTTACTATCTATAAAGCTAGGCTTGTCGCAAAAGGTTTTCGACAAGTTCAAGGAGTTCACTACAATGAGACTTTCTCACCCATAGCGATGCTTAAGTCTATCCGAATCATGTTAGCAATTGCTGCATTTTATGTTTATGAAATCTGGCAAATGGATGTTAAAATTGCATTCCTTCAATGGATATCTCTAAGAAGAGTTATATATGATGCAACCAGAAGGATTTGTCGATCCTAAAGGTGCTAAAAAGGCGTGCAAGCTCCAGCGATCCATCTATGGACTCGTGCAAGCATCTCAGAGTTGGAATATACGCTTTGATGAGATGATTAAAGCATATGGTTTTATACAGACTTACAGTGAAGCCTGTATTTACACGAAAGTGACTGGGAGCTCTGTAGCATTTCTGATATTATATGTGGATGACATATTCTTGATCGAAAATGATATAGAATTTCTGGATAGCATAAAAGGATACTTGAATAAGAATTTTTCAATGAAAGATCTCGGTAAAGCTGCTTACATATTGGGCATCAAGATCTATAGAGATAGATCAAGACGCTTGATAAGATTTTCAATGAGTACATACCTTGACAAGATTTTGAAGGAGTTCAAAATGGATCAGCCAAAGAAGGAGTTCTTGCATGTATTGCAAGGTGTGAAGTTGAGTAAAAACTCGAAACCTGACCACGACAGAAGATAAAGAGAGAATGAAAGTCATTCCCTATGCCTCAGCCATAGGTTCTATAAAGTATGCCATGCTGTGTACCAAACCTGTTGTGTACCTTGCCATGAGCTTGATAAGGGGGTACAATAGTGATCCAGGAGTAGATCACTGGACATCGATCAAAATTATCCTTAATTACCTTAAATAGGACTAAGGAAATGTTTCTCGGTTATGGAGGTGATAAAGAGTTCGTCGTAAAGAGTTGCGTCGATGCAAGCTTTGACACTGATCTAGATGACTCTAAATCTCAATCTAGATACATATTGAACATGGGAGTAATTAGCTAGAGTAGCTCCATACAGAGCTTTGTAGACATAGAAATTTGCAAAATACATACGGATCTGAATGTGACAGACTCGTTGACTAAACCTCTCTCACAAGCAAAACATGATCACACCACTACAACAAAACCCCTCCTACAGCAACACTTTTTTCCGTATCTAAAAGTCCATATATGCATTGTTAGTGTATTTACCAACGCTTTGGGATGCGTAGCCTTATCCAGTGTTGCTAGCGCATAGTGCAACGCTTACACTGCCGTTGGTAAAGAGGTCGTTGCAAGAGTACAACACATAAAACAGACTTGTGCAACACTTTCATACGTTGGTACTTAAGGTACAGGAATCAAAATCCCATTGCTTGGCAACAAAGAATTTGCAACGCTTCCCATTGCTTGGCAACAAAGAATTTGCAACGCTGAAGTGTTGATACATATGATGTGAATATTATTATTTTTATATATATAATGCCAGCATCTAAATTAATGCTCCATGAAGAGAAAACAAGAGAATATTACTCACGAGAGGAAGAAATCATATATTTGATAAAAATTGTTGGATTACAATAGTGGATATTACAGGAGGAACACCATCTAATGTGATGTATAATCTAAATATTTTCTTGATAGCAAACTTAAACTGAAAGCATCCATCACATCCCTACAACTTATCTAAAACTTAACCGAGGAACATCATCCAACATGAACATCATCCCTACAACTTAATTAAAACTGAAAGCATCCACCATCATCATCATCATCATGAATAGGAACATCATTATCATCATTGCAGTATACTTGCCACACACCCATATAATCCTCCATTTATCTTTTGCATCTATAAACAAAAAAAACTGTTAACACACAATGCATTGACATGATGCAAATAGTGATAGAGGCAGGATATTGGTCATTGTATCGGCTAGTATATCCCTATATGCAAACTCCAGAAATTTATCTACACCAGCTGAGTACTGTGTACTTTCTCTAGTAAATCACTATGAAGAAACTGACCTTGTCAGATAAAAAATGAAGTAGTATTGGTAATTGTCAAGTCCATCCTCTCATCTGCTTGCATGCCACATACCTACACTGGTACACATGATAATTAGCTAAATATTTTTTTCTTTGATACTGAAAACAAACCGTGATAATTTGTGTGCTGCAAATACAATAGAACACCGTATTTTGCGGGCGACGAACAACTCTGGACCCAGAAAAGGATGGTTGCAAATCGATAGTGTGTATACTGTTCTAGGAAAATCTTATTGGGCAAACCAAACTAATTTATATTGAGATTGCTAAAAGAGTAACTAATTTATAGTGGAATGGCTAAAACAGTACCTTAATCTTATAGGGACAACTTGTAGGCGCGTATTTCCTTGCAGTGTACTTCATGAGTACAGGCTCATAGTACTAAAAAAGAGTAGTACATCACAGGTTAATCCTTGTATCTAGTTTATTCTTTCCCTTTCCGTATGGGATTTGCAAAACAAAAACATCTGTTCTATCCATACTTCATACATATAATAGGCAGAATAGAACTTGTTCCTGACTTTTAGTGCCGAATAGTACCCGAAAAAATACATCTATAGAAGCACCGTGTCCTGAACTAATGATAACCACAATACAAATATCCTTTTTAGTTGAAAAGGCAAACTTTTTAATATTAAAATATTCTCATGATTTTTTAAACAGGATACAACGAGATACCATGTTACCACAAAGGAAGTAAAAAAGATGGTACAATTATGCTTTATTTGGTTTGAGAGGACATACGAATAATGAATAAAATTTGTATTGGCCACAATACTGGGATAACAATACATCAGCTCCCAACTGTAACAAAAGTACCTATATTATTTTTGGGAAGTAAGGGAAAGCATCTAACTTACCGCCAAATAGTGGTTGAAATATTCATCATTTGGTACTAAAAACACCTTGCTGATGATATAGTCATACATAATAATCATATCTGACTAACAGAACTTGAAGATCAGCTTTTATTTCACAAGGGAAAAGACAGCAATCTGCAAAATATAAATCAATAACTAACCATTAAAAAGGAAAATAAATAATTCTTCTCAGTTTCAAAGCCAACATGGTATCACATAATAATACCATATACATACCCTGGCTGCAGCATGTGCACTGTAAGCCAGGTAGACTAAGTTAAGATATACAATTGTAAACGCCATGTATATATAGTGCGTGATATTCAACTTGAATTACAATCGCTTATATGTTGTGTTAAATTAATTGCTGCACTTTATTGTTGTTTAAAGCATATCAATTTGCATAGTATAGAGAAGCTAGATCATTACCCCTGCCAGAAATGTTATTGGACGAAAACGACATCAGAAAGGTAGGAAGGCGCTTGAATGAATTCGCGTACTTTGCTGAAACTGGGCACCTCCTGAAAGTGATGAGTTGTCATTAGTCACCAAAGAGCTAACACCAATGCTTGGTCCAGATGAATTTGTAGTACTGACTGGAACGCTACCATTCATGTCCCTGGGAAGAAGTCCAAGGTTGGAGCATGGGGCGCGGGACTCAGAGGTCAGGAGTGTTGAACTGAACTACCACCTTGAAGACTCTTTCTTAATAGGATCGAACGTCTCTGGAAACTAGTAAGGATCTTCAGATATTTTCGCTAGAAACTGCAAAGTGTAATTATCAGTAAGATGTTGAAGCAATGCAAGCGAATCAAGAAAATAGTCACCACAAAATTTCTTAACCAATGAGCTTATGAACCAACAGTCTCAGGACGCCTAATTCTAAGTTACTAACTTCTACGTCTCAAAATCAGGAGGACTCGTTTCACGACATCAGAGATAAAAATAGCCATCATCAAAAAGCAAGTGTCAATCCGATCTAGAGATAACACAAATAGAGAGGAAATATGGCAAGAAAAGTTGACAGAGACAAGATATTTCATTTGAATCACGTACTAGCACATGGATACAGCCTAGGCAAAGAATGAGCAGACTTGGTGGGCAGGTTTGAGCCTGTTCATGGCCTTACTTTGGATTCGCCGTTGGTCGCAGTGGAGCAGTGACAAGGGGCGGCGCACCAGGATCCAGGGTCGCAGGGGAGTGGTGATGAGGGGCGGCGCGCCGGGGTGGAGGGTCGCAGGGGAGTGGTGACGAGAGGCTCGCCGGCATGTAGGTCGCGGCCGCGCAAAGGAGTCGCAATGTCTGACGATGGGCGGCGGCCGGCGTGGGAGGACTCGAGAGGAACGGGGGGAGGTTGGGGACAGGGAGGAAAATACCTAGATTAATCCTGAAAGCCAACTTGGGCTGGGCTAGACAGAAGGCTGGGCTCCGTGTGTTGGGCTGGGTCACGATCCGCGAGTCTGCGACGCATATGCTACAATGCTTATCTCTACTCCTAATGTCTCAGTTGGTAGGTCGCGTTCCGGGTTTTTATTTTCGTCCCACCTCACCCGGTCTTTTTTGGTACTTCTTTGGTACTTCCTCCCACCTCCCACCCGTTTTATTTCGCCGGTTTTTTTTTGTCCCTCCCGCACCCCACCGGTTTAGTTTCGCGTCACCCTCTCACACAACGAAAAAAATCTTAATCTCTACTCCTAATGTCTCAGTTGGTAGGTCGCGCTCCAGGTTTTATTTTCGTCTCACCTCACCCGGTCTTTTTTGGTACTTCTTTGGTACTTCCTCCCACCTCCCACCCGTTTTATTTCGCTGGTTTTTTTTCGTCCCTCCCCCACCCCACCGGTTTAGTTTCGCGTCACCCTCTCACACAACGAAAAAAATCTTAACGGATCATAACTTTCCTTGCTGGTGCAAGTTATTTTTAGTAATGTCTTTATGTGAAAGAATCAATCACGATCAATCTCTAAATATCAAATCTAAATTAATTAACCTTACCTTAAATTGCTCAATCACATTAATTAGGAAACAAAATAACCGATTTTAAGAAAATATCTACTCTTAATGGAGGGTATTACATACCAAACATAGGTACATCATTAGCTCGCTTCCTTCCCTTCTCTTCCCTTCGTCCCTCAGTCCCATGCTCGTGGCGCTGAAGTGGCATCGACTGGCGATGGCGGCGAGGACAACACGTGGCAGCCCCTGAAGCACGAACATGACTGCACCTCGGGTCTGCCGTCTCCCAAGATATGGGTGAGTTCTCGTGATGCCCACCCTAAACCCTCACGTCCTACAAATTCCTCAACCTCTACCATCTCGATTTCGTCCATGCTCTGATCCAAATGACGATGCAGCTCCGGCCGATTGACAATGGAGGTTTGCCATCCTTCCTCTCAGCACCCACTCCTAGAGGAACGACACGCCATGCCGATCGAACCCGGTCGAGATCACTCACCAAGATTGCTATTCGGAAGTTTTTTGTCAAAAAGTGAAGAGTAGGACGGGATCTGCACTTTTGTTAATATCTCTACTCCTAATGTCTCAGTTGGTAGGTCGCGTTCCGGGTTTTATTTTCGTCCCACCTCACCCGGTCTTTTTTGGTACTTCTTTGATACTTGCTCCCACCTCCCGCTCAGCCGAGACGGTTTATTTTCGTACTCCCTCCCACCTCCCAGGTAGTTCCCTCCAC
This sequence comes from Triticum dicoccoides, assembly GCF_002162155.2. NCBI lineage: Eukaryota > Viridiplantae > Streptophyta > Magnoliopsida > Poales > Poaceae > Triticum > Triticum dicoccoides. Next base: position 636,595,854 of record NC_041391.1, read on the forward strand.
GCAAAAAAAATCGAACCAACCAACCTCTACTCCTAATGGAGCAGTTGGTAGTCTTCACCGGTCAATTTTCGTCCCACCACTTTCGTCCGGGTTTTTTTCGTAGGTTAACTATCGTAGATTTTTTTCGTCGCCTCCCCCACTTCATCAGTTTATTTTCACTTCACCCTCTCACACAATGAAAAAAACTGAACGGATCAGAACTTTCCATACTGACGCAAATTATTTAGTAATGTCTTTATGTAAAAGAATCAATCACAATCAATCTCTAAAGATCAAATCTAAATTAATTAATCTTCATAACGTTTGTTTCCTTTCGAATCACGTCCATAACTTTCCTTCCTTGTTTGGGCAGAAACTGTTTGGTAGCAGAGATTAGGAAGCTTCCTATGAGTGTAGTAATAGGAAGTATTCTTTTTCTTGATGATTCGTTTCCATGCATGATGATAGTAAATTATGCCAACATTCACCACTATTTATCAATGTCATCAATCGTATCCATTTCTACCAGTTTTAAGGGAATCTGCTCGCTATGTCTTTTTTAAGGGGATCCGCTCGCTAAGTCGTCGTCGCATGTTATTTTCACAAACAATCTCTACTCCTAATGGAGCAGTTGGTAGCCTCGTACGTTTTATTTTTGTCCTCCTCCCACCTCCCCTGGTTTTTTTTCATCATCTCTCCCACCTCCCAATTTCGTTGGTTTTTTCGTCGGTTTTTACTCGCCCCCTTCCACCTCCCAATTTCGTCCGGTTTTTATTCGTCCCACCTCCCACCACCCCCTCGTACTGGTTCTTTTTCTCTCCACTCTTTTCTTGCAAACCAATAATTTTCTAACATACAAAAGATCACGAATCTATCTTTCCTTACCCGAACCAATCGCGCCCTACATCAGTGCATTTCTTTATTAAGAAAACTAACACGTAAATCTTAACGCATTGCAAACAAATCCCGTTATGGACCTAATTAATTTATTATGGAATCTATACGTGGTCGCATTGGTTCTTTTTCTCTCCACTCTTTCCTTGCAAACCACTAATTTCCTAACATACAAAAGATCACGAATCTATCTTTCCTTATCCGAATCAATCGATCCCTACATCAGTGCATTTCTTTATTAAGAAAACTAACACTTAAATCTTAACGCATTGTAAAGAAATCCTGTTATGGACCTAATTAATTTATTATGGAATCTGTACGTGGTCGCATCTCTCCCTCGTGAAAAAATCGCATCCATCTCCCGTTAAAAAGGAAAAGAGAACATGAACGATCAATCCCACACCCTGCACCTCAGTAGCAAAAAATCGCCCCCGCCTCTGCTACTGCGCCTCGCCGTGTGCCCGGCTCGACCCATGCCTCGCCTGCATGGCTGGACGCCGCCGCCTCCACCGCCACGTACAAGAAAACGGTGGGCAGAACCATCCATTCAAATCGCACACCCCCACCCTCCTCCGCAATCCCTAGCCCCGCATCACCCTATCGCTTTCTCGCCTCTCTTTCCCCTGGATGTAGATGGTGCCGAGCGGCGGCCTCGAGCACCGGTAGTGCCGCCCTCTCTATCTTCGCTGCGTCGAGAGATGGGCCGAGGCTATCGTCGGTTCGCCGCCCACGATTGGGCCGCCTCCGGTTGTCGCGCACCACCGGCTCCACCTAACGTGCCCGACCCTCTCCGCTTTCGACCTTCCGGTAACCACATCCCTCCGCGCCTCCATCCATCATCCACAAGGCCACTCCCTGCACCCACCCTCCTAAATTCTCCATACCGGCAGACAATCACCGAAGATCCAAGTTGGCCCGATATCAATTTTCTTACATGCTTTCTTTATCAGTTGGTGATGGGAATGGGTTCCAATTTCTCTCTCTGACTGTGGATTCGCAGGCAAGAAGCGCTTCTACATGCATCCTCCTGTCGGTCCCTAAAGTACCAAGGTAAATGGTTGATGTTGCGTTTGTCTAGGATGATATATGTTGGCTCTGTTCCGGTTCATCCGAGCAGTTTGGTGACTAATTTACTGATAATTTAATTATATTAATTAAATGAGTCGGGTGTATCATCGTGCATTTATCTTGCCAGTAATGTTCTGTGATGCTCTGATGCACTTTGGGAATTGGTTATCTTGTCTTCAGTGCAGAACATTTGTTTATTAATGCATGAGAAGAATCCTTGTTACTACCTTGAACCTGTTTTATAATCCATATTGTTATGCACTAGCGCGTGTGCGTGTGAAATAGATGGATTATGGTCCCGTACCCAATAAGATGGATATGTGTGTGTGTTAGAGAGAGAAAGGGGGGGAGAGGGGGAGAGAGAGTGAGGAGGAGGGAGGGAGAGAGTGTGTGTGAGAATTTGATGGTAAAAAGGTCGTCAATGTCACTTGATATGTATGAGAATATTAAATGTAATATTAACATAATTGATATTGAACTCTTAAAGTTAATGTGGCCCCGTTGCAACGCACGGGTGTTCTTCTAGTATGCGTATCTCTTGTGAATTTTACAACATACAGTCAAAACGTTGTACAGTATGTGTTGCTTTATAGAGGGTCTCCTTGTAGTGCACCTTAGTACTCTTTGGGTGTTAATCACATGGTGATGTGAACTAGATTATTGACTCTAGTAAACCCTTTGGGTGTTGGTCACATGGAGATGTGAACTATAGGTGTTAATCACATGACGATGTGAACTATTGGTGTTAAATTACATGGCGATGTGAACTAGATTATTGACTCTAGTGCAAGTGGGAGACTGAAGGAAATATGCCCTAGAGGCAATAATAAAGTTTTTATTTTATATTTCCTTATTCATGATAAAGGTTCATTATTCATGCTATAATTGTATTGATCGGAAACCTTAATACATGTGTGAATACATAAACAAACACTGTGTCCCTAGTGAGCCTCTACTTGACTAGCTTGTGGATCAAAGATGGTTAAAGTTTCCTAACCATGAACATGAGTTGTCATTTGATAATAGGATCACATCATTAGGAGAATGATGTGATGGGCAAGACCCATCCGTTAGCTTAGCATTTGATCGTATAGTTTATTGTTACTACTTTCATATATGTCAAATACATATTCCTTTGACGATGAGATCATGTAACTCCCGGATACCAGAGGAATGCCTTCTATGCTATCAAATATCATAACGTAACTGGGTGATTATAAAGATGCTCTACAAGTATCTCCAAAGGTGTTTTGTTGGGTTGGCATGAATCAAGATTAGGATTTGTCACTCCGAGTATCGAAGAGGTATCTCTGGGCCCTCTCAGTAATACACATCATAATATACCTAGTTCATAATGAGTTAGTCATGGGATGATGTATTACGGAACGAGTAAAGAGATTAACCGGTAACGAGATTGAACTAGGTATAGAGATACCGACGATCGAATCTCGGGCAAGTAACATACTGACGGACAAAGGGAATTGTGCATGTTGTCATAATGGTTCGACCGATAAAGCTCTTCGTAGAATATGTAGGAGCCAATATGGGCATCCAGGTTCTGCTATTGGATATTGGTCAGAGAGGTGTCTCGGTCATGTCTACATAGTTCTCAAACCCGTAGGGTCCGCACGCTTAACGTTCGTTGACGATATAGTATTATATGAGTTACTAGAAGAACGCCCGTGCATTGCAACGGGGCCACATTAACTTTAAAAGTTCAATATCAATTATGTTAATATTACATTCAATATTCTCATACATATTAAGTGACATCGACGACCTTTTTTACCATCAAATTCACACACACACACACACACACACCCTCTCGCTCCCTCTTCCTCACTCTCTCTCCCCCTCTCCCTCACTCGGGAGGTGGGATGAAAATAAACCCGAAACGGAGACTACCAACTGAGACATTAGGAGTAGAGATCATTTAGTTGATAAGAATAAATAGAAAACGGTGTTAAAAAGGAGAAACAGATTAGAATACATTGAAAAACCAAAAGGACGATGTAAAAGGGGATTCGCCCTGCCCCCCGGGCCTTGCCACCGAACCGGCTCACCGGTCCAGTCCCCGCGCGGTCGTCTTCTCCTGTTCCCCGAGCCGCGTCACTACAGAGACGGGCTCCCGCCCGACCACCTCGCTGGCATTGAAGGGGAATGGATAAGGGTGACGCCCTGCCTTCCCTACCCCATGGCCTCACTCCTCCTTGACGCCCCCTCCCAAATCCACTTCTCCTCCTCGCTCGCTCGATCCCGTCGATCTGGACGAAGTCAGACGCCACGACCACCATGACCGACCCCGTCCACATGGCCACTGCCATCCCTGCGGGCTAGGAGCTTGTCGAGGAGCTCCGAATGCCTTCGCTACTTCGTCTGCGCCAACGAGATCAAGTCCAGCACCCCCGCATCGACGTCGCTGCCGTCTTCCTCAACCTTGGGCCACCGCGACATTGCCGTTCGATCCGCGCCGCCCCGAGCTCCCATGTCTTCCCCTAGGGCGCCATTGACACCGCCATGATCTCCTCTTGCCTTTCCCTTGTCTCTCCTCTCGTTTGCTCTCGTTAGGTATTTCGCCGTGGCCGAGAACCGCCGTCCTCCATGGCCATTGCAGGGGTAGCCACCGAGCTCCTCGGATTGACCCTGTGGCACATGCCCGCTCCTATGCACGCCCATGCCCGAGCCTGCAGCACTTCTTCCGCGCCCGCGGGGCCACTCCCTCTCCATGCCCACGCCCGTGCTACACCGCGTCGGTCGCGCTCGCCACAGCCACCACACCACTGTGCCCCGCGCGACACACACCCTGGTCGCGCGCCACACTCTCGTTGGCTGCGCTCGCCCTGTCTGCTGCCCCCCTGCCTCGCGCCACCTCCAGTCATGGCCATCTTCTGTCGGCCGCCCCCTCAGCCTCGCCTACTACGTGTTGCTTCCTGCTGCTATGCGCTGCTCTACCGCTGGTACGCTGCTGCACCATGCCCTCGACACCGCCGTGGACAAATGTGGCGGAGGGATTGTTAATGGAGTATGAGAAGGAGGTGGCGAAGAAGGTGTGGAGAGGCAGGAGGTCTGGGGCGGTATCACCTGGCTGCGGTGGAGGTGTTTATCCGACAAGGAGCCGGAGTGGAAGGAGAGGTCACAATTGGAAAGAATCACAAAAAAATCATAACCTGGAGATCTCAGTTCAAAAAAATGCTAGTATCGATGGAAAATATAGAAAATGTTTGTTGTTATCAAGGAAAGGTAAAAATTTAGGAAATTTGGGATTTTTGAACTGATTTCTATGCAAATGGGGTTTTATTGTTTGATAACGTGATATCAGTACCTGCCCGTTTGTGACGTGTCTGATTAGGAAAGTTTGCAAATGTTAAGAAACTATTTATTGGGAGGAAGGTTGTGACGTGTCTGTTATTTGTTTCCTAAAACAAATTTCACTAATAAGTTAGGAAAGTTAGATTAAAATGTATTATTTGTTTCCTAAAAATCTGTTATTTGTTTCCTAAGACAAATTGAACCAATAAAAGGAGTCAATTGATTTGCATAATTTAAGGAAGTTAGATTAAAATGTATTATTTCTTTTCTGAATATCTGTTATTTGTTTCCTAAGACAAATTGAACCAATAAAAGGAATCGATTGATTTAGATAAGTTAGGAAAATTAGATTAAAATGTATTAATTGTTTCCTGAAAATTTGTTATTTGTTTCCTAAGACAAATTGAACCAATAAAAGAAATCGATTGATTTGCATAATTTAAGGAAGTTAGATTAAAATGTATTATTTGCTTCCTGAAAATCTGTTATTTGTTTCTAAGACAAATTGAACCAATAAAAGGAATCGATTGATTTGCATAAGTTAGGAAAGTTAGATTAAAATGTATTATTTGTTTCCTGAAAATCTATTATTTGTTTCCTAAGACAAATTGAACCAATAAAAGGAATCGATTGATTTGCATAATTTAAGGAAGTTAGATTAAAATGTATTATTTGTTTCCTGAAAATCTGTTATCTTCCCGGTCCAGAACGACGGAGATGCCACATGATAGTATGCCACCAACCCATCGTTTGTGCGCTGACAAGTGATGACAGAGACGACTGAGCCTGAAACTTAATCTGAGTACGAATAATCAACAGTGACGACAACTGTTGCGGGCTTGCGGCGAGGTACCCTCACCTGGACAATGATCTTTGGTCGGAGCGCAGAGGTAAGTGGTGTCGTTGGCGACATGTCGGTCGCCCACTCGAGAGGCGGCGCTGGATATTAATGGAGATTGTGCAGGCAGACAACGAGGTGGGGTGGTTCATCTGTGCGGCCTGCTTCCGATCCAATCTGCGATATTCCCCCATGTGGATGCGACCCCATCATGTAGCCATACAAAACTATATAGGAACCATGATTAGATAAATATACAATGATCAATTGGACTGTATTAGAATTGGAGAGATAATGAATATACAGGAAACATGCAGGTCGAGCAAGCCAGCCTTTCCTATGGTCGTCTTGTTCCTGCAGATGTTAAGCTAATACCGAATCCAATGTTTAAAACCAATCAATCCCTAGTCTCTTTCTCTGCCAGCGAAAGTTAATCTCTGGCGTCCTTCGTCCAAATTGAATTATATCAAACTGAGCAGGACCGACATAATTATGGGAAAGCCATATAAGAGAGATTAGTGGGAAGGAGAGGATTACGTCCCGAATTTTTAGAAGAAATGTGTGTTAGTGTTAATAGGAAGGAGGGGATAGTGTCCTGATTTTTTTACTGGGAAGATGTGCATTAAAGGAAAGATAGATTGTGTCACGAGATCGGCCGGAGCTGCATCATCATTTGGATCAGAGCATGGACGCAATCGAGGTGGTAGAGGTTGAGGAATTTGTAGGACGTGAGGGTTTAGGGTGGGCATCACGAGAACTCACCCATATCTTGGGAGACGGCAGACCCGAGGTGCAGTCATGTTCGTGCTTCAGGGGCTGCCACGTGCCGTCCTTGCCGCCATCGCCTGTCGATGCCACTTCAGCGCCATGAGCATGGGACTGAGGGACGAAGGGAAGAGAAGGGAAGGAAGCGAGCTAATGACGTACCTATGTTTGGTATGTAATACCCTCCATTAAGAGTAGATATTTTCTTAAAATCGGTTATTTTGTTTCCTAATTAATGTGATTGAGCAATTTAAGGTAAGGTTAATTAATTTAGATTTGATATTTAGAGATTGATCGTGATTGATTCTTTCACATAAAGACATTACTAAAAATAACTTGCACCAGCATGGAAAGTTATGATCCGTTAAGATTTTTTTTGTTGTGTGAGAGGGTGACGAGAAACTAAACCGATGGGGTGGGGGAGGGACGAAAAAAACCAGCGAAATAAAACGGTTGAAAGTGGTGGGACGAAAATAAACCGTACGAGGCTACCAACTGCTCCATTAGGAGTAGAGACTAGAAGAACGCCCGTGCGTTGCAATGGGGCCACATTAACTTTAAGAGTTCAATACTAATATTCTCATACATATCAAGTGACATTGACGACCTTTTTTACCATCAAATCCTCACACACACCCTCTCTGCCTCCCTTTTCCTCACTCTCTCTCCCCCCCTCTCTCTCTAACACACACACACATATCCATATTATTGGGTACGGGACCATAATCAATCTATTTCACACACACGCTAGTGCATAACAATATGGATTATGTGTATTATATTTGCCACCACAACTGAGGGAATTAATTTCATGTAAATCGGCTAGCCACATCTCCAAGAATACGCGGAGGATGTGGCCCGCTTCCAAGTGCGTCTGCGCGCCGGCCACCCACGTCGGGTCCTTCAAGTGCCGCTTCCACCGCACCAATTCCCAGGGCCAGGGAAGCCGCCCTTCTTCGCCCCCTTCACCGGCCGTGGCCAACGCGGTGCGCGGCACCCGGCCTCGCCGTTCTCGTCCTCCGGCACCGTCACGACCCAGTGACGTAGCCCAAGCATGGGCCTCGAGAATCAAGAACGCTCGACAACGGAGAGGGAAGGGAAGATCATATACATGTCATAAGAAAGGGAGTTTATTTACCGCTCCCTCGATGTATTGTTTCCTTTGTTTGGAGATTGATTACCATCCATGAGTTAAGGTAAGGTTAATGTGATTGAGCGATTTTGTCTGAAAATCAATTATTTGTTTTCTAATTAATGTGATTGAGCGATTTAAGGTAAAGTTAATTAATTTAGATTTGACCTTTAGAGATTGTTCGTGATTGATTCTACATTACTAAATAACTTGCGCCAGTATGGAAAGTTCTGATCTGTTCAGATTTCTTTCGTTGTGTGAGAGGGTGACGCGAAAATAAACCGATGAAGTGGGGGGAGGGGACGAAAAAAATCTACGAAAAAACCCAGCGAAGGTGGGAGGAGGTACCAAAAAAAACCATGGGAGGTGGGACGAAAAAAAACCTCCCATACTTCATGCAGGAAGAGCACACATTCATAAGCTAACGGCTTCACAATGTGTTCTTGCTGATAGTAATTGAACCAAATGAAACGATGGACAAGCAGATTGATTAAGGAACTCTAGGTAATACTTCATGCGGCATTGGCTCAAAAAGTTAATTTGTAAGTAACAAAAAAAGGCCTAGAAGAATAGTTCTACCTAAATAAAGTTTACTGCTGCACATGAGCAGATCCACACGAAGCAGAGGGGAGGTGGAGCAGGCCGGTAACCAGGGGAAGGAGCAGAGTGGGAGAAGATTTACACCGCCATCTCCACTGGATATGGTGTCTCCGCCGCATCTGTGGAGGCGCCGCAGCTCCGCCTCGGATGGTGCTCGTGGCTATGGTGAAGAGGAGGGGCGACGCATGGGCGAAGAGGCAGGCGGTACTCGTGGCCAAAATAGTGGATCGTTCGAGCTGCGGGAGGGAGGAGGGGATCGCCGGGAGGCGGCGAGATCGGTGGGCGGCGGCGGTGGCGTCCAGGTAGGGAAGTCGAGGTAGGGCACTGTGTTTTTTAGGGGAATTGCTTGTGAAAATAACGTGCCACAACGATGTAGCGAGCGGATCCCCTTAAAAAAGACGTAGCGAGTGGATTCCCTTAAAACTGGTAGGAATGGACACGATTGATGACGTTGATAAATAGTGGTGAATGTTGGCCTAATTTACTATCATCATGCATGGAAACGAATCATCAAGAAAAAGAATACTTCCTATTACTACACTCATAGGAAGCTTCCTAATCTCTGCTACCAAACAGTTTCTGCCCAAACAAGAAAGGAAAGTTATGGACCTGATTCGGAAGGAAACAAACGTTATGAAGATTAATTAATTTAGATTTGATCTTTAGAGATTGATTGTGATTGATTCTTTTACATAAAGACATTACTAAATAATTTGTGTTAGTATGGAAAGTTCTGATCCGTTCAGTTTTTTTCGATGTGTGAGAGGGTGAAGAAAAAATAAACCGATGAAGTGGGGGGAGGGGACGAAAAAAAATCTACGAAAAAAACCAGCGAAGGTGGGAGGAGGTACCAAAAAAAACCATGGTAGGTGGGACGAAAAAAAAACTGGAAGCGAGACTACCAACTGCTCCATTAGGAGTAGAGATAACGACGGGAGTTTGGGCGTGTGCGGCACTCGATCGCGGGGGTTTTCTTGGTTTTTCACGGATGAGGGGGAGGTGGGAAGAAGTACCAAAGAAGTACCAAAAAAGACCGGGTGAGGTGGGACGAAAATAAAACCCGGAACGCGACCTACCAACTGAGACATTAGGAGTAGAGATACGAATAATCAACAGTGACGACAACTGTTGCGGGCTTGCGGCGAGGTACCCTCACCTGGACAATGATCTTTGGTCGGAGCGCAGAGGTAAGTGGTGTCATTGGCGACATGCCGGTCGTCCACTCGAGAGGCGGCGCTAGATATTAATGGAGATCGTGCAGGCAGACAACGAGGTGGGGTGGTTCATCTGTGCGGCCTGCTTCCGATCCAATCTGCGATATTCCCCCATGTGGATGCGACCCCATCACGTAGCCATACAAAACGATATAGGAACCATGATTAGATAAATATACAATGATCAATTGGACTGTATTAGAATTGGAGAGATAATGAATATACAGGAAACATGCAGGTCGAGCAAGCCAGCCTTTCCTATGGTCGTCTTGTTCCTACAGATGTTAAGCTAATACCGAATCCAATGTTTAAAACCAATCAATCCCTAGTCTCTTTCTCTGCCAGCGAAAGTTAATCTCTGGCGTCCTTCGTCCAAATTGAATTATATCAAACTGAGCAGGACCGACATAATTATGGGAAAGCCATATAAGAGAGATAAGTGGGAAGGAGAGGATTACATCCCGAATTTTCAGAAGAAATGTGTGTTAGTGTTAATAGGAAGGAGGGGATAGTGTCCTGATTTTTTTACTGGGGAGATGTGCATTAAAGGAAAGATAGATTGTGTCACGAGATCGGCCGGAGCTGCATCGTCATTTGGATCAGAGCTTGGACGAAATCGAGGTGGTAGAGGTTGAGGAATTTGTAGGACGTGAGGGTTTAGGGTGGGCATCACGAGAACTCACCCATATCTTGGGAGATGGCAGACCCGAGGTGCAGTCGTGTTCGTGCTTCAGGGGCTGCCACGTGCTGTCCTCGCCGCCATTGCCTGTCGATGCCACTTCAGCGCCATGAGCATGGGACTGAGGGACGAAGGGAAGAGAAGGGAAGGAAGCGAGCTAATGACGTACCTATGTTTGGTATGTAATACCCTCCATTAAGAGTAGATATTTTCTTAAAATCGGTTATTTTGTTTCCTAATTAATGTGATTGAGCAATTTAAGGTAAGGTTAATTAATTTAGATTTGATATTTAGAGATTGATCGTGATTGATTCTTTCACATAAAGACATTACTAAAAATAACTTGCACCAGCATGGAAAGTTATGATCCGTTAAGATTTTTTTTGTTGTGTGAGAGGGTGACGCGAAACTTAACCGATGGGGTGGGGGAGGGACAAAAAAACCAGCGAAATAAAATGGTTGAAAGTGATGGGACGAAAATAAACCGTACGAGGCTACCAACTGCTCCATTAGGAGTAGAGATAACGACGGGAGTTTGGGCGTGTGCGGGACTCGATCGCGGGGGTTTTCTTGGGTTTTCACGGCTGAGGGGGAGGTGGGAGGAAGTACCAAAGAAGTACCAAAAAAGACCGGGTGAGGTGGGACGAAAATAAAACCCGGAACGCGACCTACCAACTGAGACATTAGGAGTAGAGATGTATGTTGGTGACCGAATGTTGTTCGGAGTCCTGGATGAGATCACGGACATGACGAGGAGCTCTGGAATGGTTCGGAGGTAAAGATTCATATATTGGATAATATGGTTAGGCCAAGGGGTCAGGCCCATGGAGCTATAGGTCGGTGCAAAAGAAAGTTTTGCGGAGGTCAGAGGCCAAACGCTGGAGACCCTGGCGTCTGACCCTGGGCTAGACTCCAAGGATTGTGGCGTTTGGTCCTGGAGTCCAAGTGGGACTCTTGCCTTTTGGCAAAATCGACTTTGAGGAGGCTTTTGCTCCAAGTTTCGACCCCAGGGCTCAACATATAAATAGAGGGGCAGGGCTAGCACCAAAGACACATCAAGATTCACAAAATCATGTGTGGGCAACCCCGTCCCCTCTAGTTTATCCTCCGTCATAGTTTCCGTAGTGCTTAGGCGAAGCCCTGCGGAGATTGTTTTCACCAACACCGTCACCACGCCCCCGTGTTGCCGGAACTCATCTACTACTTGGCGCGTCTTGCTGGATCAAGAAGGCGAGGACGTCATCGAGTCGAACGTGTGCTGAATGCGGAGGTGTCGTACGTTCGGTACTTGATCGGGACTGATCGTGAAGGTGTATGACTACATCAACCGCGTTGATAAACGCTTCCGCTTAGCGATCTTCAAGGGGTATGAAGATGCTCTTTCCCTCTCGTTGCTATACATCTCCTAGATAGATCTTGCGTGAGCGCAGATTTGTTTTTGAAATTGCATGCTACGTTCCCCAACAACTACTACTACCCCGAGGGTGCCTACTCCTATGTCCAGGCCGCCGACAACCAGGAGCAGTTAGGAGGCTCCCAGGTAGGAAACCTTGTCTTATCGACCGTTGCTACTTTTGTGCTAGGCTTCTTAAGACAAACTTGTTTAACTTATGTCTGTACTCAGATATTGTTGCTTACGCTGAACCGTTTATTATTGAGCTTATGTATTCGAGCCCTAGCGACCCCTCGCTTGTAATATGAAGCTTACATGACTTTAATTTGTGTCTAGAGTTGTGTTGTACCTTCCCATGAGTCCCTGATCTTGAATCGGGGGCGTCACACATCTCCCCCGCCTCCTCTTCCCGGCCTTCCTCGATCGTGAGGAGGAATAAGGGGATGCTGCTGCGAATGTCGACGCCGGTGTTGAGGGGATTCTCGTGGCCGTCGCAATATGCTGGGGCGACGTATTCGATAGGGGAGAACATGTTAATTGCCCTTAATTATGCCTATTTTTGTATAAATTTCGTCTGATGGGGTAAGTTGCTAAATGTACACAGGTGAGGGTTAATTGTTATGTTGACAATTAGATTTAATTAGGTGGTCTGGATCATTAGGTGGTATTTTGTCTTGTTGCCCACGTCTTTCTGAGTGCGTTTAAGAAATGATATGTTTTCTTTTTGTAAAAAGGAAATAATATGTTTGCTTTTCTAATACACTCTCTCCTTTCTGATTTAAATGGATCATCTCAAATTTTTCAGATTTTCGTTATATTAGCCTCACTTTGAGTCCAATTAAGTTAAAAAGCTTCGAGCCCCATGATTCAAAGCGGGAGAGAAAATTAGTGGACATGCATGCATCTTATTCTACATACACCATTCAAGTCCAATGAAAAAGGGTGCTGCATTTATTGCTTCGAAGTTGAATAAGTGAGCAATATTTTTTTGAGGGATATTTTTTTTGAGGGATATTCAATTTGACCAACCTAATACAAGTCATATATTACAAAAAATATACGAATATAAACTTTAGATGTCCTATTTTCAAACACTGTAATTTTTGTGTTATATAATTTATATTAGGGTGATAAAATTGGCAACCTAGGTATACGCGTAGGACTTGTAAACTGAAACGGAGGTAGTAATAAGTTTTTTTAGGTGAGACTATTAAGTTTCTAAAGGAACCAGAAAAGAACTGGAGTCTGGCCCGGTCCAGGTCCACGTCCAGGTCCGTGAGTGAGTTGGGCCCGAGTCCGGCTCGTTGCCATACACACATCTAGGGTTTGGCTCCTGTGTTGCCACATATATAGATCGAGCCACCGCCCCGTAGGCCCGTACCCAACACTGGCATCCGCATCCCCAAATCCCCAAATCAACCGGAGAATCAAATCTCTCGGCGAGTCGAGGAGGGTTCCGGGTGGGCTTCCGGCGAAGTTGTTCTGTGATCGGTGCGTGGTCAAGGAGTCGAAGGTGGACAAAGCCATGGCGGAGACGTGTGCCACCGAGAAGAAGGTGTCCGAGATCCAGAAGATCCAGACGGACAAGGCAGCGATGAAGGGCGAGAAGCCAGCTTCGGGGATCGACAAGATCCAGACGGACAAGAGCCAGCTTCGGGGATTTCTGGATTTCCGCAGGGGCGGGGTTGCGCGCGGCCTTCAAAGGTTGGGGGGCCAACCAGGGTCAAGAGGATAAGCTGCTCCGAGCCCGTTTGGTGATGGACCTCGCCCGTATGGATGCGGCTGCGGACGTACGGGTTTTCTCGGAGCAAGAATGGGCCGAGCGGTACGCGGTTGAGGCCCTCCTCCGTGCCGAGGAGGAGTACTGGCGTAGGAGGGGCGGAATAAAGTGGACGCTCAAAGGGGACGCAAACACAAAATACTTCCATGCTTATGCCAACGGCCGGCGTCGTAAGTGTGCCATTCTGAGGTTGCAATCGGAGCAGGGGCTCCTATTGCGCCAACAGGACATAGTCCGGCACATTTACGATTTCTACATCGAGCTGCTGGGCTCCAGGGAGGAGTCCAGGGCTCGCCTACGGGCGGATATCTGGGATCCCGCTCTGCAGGTCTCGGATGAAGAGAATGAAGGCTTGGGCCTCGCCTGCCTTCCTTAGGAAATCGACCAGGCGATCCTGGGGATGAAATCTGACACGGCACCCGGCCCGGATGGGTGGCCGGTGGCGATGTTCAAAAAAAGTTGGCAAGTCCTCAAGGGCCCAATTTTCGAGGTGTGTAACGGGTTTATGCATGGCACTGTAGACATCTCGCGCCTTAACTTTGGGGTTCTTTCGCTTATCCCCAAAGTTCAGGGCGCGGACAATATTAGACTTTTCCGCCCCACAGCGCTTATCAACGTCCCGTTCAAAACCTGCTCTAAGGCTTGTTCTTCGCGCTTGTCTCCGGTGGCCCATCGTATTATTAGTAGGAATCAAACGGCGTTTATTCGTGGTCGCAACATTTTGGAGGGCCCGTTGGCCCTCCAAGAGATCGTTCACTCGCTCAAGCGTAGCCGCCAGCCGGCAATACTTCTGAAATTAGATTTCGAGAAGGCGTACGACCGAGTGAACTGGGAGTTTCTCCGACAAATCCTTCTGGATCGAGGGTTTTCGGCAGTGTGGGTTCACCGTATGATGCAATTGGTCTCGGGAGGCCAAACGGCGATTGCGGTGAACGGAGAAGTAGGGAACTTCTTCCGCAACAAGCGTGGGCTGCGTCAAGGGGACCCAGCCTCACTGTTGCTTTTCAACTTTGTGGCAGATGCATTGGGTGTCATGCTAGACAAAGCTCGCGTTGCTGGCCACATCAGGGGAGTGGTCGGCAATCTGATCCCTGGAGGGGTGTCGCACCTTCAATTTGCCGATGACACCCTACTCCTTTTTGAGCCGGACACTCACAGCATAGCAACGGTTAAGGCCATCTTATTATGTTCTGAACTAATGTCCGGACTAAAAATTAACTTCCACAAGTGTGAAGTGGTGTCCATAGGGCTGGGCGCGGCCGAAAGCGAACGGGTGGCCAACTTGCTAAATTGCAAGCTTGGAAAGTTCCCGTTCACCTACCTTGGCCTCCCGATCGCAGAGAAGAAATGCTCGATTGCCGATTGTGAACCTCTCAACACTAAGGTGGCGGACCGGGTATGTCCATGGAGAGGTCGATTTATGTCATCAGGGGCACGACTAATCCTTACTAACTCTAGCCTCTCGTCCCTACCCATGTTCGCCATGGGTATGTTCTTGTTGGCGGATGGAGTCCATAAGAAAATGGACACTCCCCGGGCACGTTTCTTTTGGGAAGGTGCGGGCCCTAAACGGAAGTACCACATGGTTAAGTGGCATGCCGTTTGTAGACCTAAAACCCAGGGGGGTCTCGGGGTCATCAACTCTAAGCTGATGAACATTGCACTTATGTGCAAGTGGATCTGGAAGCTGTCCCAGGGAGGGACCGGCCTCTGGATTGACCTCCTTCGCGCCAAGTACTTCCCACATGGGAATTTCTTTGAGGCGTCTCCTCACGGGTCACCTTTCTGGACCTCCATCCAATCCCTCAAACCGTACTTCGCCAGGGGAGCGAGGTTTACGGTTAACAACGGCCGCTCCACCCGGTTTTGGCACGACGTGTGGATTGGCCAGCAACCCCTTTGGTCGGAGTTCCCCCACCTCTACGCCATCGCGGTTGAGCCCAATCAACTGGTGGCGTCGGCCCTCAGTGCCTCCCCGCCCCCCATATACTTCAGAAGGGATCTTGTGGGACCGGAGCGGGCCGAGTGGGATCACGTGCGGGTTTTGACTGCGACCGTCCGCTTATCGGACTCCGCAGACGAGGTCTCTTGCAGACTCTCGGGCTCTGGCAAGTTCACTGTCAAGTCAATGTACAGGGAGTTGTGCCGCGGGCATGCCCCTATGGCAGCCTCGGGGCTTTGGAATGCACGAATCCCGCTAAAAATTAAGGTCTTTCTTTGGCAATTATGTCAGGATCGCCTTCCTACCTCTATTAATATAGCCAAGCGCAATGGCCCTGCTTCCGGACCGTGCGTGTGTCATAACGCGGAAGATGCTGACCACGCGTTTTTTCGCTGCCCTTTGGCGCGGTTTGCTTGGAGTGCGGCCAGGGAGGCCGCTGGGGTGGATTGGGATCCACGCTCACGCTCTGAGCTTGTGTCTTACTTATCTAAGATCCCGGGCTCTTTGCGCTGGATAATGTGGACGTGTGCTTCGGCTTTGCTATGGGCCTTATGGCATATTCGTAACAAGTTTACTATTGAGGGAGCGTTTCCCTCTCACCCTGCTGATGTTATCTTCAAATGCATCTTATTCTTGCAGCAGTGGGCTACGCTGGGAAGGCAACAGGATGTTGATCTCCATCGACATGCCATCGCTCGGCTCCGCACAGTCTACTCGGTGTCCCGGGCCCCGTCGCCTCCTCCGTCTGCTGCCTTATAGAGATAGGCGGCCCTTTTGGTCCTGCTTTCTTTGAGCCTGTGTGCTCGCTCTTCTGGCTAGCTATGCCATGTAACGCACTTATCACCGGTCTCGCCTTTTGGCTCTGCTTCGAAACTTGGATGTCTAGCTTCGGTTCCGTTTAGTTTGGTCTTGATACTTTGTTTGCACGTTGCCTATTGTTGTGGGCTTTATTAATTTAAAGCCGGACGTCTCTGACGTCTATGTTCTAAAAAAAATAAATCCAGACGGACGTCCAGTGTGCCCCTGAATCCGACCCGCCTGCTGGTCCAACCGGCAAGATGCAGCTTCCCGACGAGTACGTCAGTTTCATCCTGGCGATGCCGGTAGAGAAGCCCGACTACCCAGACATGCCCTCCTACCTCCGGGACGACAACATGGCGGAGTACCTGGGCGTGACGGAGGAGTGGCTGGAGGACCAAAGGCAGGCGTACAGGGAAGGCGCTCTCCGTTCCCAGCGGATACACAACCACTTCACGCAGTTCCAGGCCAAGGTCCGGGACGAGTTGTTTGAGAAGGGCTACGTGGAGGTGGACGACGACTACTTCACCAACATGGCCGACATCCAGGAAGAGGGCAGGGCAATGTGGGAAGAGGTGAAGAAGAAGCGAGACCCCGCTATCACGTTCGTGAAGTACAGCGACTCCCGGTATGACTACGAGGGGCAGGCCAGGCGCTTGGTCCCTCTGTGAAGGAAACTGCAGCTTGAATCCAACTGAGAAGATTGATTTGTCTGTCTTGGTCCATATCTTTTATCGATCTATGTCAGCTGTCTTGTGCTGGTTGCAGCTAAGTTATGCCCATCTATGTTATTCATCTTATTGAACCATCCATCATCCATGTATCTACCAAGTTTCCTATGTTGCTTAACCATCATGTTATCTATGTTAATGAACCATCATCCATGTATCTATCTATGTTATTACTACTACAGAGACCGGATAACTGAGGCTGGATCCATGCTCATCGAGTTTCTAGAAAAAATATGTCATGCTAAATTAGCTCACTCCGTTGGTATATAAATAAAAAATAAAAATGGCGACGCAGCAAAGAAGTCTCCCAGCTGCCTACCACAAATACTAGTACCATCGCTAGCCAAAAGGTGAACCGCTCCAGTCCACTTCCTCGTCGCCACCGCACGACAGCACCTCTCCCATGACATCCTCCTCGCCGCCGCACGTCGTGGAGGACGTGCCCCCGTTCCTGCAGCTCCTCAGCGACGGCACAGTGTTCCGCTTCACTGACGGCTACCCACTCCCCATCCCGTCACCGCCGCCCAGCCAGCCCGTCGTCGACTGGAAGGACGTCTTGACGCCAGCCACGGCCTCAAGCTCCGAATCTACAGGACGGCGGCGGCCTCCTCCTCCGGGAACCGACTCCCGGTGATTGTCTACTTCCATGGCGGCGGGTACAGCATTGGCAGCTTCGACATGCCCAACTTCCACGCGTGCTGCGTCCGCCTCGCCGGCGAGCTCCCGGCTGTGGTGCTCTCTGCAGACTACCGCCTCGCCCCCGAGCACCGGTTCCCCGCGGGCCTCGACGACGCGGTGAACGTCGTGTCCTGGGTGACAGTGCCGACCCCTTGCTCTCGGAGACGGCGAACTTCGGCCGGGGACTCAGCCGGCGGAGGCGTCGTTCACCACACGGCCTTCCGCCTCGCGTCAGGCCGGCTCGGCCCCCTCGAACCCGTTTGCATCACCGGGTGATCGATGCTCTGCCAACTGTTCGGCGGGGAGGAGAGGACGGCGTCGGAGGCGGAGTTCCCGCCGGGCCCGTTGGTGGTCGACCAGGCGTGGCGCCTGGTGCTGCCGCCTGGGTCCATGAGGGACCACCCGCTGGCCAACCCGTTCGGCCCGGACAGCCCGGCGCTCGACGGTGTCGCGCTGCCGCCGATGCTCGTGGTGGCCGCCACGCACGACCTGCTGCGCGACCGCGCCGCGGACGCCGCGAGGCTGAAGGCCATGGGGAAGTCGTGTGGGTACAAAGATGCCATAAACTTAGAGATTCTTTTTTTTCTCTTCTTAACACATGCATTTGATTTGAATTTATTGCCAATTTATTAAGGATTTTGCTACGAATCAAATGTCAGATTTTCTTTAGCATGAAAAACCATACGTCCAAGACGACAAATTATGTTGCCGCGGCAGTTTCTTTTAACAAACATGGTAAATCCGTTTTTTTCTTTGCCAGGATCTGTCGTGCTTGCTAAAGAAAATTACTATCCTCACGAGAACATAATTTGACACTAGCAAAAGAGCCCGTGCGTTGCAACGAAAGAGAAAACATAACACACGCTCTTAACCCAACAATCATCACCCAAGATCACAATAGGTCCATCTTCTTTATTTTCGCGAGATATTATATTTGTGTTGCCGCTTATCCTCTATAAAGTAGAGATATAGCAAATATGCCCATGCGTTGCAATGGGAAAAAACAATTAGACTATGTCAGGATGAGATAAGGACTTTTAAAATGTCATGTCATAAACTACGTCTCATCTTGACCTAGCATTGCGCCATAGAAAGTTGTGTCAATTTTTCTGGGAGCAAGCATTGTATAGAGCACAAAAACCCTTTTTTAACCGATGCGTCATGGACTAAATAAAATCATAAAACAATCTCTATGTATCCCCTAAAAATATTTAAGTGATGGTTCGTCTTTTCGTTATTTACGTATCTGTTTGAATTTTTGCAAACATTTTCTAAAATTTTATGGACATAATTTTCAAATTGTTGAATATGTTTTGAATTCATGATCACCTTTTAAAAATCATGAATATTTGTTTTGAAATAATGTTTTTATACGATGCAAACAGTTTCTTAATCTTATTTATTTTATGATTTCTCTACCATTTTCTGAGTTCGCGGACATTTTACGATTTCTATACAGAATTCAACTCACAACCTTTTAAAATTTGGAATTTTTCTGTTGAATTTAAAAGAGAAAAACATAAACAGAAATAAGAAGAAAAAAAAGTAAAAAAAAAAGGAAAAGAAAACAGAATGGGGACATCACACCTGTAACATGTGCGGGAGAAGGGCGACCCCTTGCGAAAAAAAAAGAAGAAAAGGGGCGAATCCCCGAGGAGGACGACCCCTTGCAGAAAAATAAAAGAAAAGGGGCGAACCGGGGATCGAACCCAGGACCCCACATGATGTGTCGAAGCACAGACCAGTGCGGAACTCTTCTACTTGTGATTTATTAGGGTACCACTGTATAATAATCAAACCCCGCGGCGGCCTTCAAGAAAAAAAAAACTGAATCATTTTTTTCACTTATAGGTGGCATAGTGGGTAATTTAGGGCAACTTCGAGGGTAGTTTTTATGACGTACGGCAAAAACCCAATTCTCTTTATTATTAGGTAGAGATATCGTTAGATTTGTCGTGCCTACAAATCTGATGCGAGATTTAAATCATTTTCATTTACTAGTAAGCTTGCACGTGCAATGCACGTCTCACTTGACATAAAATAATTATCAAAATAGTTGTCTAATGTTTACATAGTTTTTCATCTATACATGTTATATCTATTACCAATAATAAAGTTCTTCATGTGGAGGCAAAACTAAATGACATGGACAGATGAAGGAGGTGCAAATAAGTTGAAAGCTCAACCCAGATATATGAAACATATAGTGCTACTTCCTACTGGTCACCTATTAGCTTTTTTTGTAGCCATGTTATAAGTCCCCTTAGTTTCTCACCTAGCTCGATGAATGTATTCATAGAGAATTTTTATTACAAGTCTCGAAGAAGAGACGAATATCCAAATCGAAACTTCTGAGCCAAATTAGAGTGGACAGACATCCATGTCCCCACTTTGCATTTCCAAAGTAAGTCCAAATAAAAAAATCGTTAAGAAACATAACACACGATGTCTACCAAAAAGGATATGACTGAAGTTATGATAGTATGGTAATATTTGATACGCCACAATGCTTATTTATTTCTCAATTATTTATCATAAAGAAACATCGATAAAAAGACATCAAATTAAAATGGTATTCATAATAGACTCATGGGATCATTGCTATCTTTTAGCAGTTCATGCTCCTAGTTTCCCCCTCCTTTTCCCCCTTCTTTGCTTCCCAGGTCTTCCTCTCCCCCTCTTTCCACGGACGCTCCTCAATTTCTTGAAAATCAAGAAACTTTTTTTTGGGACAAACTCACAAAGCTTTTATTCAACCATCACAAGGTTTACAAGGTTTACAGGGACAAAAACAAGATCTTCAACTGTACCCAGTGTTAAAGCATGCGACGTGCTCGACTTGATAGCCTCCACAACCACTTTGCAATCTGAAGCAATAGCGATTTTTTGCAAGTAAAGATCATCCGAGAGAGCTAGCGCTTCACAAATCGCCTACGTATCCAATACATCAGGGTCGTCAATATTTCTGAATACCACTGCTGAGGCCCCATGATAGCCTCCTGCATTGTCACGACATATCGCTGCGACTGCTCCGAAACCTCCATCTCGCGCTACCGCAGCATCAACATTCACCTTTGCATGCGGTTTAGACACACTTCAGAAAGTGGCAAAGCTCAGAATACCTATTGCCCACTATCAAAGTTAAATTGTTGTAGACATAAAGGCTATAGAGACTTTACTCCATACGGGATAAGGAATATGAATCAAATATTAAGTACTACCATGTAATTCTACTACCACAAATTATATATATTCTTTTTGTAAAATTTGTCTTACTCTTCATATCATAGATGCAATGTCACATGCAAGGTTTTGAGATCATTTTTGTAGTTAGAAACTTACACTTCAAATATTTGTGAGGTTGGTAAGGAAAAGGTTGCATGCGCAGTGTCCTCATTTCTCTCGGGACAACCAAAATGCTTCAACATTGCACCCTGATCCACCTTCCAGTAATGCAACAGAATGAGGAAAAACAAGAGATGTTACCTAATAACAGCTTCATATCTAGAACAATCTGTCCATTTTTGCATGGTTTAGGTAACTACTAACTACAACATGCACACCTGAACACAGCCGAATAATTAGGAAGTTGCAACCTACAATCATGTACTCTTCTCACTTACTCTGCTCATACTTATACTGCATATAGACTGGCAAGTACCAGCTACAACATCAATGGAACAGAACAATGCAAGTGAAAGAATGTGGGATGGTATAGCTGTTTTCACCGAATTAGACATGAACCACTAAATATCGGATGCTACCGCTGCAACATTAGTTCCCTTGGATTCCATTCAGCCATGTGCTTCCTGAACCGGTGGAACCTGTGCCGCATCGTGCCCAACCACAGAAGAAAAGGGGGTAAAAGTTCAGATACAATGCTTGTACTCCATTCAAAGAGGGGACAAAAATGCATCTAATCCATCGGTCATCCTGAAAGGAGAGAGAGTACCTGTCGGGTGGTAGGTGCGACATATGCCAACGGATGGCTTATCATTGTGGGAGCCAGTAAGACATCGCCGGTGCCTGGAAACGGAATAAGGCGAAGACATGCACGCCGGCGGATCTTACCCAGGTTGGGGGCTCTCCGTGGAGATAATACCCCTACTCCTGCTTTGCGGGGTCTCCGCGTGATCACTAGATCGATAAGAAGCTACAAGAGGCTCCTTGAGCTGTTCGGTGGAAGGAGGAAGAAAGGCAAGGCTAGCTCTCTTCTCTCCCTATGGTAGTGTCTAAAACTCTCTGAGATCAACCCTTTGCATGGGTGTCCCGGGGGGCTTATATAGGCCTACCCCCGGGGGTACAATGGTAATCCGGCTGGGCGTGGGTCCTAGTCGTCAGTGTCTACGACCGCCGGCTTCTTCGCCGGCTCCTAGGGCCCGCCGACTGGTGGGTCCCACCGGCTGCGGGCCCATTGGTTGACAAGCCGGCCCCACCGCTTGGGGGGTCTTGTCGGGGGCTAGTTAATGTTGCGTTGCCTCTGATGACGAGGGCTTTGTTGAGGTAAGCATGGCTACAGTACCGCCGCCTTGCGGGCTCTCACTGTAGCCTTACCTCGTCTTGTCTGCTTAATGGTGCGCGCGCCCCGAGGAGGGGAGCAAGCGGCTATAGGAAGCCGGCCTGGCCTTAGGCCGGCTGGGGGAGGTCGGGCCGCCTTCGGGCCGTACTGGCGACCCGTCGTGGATGGCGTCATGATTCGCATGGCAACAGTGCCTCGCTGGACAGGGGATGGCCGCCCTGTACGGCGTACTGTAGCCATGCGTGTCCCGAGATTCAGGGGTGGCAGGGTCCACTGTAGCCACACCCCGTCTCATCACCGTTATGGGGGGTTGACTCTAGGGTGCGACCCATGGCCGCTTGCCATGGGCTGGCTTTCTTGGAGTCGGTCCTTCATGGGCTGGTTTCCTTGGAGTCGGTCCTTCATGGGCCGGCTTTCTTGGAGTCGGCCTTGTTGTGGCGTCCCCTAAAGATTTTTTATGGCCGGGCCGCCTTCCTCTAGTCGGCCTATGCGATAGCCGGCCGGAAGAAGGCGGCCCCGTGTCTTGGGCGCTTCAAGGCTCGATCGGCCCATTGTTTTTTCTGAGGGCCAAAGGGAGCCGGTTAGGCTACCCATGGTCATTTACTCTGATACTAGTCCCCGAAGCTGGTTGGGCTTCGCGGCTGAGGGGGGAAACGAGAAGCTCGGCCAGCTTCCTATCCCGAAGAGCCGGCAGCTAGGAGCCGGCCTCCCTTGCGCGTGCCTTCTCGGCGAAGCCTTCTCAAATTCCAAAGGCGGGAAACATCTGACGCGCCAGCCAAGCGGCGGGCTGACCGCCCGCCATCCACGCGCCATGTGGCACCCTTCAGCTGGAAGGGCCTGCCAGCCCACGCGCGTGACGGGACGCCGCCGCAGGCCAGGGCCCACCACTTCCGTGCCTCGGCCTGTGCGCGGATCTTCTGTGGCCCGAATCGACCGCACGTCTTCCGGCGGCAGTTCCCACTCGCCATCAAGGCGCGATAATCGCGGGTCGTGGGGGAGTGGGCGCAGTTAATCCCATGCCCTCCCCCTCCC
>NC_041391.1:636619442-636633574 GCF_002162155.2 Triticum dicoccoides
TATAAGCAGGGGCGGGGAGGGGGAGCGGCAGTCGTTCGCACGCTCGCCCTCGCCTTGCCCCCTCCTTCTTCTTCCTTGTTGCAGTAGCCTTTCGCCGTGCTCCCGCTCCGCCATTCTTTCTTCTTCCCAGCGTGCCGCAGGCTCGCTGCCTCCATGCCGAGCGCTCTCCGCCGCCGCGCTCACTTCCATGGCTCCTACGTCAAGCTCTTGGGACGGCTCCACCGTCCGTGACGACCACATCGATTTTCTTCGCAAGACACGGCGGCTGCCGGGCGAAGATCTTGTGCGAGTCCGCCTGGCGCTTGCGAGGGAGGTTTCGCCGGCGCCGGAGGAAGGCGAGCGAGTGATCTTCTACTCGCACTGCCTGCGCGGCGTCGGCCTCCCCGCGAGTGGCTTCTTCCGCGCGTTTCTTGACTTCTACCAACTTCAGCCGCGCCACCTCACCCCCAACACGGTGGTGCTGCTGTCGGCCTTCGTCTCATTGTGCGAAGGTTTCCTCGGCGTCCTTCCCACCATCGAGCTCTGGGGGGAGTTTTTCCAATCCAAGCTTGGCACGGTTGTCGCAGGCGTGCCGGCTCCATGCTGCGCCTTCATCGCCATAAGGAGGTCCACCACCGACAACCCATTCCCTCCTATTGCGTTGATCCAGTCGGTGAAGCTCTGGCAACGTTCTTACTTTTACGTGAAGAACGTTGCCCCGAACGGTGATTATGTCAACTTGCCGGCTTATGTAGCCGGCCCGCCGCCTGCGAGCCCGGCTTCTTGGTCCTACTAGGCCAGGTCGCTGACGCCGGCTGGAGCTGGTGCCGTCGCCCAGCTTCGGGTACTGATCCAGTCGGAGCGCCTTACCAGGCCCGACTTGATCGCCGCCTTCGTCGAGCGCCGGGTACTTCCGCTTCAGGGCCGCCCTCATCTGATCTGTCAGATGAGCGGCCGCTTCGACCCAAGCCGGCTCAGCACCAGGGAGATGCCTCACGACGAGGTATCGTACATGGTGAACTACATCGCCAACTGCAAACTCACCGAAGACTGGCAGTATGGCAAGGCGCCATACTCTCGCGTCAATCCACCACCCTAGGTAAACTTTCTTTCTTCCTTCGTTGCCCAATTTCCTTTTCTGGCCGACTCTTGACCAGTCGGCTTGTTTTCAATCAGAATCCTCTCCTTCATCCTTCGGCCGGGACCGCGGGGCCGGAGCGCGAGTTCGCCCCCGACCGCGAGGCGGACGACTTTGAGGACGCCGACTTGGGGGCGGCCGCCCTGGACGACGACGCCGTGGGGGGCGGCGGCGAGACAGGCGGCTCCGGCTTCACTACCGGCTTTGACGACTGGCCCGATGATGACGAGGCCGATCACATTCCGCGCCGCCAGCCGGCGACCGACCCCCAAGGCGCCGGCCCATCCAGCGGGCCGACCACGCGAGGCGGCGCACAAAAGCGTCGGGCGGCGCCGACTCTCATCGGTGGCCGGCCGAAGAAGCCCAAGGGACCCGCGGCGGCGACCAAACGGGACGAGGCGGCCGCGAAGGCGGACCGCTTCCGCAAAGTGGTGAAGCAGCCGCAGGCGGTCTCGGCGTAAGTTCTAGTCCTTACGCATTTTCTTTCTTTCTTCAGTTGATGTTCTTCTAAGTCTTTTCTCCGTTTTGTCAACCAGGGCCCCGCTCTCTCTTGAGAGGACTACCGCCACCTCCATAGTCGGCGGGGCAGGAGGATCTGGGGGCTCCTGTCGCATAGACCCCCACGCCGAGCTTCAAGCGGCGACGAAGCGGAACGCACGGGAGGCGCGGGAGGAGCAGGAGGCGGAGGAGCGAAGGGCAGCCGCTGCCGAGTCAGCCCAGGAGACGACGACAGAGTCGGCCGAGGCGCACTCCGACATGGCAGCCAGGGCCCGGGCGGAGGCCGAGGCCGCAGAGAGGGCGGCGGAGGCCCTGCGTGGCCAGCCTCCGCAACTCGTCATCCCCCTCTGCTCCGTGCTACCGGACGTCCCGGTGCCCCCGCTGGAGGAAATCGCTCGCGACCCGCCGACGATGGAGAGGGAGGGGGGCGACGTAGTCGTCTCGGAGGGAGAAGTGGTGCCGCCTCCGTCGGCCGGGACCGGCCAAGGCGGCCAGCCCAAGGTGCCGCCTGAGCAGACGGCTGGAGGAGGGCCGACTACAACGGCGGATCTTGTGGTCCTGTCGCCGGCTCACCGGCGTGCGGGGAGGGCGGCTTCAGAGCCGGACCCGTAGAGGGCGGCCGGCTCCAGCTCGTTGTCGCATGATCTGGAGTCGGCCACAGCTAGCTCGCCAGGGTGGACGCCGGGCGGTGGGACGGTCGCGCTGAACTTGGCGGCGCAAGATGTTCGTAGTCGGCTTCATGCTCAAGCCACCGCGCTGCAGCAGTGTACCCGAGAGTTTCTTGCGACTCTGGCGGTCGTTCGGGTGAGTTCTTTGCTCTTGATTTTTTTTCCGCGGGGGCGCGTCAGCGCACTCACTGGGTGTAGTCCCCGAGTTCCGAGTCGGCTGCTGAGCAGGCGGCTTGGAACTTCTTCGAAGACTTTGCTTTACTGATTTGCTCTTGCTTGCTTCTTCGTCCTATTTGTAGGGTTATCACAACCTCCACGCCGCTACCTTTAATTCCCAGGTCCGGGAGGTAAATCAAAGGGCCGCCGATCTGACGGAGAGCCGGCGTGAGTGTCTTTGTCTTTTTATCTCATGTGGGGGCGCGTCAGCGCACCCACTGGGTGTAGTCAGGAGCGGGCCCACCTCAATTCAAGGGTATTCACTTGAATACCCATTATTTTTGTGAAAAGATTAGGTATATATAGTCTATATACTATGTTGTATAAGGAAAAACGATACCGATACATACAGAGCGTGCAAGTTATGCTTTTCAGCCCAAAAAGTGAGGCAGCCCATTGTATATTTCTCCTCATCACCACGACATGGCCCATTGGCCCAAGTCACTCGCACACACATCCATTGCCGCGCAGAAAAGCTTCCATCGATCAGAGCCAGGCACACGAACTGGCAGCGCCGCCCCTGTTCTCGAGTTCGCCAATCTCCACTCGCCGCACGCGACGCAAGCGCCCAAGCCATGAACCGCCTCCTGATCGGCACCGCACAGCGGCCAGGGTATAGAGCTGCCGTCGCTTGATCGGCGATCGTATCAGGTACGCGCGGCGGCAGCTGCAGCGTGGATGTATGCGCCTGACGAATACATCCCTGAACCTGAATCCCTAATCCCCTGCCCCTCTTGGTTCTGAACTTTCTAATCTCTGTTGTAGGTGGAGGGTAGCAAGATTGGTGGAATCGATCTAGTATTAAAGCCACAACTCGAATTCAACTATCGAAGGTATAATCACTAATTAGATGTACTAATCCTTTGACCCAGAAATTGGGCTCTCCTCTCATGCATGTGTTCTAACTGAATTTACTTGTCACTGTCGAACTAAATTCAGGCAGCTAGGCAGGGGCTCGCTTTTGACCTCATATTGTCCAGCAGGCTGCCATACAGAAGTGCAAGACTAACTAAGTAAGTTAGTTTGACCACTTGTTTTTCTTGTTTTAATATAGTGAAATTAGAGACTAGTTTGCAGTCAATTAAGAATTGTTTAGACAATAGAATTTATAATTTTCCATTCGAGTTTGTAATGAGAGAATGTTTATAAATTCTGAATTTGTTCCAGTGTGCGTTATGTATAATGATTAGTACTCTTAAACTTGAGGAATTTTACTTTTCAGGTGTAAAATATGAAGAGTAAGAACACTACTGATTTGAGAGCTTTCCTGGAAAGAGTTGCTACAAAAAGAAAACAGCCTGAACCAACGAGTGCTACCCCATCTTCCAATGAAAGTCAGATGCAATTGGTAATTTTCGAAGGGCAAAGTGGTAGTGAGACACACACAATACCACCTGAACCTGAGAGAGCTCCTCACATAGAGGCCCCAATAGCAGAAGATGATGATGAATCTATGGCCCTAGATGAATCTGATTCTAGTGATGAGGATAGTGATGATGACATTTATAACATCGAGCCTCATCCTGGGTTGAGGGCTCCTATCTCAAGCTATGATGTTAATGACCAAGATTCAGTTAGAAGGGCCTACATTGCATTGGGACGATGTAAACCAAAGATGCAGAAGAAAGATTTTCCGCAACATGAATGCAGAGGTAAGCGTCGCTTCCAACCGGTTTGGTTTGATGAGTATAAGTGGCTTGAGTATAGTGTAGATAAAGATGCTGCATATTGCTTTTTTTGCTATTTGTTCAAAGATAGTACTAAATTTGCTGGTGGAGATAGTTTTGTTGATGGAGGGTTCAGAAATTGGAATATGAAAGCGAGATTTCGTAAGCATGCTGGTGAGGTGAATAGTGCTCATTGTGAAGCCGAAGGGAAATATAATTTGTTCATCAAACCTAAAGCATCAATCCGTGTGGCCATTTCCTCACAGACCACACAGTACAAGGCTGAGTATCTAGCTCGATTAAAATGGTCACTTGAGTGCATAAAATTTGTTTTGCATCAGGGGTTGGCTTTTCGTGGTCATGATGAGGGAAAGGATTCTAAAAATAAAGGAAATTTCCGAGAACTTTTGCAATGGCTGGCAGGAAACTTTGAAGAAGTTAATAAGGTTGTTTTAGGAAATGCTCCACAGAATTGTCAGATGATAGATCACAAGATTCAAAACAGATTATTGGTTCTTGTGCTCATGAAACAACAAAATTTGTCATAGAGGAACTTGGTGATGAGTGTTTCACAATTCTTGCTGATGAATCTAGTGATGCATACCAACAAGAACAGTTAGCTCATTGCTTGCGATTTGTCAATAAAATGGGGGAGCCAGTTGAAAGGTTTCTTGGTCTTGCTCAAGTTGCGTATACTACATCATTGACTCTTAAAGAAGCAATTCAGACCTTGCTTATGAAGTATCAATTGCCGATATCCAAGGTACGTGGGCAAGGGTATGACGGTGCTAGTAACATGAAGGGCCATGTTAATGGTTTGAAGAAACTAATTATGGAAGATTCTCCTTCTGCTTATTATGTTCATTGCTTTGCCCATCAGCTTCAACTAACCCTTGTAGCTGTTGCTAAGGAGAATATTGATTGCAAATGGTTCTTTGGGCACCTTGCATATTTGTTGAATGTTCTTGGGATGTCATGTAAAAAGATCCGCATTCTTCGCGTAGCTCAGGCTGAGTATATGATTGAAGCATTGAAACTAGGTGAAATTGAAGTTGGCCAAGGTTTGAATCAAGAGATGGGCCTAGCAAGGCCCGGTGATACACGATGGGGATCTCACTACAAATGCATGTTATGTCTTTGTATCCTTCAATTAGGAAAGTTCTCTTTAGGCTTGGGAAAGAAAATAATTCGGCAGAGGCTTTAGGAGCTCAACCTATGTTGGAAGTATTTAAATCATTTGAGTTTGTTTTCATGCTGCACTTGATGAATGAAATATTTGGGTACACAAGTGACTTAAGCAACGCTTTGCAAAAGAGGGATCAAGATATTGTGAATGCAGTTGATCTTCTTGAGTCACAAAGGTACAACTGCAAGTTCTAAGAGAAGATGATGGATGGAAAGAATTCCTTGAGAATGTCACTTCTTTTTGTATGAAGCACAATGTCAGATGTGTTGACATGGATGGGAAGTACAAGCCTATACAAAGAGCAAGAGCGTCATGAATTACCACCGGTTCCATGCTGATATGTTTTGGGGTGTCATTGATAGGCAACTTCAAGAGCTCAATAATAGGTTTCATGAGGTAAACACGGAGCTATTTGATGCATGACATCATTCAGTCCAGCCAAGTCATTTTCTTCTTTTAATATTGATGACCTGGTTAAGCTTGCTGGGTTCTATCCTCATGATTTTGACTTTGAAGAAATGCACCAACTTCCTTTTCAATTGAATCTCTATATTAGTGATGTGAGGAATGATGAAAACTTCACAAACTTGAGAAGTCTAGCAGAGTTGTCTATGATGCTTGTTAGAACAGGGAGGGCTCTTCAGTATGATATTGTTTACAAACTTCTCAAATTGGTGCTAGTCCTTCCTATTGCAACAGCCAGTGTTGAGAGGGTCTTTTCATCAATGAACTATATAAAAAACAAGCTAAGAAGCAAGATGGGGCAAAAATACTTGAATGATTTCTTGGTCACATTCATTGAAAGGGATTTCTTCTTGCAAGTTAAGGATGAGGACATTATCACTCATTTTCAAAGCATCAAGGATCGCAAAGTTATCCTATGATTTGTAAGTTTTTT
The DNA here is from genome assembly GCF_002162155.2 of Triticum dicoccoides. Classification (NCBI taxonomy): domain Eukaryota; kingdom Viridiplantae; phylum Streptophyta; class Magnoliopsida; order Poales; family Poaceae; genus Triticum; species Triticum dicoccoides. Next base: position 636,625,693 of record NC_041391.1, read on the forward strand.
TATTGATCCTCTATATATTTTAGATTTTGCGATGATATGTTGAACAATGTTTTTACTTCAATATGGTGAACAATACCAAATTATGATCAATTTTTGTGAATATAATATATTATGTGGTATCTTTTATATAGTTTAGAACTAGTACAATATGCTTCTGTAATTGATTATATGCCCAAAAGGAAGGCAATAGACTTCCAATTTTTTTCCAAAATTTGAATACACAGTCTTGAATTCCTGGGCCCGCCCCTGGGTGTAGTCCCCGAGATTCGGTCCGACTACTGAGCAGTCAGGTTGGATCTTTCTTGCCGACTTCTTTCTTAACTTCTTCTTTCCATACTGGCAGGAGCCAATGCCGACTTGAGGCAACAGCTGGGCGTGGCCCAGACCACCCTTCGCACCAAGGAGGGTGAGCTCAGTGCCTTGGCTCAGGAGCGTGACCGCCTGGCCAAGAAACTGGCCGACCAGGTGGAAAGCCACAAGGCGGCCCTGAAGGCGGCGCAGGACAGTGAGGCCGCCCTCAAAGCCGAATACGAGACCGAAGCGGCGAGCTGGGCTGAGGCAAGGCAAGCTCTAAGTGAAGGCTACGACCGAGTCGAGGATTTGGTTGACGGTAGGCCGTCTTCTTCTTCACTCTTTGCTTGTCCTTGTAAGCCAGTTTATCTCCTTACTTGCTCTGTTTCTTTCTTCTTTGTGAAGAGTACTTTCCTGGCTATTCCGTCGCCGCCAACCAAGCCATCGAAGCCCACCGTGAAGCCCGGCGTCAGGCTGGGATTGAGATCGCACCGGATGCTAACCGATCGCTTGAGGAGTAGGTTTTGGCGATCCCGGCCCACCTTCAGCCGGCCTACCGCATGCTCTGCTGGCTTCATCGTGCCGGAGCACAGGTGCTGGCCGCCCTCTGGCCTGGTAAAGTAATTGCTCGCACCCCCAGCCGTATTGCCGACTGGCTGGAGGTAGCCGTCGGCTGCCTCGAGTCCTGGAAGGCTTCAGCAGCTCGATCCGGCGCTCGCCGGGCGCTAGAGTTCGTCCGGGCTTGGTACCCTGGGCTGAACTTGGACCAACTGCGCACCTAGCGGCAGGAGGCTGACAAGGAGCTGGAGGTGGTGCGGTCGGCTATCATCCAGCGCGCCTCGGCGACCGCCGACTTCACTGACACCAGCGCCTTTGCTCCTGAGGTGAACGAGGACGGTGTCGCGCAGCCGGAGGAATGGTTCGGGCTGAACTTGGCCGACGGTGAAGACTCGGCCGAGGAGATTGACTCCAGCGATGAGGGCGAAGAGGAGGAGGAGGAAGACGGCAAAGATGTTGTGACGGATGTTGGAGCAGCCAGCCAGCCTCAGCCTGACCGTGCCTCCAGCAACGAGGCGCACGCGAATGCTTCGCATGCCGCCGGCGACGACCAGGCCGAGACTCGCCAGCCGGCCACCCCTCCAGCCGACACCGCCATCTCGACCAATCTTCCTGACGCTCCGGGCGCTCCCTTGGCTTGATTCACTGCTTTTATTTTCCTGCTTGACACTCTTTGAACAGACTTGTTATCTGTGGGAAATTCCACCCACTGGGGGTGTATTCAAACTTCGTTGAATGCCGGCCACTCGAAGGCCTTTTATGTAAATATTATTATGCATGTGCTTGGCTTCCATTCCTACTTGCTTTTTATCTCTCGGCTTTTTTCCTTTGCCGCCCTCCCTTGGTTGCCGCCTCCCCAGCCGGACAGCTGCTCTGCAGTCTGTTGCTGGGTAAGGAATTCAGCCGTCTGGGAAGGCAAGGACTCAAGCTTTCTTAGATTGTAGCAGAGTAGGAAAGGAAGCCGGCCAGCCGACTGCTTCGACAGCCGGTTGGCGAGGGGGGGAGCCGGCTTGTATTATGTAAGTTCGTTAATCCTTAGCCGTTTTTCATGTGGGCATCCTTTCTGCCTTTAGCTCTTGCTAGTCGGGCAGCTGATTCTTCGAGCTGTGACTCTCGTAAGAGAGGGCTTGGGTGCCGGCACATTACTTGTTTGACTGCAGGTAGAACTTGGACATAACTCAAGGCGGCAAGTCCCCGGGCCGACTAGCCGAACCCGGTGCCGGACGGAGAAAATAAATGTAGTGGGACAACCATGGGTGTGATACCCGGCATACATAGATAAAATAGGGTAGTCCCCGAGAACTCCTCGGGGAGCCCGTTGTCTCATACTTATACAAAGGGTAGCGTGATACATACTGCATTTCAACTGTAAAATTTGCGAAGAAGATTGGCGTTCCATGGGAGCTCCGACTCCTTGCCGGAGTCATCTCTCTTGCGTGCCTTCGGCTTCTGCGCGTCGATTAAGTAATAGGAGTTGTTTCCCAGAGCCCGGCTAGTGACGAAGGGGCCTTCCCAAGGGGCTGAGAGCTTGTGCTGGCCGGCTGTTCGCTGTATCAGCCGGAGCACAAGGTCTCCCTCTTGGAAGGATCTTGGCTTCACCCTCCGACTGTGGTAACGGCGCAGACCTTGCTGGTAGATGGCGGACCGGCTGAGGGCTAACAGCCGGCTTTCTTCCAGCAAGTCGACGCCGTCTTCTCTTGCTTCTTTAGCGTCCGCCTCCATGTACATGGTGACCCGAGGTGAGTCGAACTCGATGTCAGTTGGGATGATAGCCTCGGCACCATATACAAGGAAGAAGGGGGTGAAGCCGGTTGACTTGTTTGGGGTAGTGCGCAGACTCCAGAGGACGGCCGGCAGCTCGTCGAGCCAGCAGCCGGCCGAACGCTCCAGTGGCACGACCAGTCGGGGCTTGATGCCGGAGAGGATGAGGCCGTTTGCTCGCTCGACTTGGACGTTTGACTGCGGGTGGGCAATGGACGCTAAGTCCAGTCAGATGCCCTGTGTCGCGCAGAAACGTGCCAGTGCTCCCTTGGCAAAATTTGTGTCGTTGTCGGTGATGATGCTGTGTGGCACGCCATACCGGGTTGTAATATCTACAATGAATGTCACGGCAGTCGGCCCATTCAGTTTCTTGATCGGCTTTGCTTCAATCCACTTGGTAAATTTATCCACGGCGACAAGCAGATGTGTCATGCCGCCGTGCGCCGTCTTGAATGGGCCGACCATGTCCAGCCCCCAGACGGCAAAGGGCCAAGTGATGGGGATGGTCTTGAGTGCAGAAGCCGGCAGGTGTTGCTTGGAGCTGAAGACTTGGCACCCTTTGCAGTGTTTGACTAGTTCCTTGGCATCCTCCATAGCAGTCGGCCAGAAGAATCCATGGCGGAAGGCCTTGGCGACGAGCGCCCTGGAGGCGGCATGGTGGCCGCATTCGCCTTGGTGGATGTCTTCGAGGATTGCTATGCCTTTCTCTGGCTCGACGCATCGCTGGAAGACTCCGGTAGCACTGCATCTGACTAGCTCTTGGTTCATTATTGTGTAAGCTCCGGCCCGGCGTTGGACTCGTCTTGCCGAGATCTCGTCAGTCGGTAACTCTCCGTTTACCAAAAAACGGAGGATGGGCTGAGCCCAAGATGGGGTTGTGACTTCTTTGATTGCCAAAACGGCTACTGCAACCAGGGTGGGCGGGCTGGGTTGTGAAGGGTTGGAGTCGGCCTCCGCCTGTTGTGCTGCCGCAGTCCCCGGGCCGGGTTCGACTATGGCAGTCCCCGAGCCGGCTGCCGAAGTCCCCGGACCGCCTGCCTGGTCCCCGAAGTCGGATCCGACTGCGTCGAGCTCAGGCGGCACAAAGATGGAACTGGATTCCGGAGACGGCTTGACAGATGGCTTGACAAGGCGTTGGAGGGCGATGCCGGTTGGTATAGCTTGTCGGGTGGAGCCTATTCATGCCGGGGCATCTGCTTGCTCGTTGTCGGCCCGTGGCACGTGAAGGAACTCGCACCCCTCGAAATATCCGCTGAGCTGCTGGACGAGGAAACGGTAGCTTGCCATGTTTGCGTCCTTGGCATCCCAGTCGCCGGATGATTGCTGAACCACTAAGTCCGAGTCGCCATAACAGAGGATCTGGCGGATGTCGAGTTCCTTGGCTAGTCGGAGCCCGTGTATGAGCGCCTCGTACTCGGCCACATTGTTGGAGGCGGCAAAGTGGATTTGCAATGTGTATATGAGTTTGTCGCCCTTGGGAGAGGTGAGGACAATGCCGGCTCCCAAGCCGGTGCGCATCTTGGATCCGTCAAAATGCATTCGCCAATGAGTGGAGTCGGGGGCCGGTGGCAGGTAGTGGGTCTCGGCCAAGTCGACGAGGAAGTCGGCCAATGCTTGGGACTTGATGGTGGTGCGGGGCTGATAGTAGATCGTGTAAGGAGCCAGCGCAATGGCCCATTTCGCCACCCGGCCGGATGCGTCCCGGCTGCCTATGATCTCGGCAAGCGGGGCAGTACATACGACCGTGATGGGATGTTCTTGAAAGTAGGGCTTGAGTTTCTTGGAGGCGAAGGACACACCATAGCACAATTTCTGATAGTGCGGGTAGTTCTGTTTTGAGGCAGACAATACTTCGCTCAAATAATATATCGGCCTCTGGACTAGCTGAGCTCGGCCTTCTTCTGGAGGCTAGACTACGATAACCGTGTGGCGATGTAGAGGAGCATGGGCTCCTTCTCTGTTGGGGCCGCCAAGACATGTGGTGTGGACAACATCTTCTTCAACTCGTGGAAAGCTTGGTCCGCCTGGTCATTCCACTCAAAGTGAGTGGACTTCTTCATGAGTCGGTAGAGGGGAAGAGCCTTCTCTCCGAGCCGGCTCATGAAGCGGTTCAAAGACGCCAGGCATCCGGTGAATTTTTGGACGTCTCGCATCTTGGTAGGGACCTTCATTCTCTCCATGGCCTTGATCTTCACTGGGTTGCACTCAATGCCACGTTCGGAGACCAGGAAGCCTAGAAGCTGCCGACTGGTACCCCGAAAACGCACTTATCCGGGTTGAGCTTTATCTGAAACCGGTGCAAATTCTCAAAGGTCTCCTTGAGTTCTTCCAACAGGGTGCCGCGCTTCTCCGTCTTCACCACGACATCGTCTACATAGACGTGGGCATTTCTGCCGAGTTGCTTGAGGAGGCATTTCTGCATGCAACGCTGAAAGGTGGCACCGGCATTTCTCAAGCCGAATGTCATGGTCAGGTAACAGAAAGCTCCGAATGGGGTGATGAAGGCGGTCTTCAAGCGATCAGCCGGGTTCAACTTTATCTGGTGGTAGCCTGAATAAGCATCCAAGAAACTCAACAGCTCGCATCCGGCTGTGGAGTCTATCACTTGGTCAATCCTTGGCAGGGCGAACGGATCTTTAGGGTAGGCTTTGTTGAGGCTGGTGTAGTCGATGCACATGCGCCACTGCTTGTTCTTCTTCAACACGAGGACCGGGTTGGCAAGCCATTCTGGAAAGAACACTTCCATAATGAAGCCGGCTGCCAGAAGCCGGGCTATTTCTTCTCCGACTACTCTTCTCTTCTCTTCTGACAGGCGGCGCAAGGGCTGCCTGACCGGCTTTGCGTCAGATCAGACGTGTAGCTTGTGCTCGGCGAAATCCGTCAGGACACCCGGCATGTCTTTGGGAGACCACGCAAAGACGTCCCGATTCTCACGGAGGAAATCGACGTGCTCGCCTTCCTATTTGCTGTCAAGGCCTGTGCCTATGACGGCGTGCCTCTCCGGGTGCTCCGGGTCCAGAGGTATCTTCTTTGTCTCCTTGGCCGGCTGGAAAGAACCTTGAGCTTCACATTCTTTGGGGTCAGGAGACAGAGCCGGCTGCTTGCCAGCCAAGGCCACAACTCGATTCAGCATCTTCTTCTCTTCGGCGATTACGAGGGACTCGGCCAGCCGACTGCTAGCTGCTACACACTCAGAAGACTTCTTATAGTCTCCGACTATGGTGATAATGCCCTTGGAACTCGGCATCTTCATCTTGAGGTAGGCGTAGTGGGGCACAGCCATGAACTTGGCCAACGCTGGTCGGCCAAGCAACGCGTGGTACGGGCTCTCCAAATCCACTACCTCGAACCATATTGCCTCTCGGCGGAAATGATCCTTGTCCCCAAAGAGGACATCCATCTTGATCTTGCCGATTGGTGAGCAGGACAGGTCGGGTACGATACCGTGGAACACAGTCCGGCTTGGCATGAGTTGCTTCGGCTTGATGTTGAGCTTCTCCATTGTATCTTGGTACAGTATGTTGATACTGCTCCCGCCGTCTATCAGCACATGGGAGAATCGGGCGGCACGCCTCTCCGCCGCCAGGGTAGCATCCAAAACTAGGGCATAGGAGCCAGGAGACGGCATCACCTCTGGGTGGTCGTCCCGGCTCCAGCTGATGGGCTTCTCTGACCAGTGCATGAACTCAGGGTTACTGGAGGCGACCGCGTTGACTTCTTGCTGCTATTGGAGCCGGCTGCGCCGATCTTCTGTCTGGCTGGTGAACATGACGTAGGCGGCTTGCTCGTCGGGGAACTCGTCTTGGACAGCTCCGACTATAGGCCGAGCGGCCGGCTGCTGTGGGGCAGGAGGCGGCTGGACCGTAGGCGGAGGCGGTAGCAGCCCCTCGCCCTTGATTCGGGTGAGCAAGTGGCACTTCCGAGTTGTATGGTTAGACGGCTTCACGCCGCTGTGCAACTTGCAGGACTTGCGGAGCTCGGCCCAACACGTGAGGTAGTCGCGGGTTGATTCGTTGGGCCCTTGTACGCACAAGGAGAGCTGTCGGGGCTTGGGAGCCCGTTTGTAGGTGCTGGTGAAGTTGCGTATGAAGGCTTCGGTGAAGTCCAGCCAGCTGTTGATGCTGTAAGGCTTGAGGCTGTTGAGCCAGGTGCGCGCCGTGCCTTGGAGCATCAGGGGGACATATTTCACGGCAACGCGTCGGTTGTCATTCGCTAGGCGAACTGCGATGGAGTAGTCGATCAACCAGTATTCTGGCTTCACGGAGCCGTTGTACTTGGGCATGTCTCTTGGGAGGGAGAACCCTTTGGGAAAGGGCTCGTCGCGGATGCGGGGGCCGAAACAAGGCGGGCCGACATCATCTTCTTCTTCAGGGCCAGGGATCGCGCGAGGCGGTCGATCCGATGGCGGGCATCATTCTCGCCGACTCCTTCGCGGCGACCAAGTCGGCCGCTGAGAGTCGGATGCTCGACAGGCGGCGGGGTGGGATATCTTTCCCCGCGAGGCGGAGGAGGAGGCGGGTCGCCTCATCGTTCCACTCCTCGGGGACGGCCTTCTGCGTCGCGCTCGATGGTAATGCGAGTCCGGCTGCGGCTAGCAGCCGGCTCCTTCTCTTGTCTTGTACGGGCACCGCCCACAGTCGGCGTACGAGACGTCGCTGTTGGGTAACATAGTAATTTCAAAAATTTCCCTACGTACACGCAAGATCATGGTGATGGCATAGCAACGAGAGGGGAGAGTGTTGTCCACATACCCTCGTAGACCATAAGCGGAAGCGTTATGAAAACGCGGTTGATGTAGTCGTAAGTCTTCACGATCCGACCGATCCAAGTACCGAACGTACAGCACCTCCGAGTTCAGCACACGTTCAGCTCGATGACGATCCCCGGGCTCCGATCCAGCAAAGCTTCGGGGATGAGTTCTGTCAGCACGACGGCGTGGTGACGATGATGATGCTCTACCGGCGCAGGGCTTCGCCTAAACTCCGCGACGATATGACCGAGGTGGAATATGGTGGAGGGGGACACCGCACACGGCTAAGGAATGATCCGTAGATCAACTTGTGTGTCATGGGGTGCCCCCTGCCCCCGTATATAAAGGAGCAAGGGGGGAGGCCAGCCGGCCCCTTGGGTGCGCCAAGGAAGGAGGAATCCTCCTCCTAGTAGGAGTAGGACTCCTCCTTTCCTACTCCTACTAGGAGGGGGAAGGAAGGGGGAGAGGGGGAAGGAAAAGGGGGGGGCGCCGCCCCCCCCTCCTAGTCCAATTCGGACCAGA
>NC_041391.1:636634139-636704102 GCF_002162155.2 Triticum dicoccoides
CGAAATCACCCAGAACACTTCCGGTGTCCGAATATAGTCGTCCAATATATCAATCTTTATGTCTCGACCATTTCGAGACTCCTCGTCATGTCCGTGATCACATCCGGGACTCCGAACAAACTTTGGTACATCAAAACTTATAAACTCATAATAAAACTGTCATCGTAATGTTAAGCGTGCAGACCCTACGGGTTCGAGAACTATGTAGACATGACCTAGAACCATTGTCGGTCAATAACCAATAGCGGGACCTGGATGCCCATATTGGTTCCTGCATATTCTACGAAGATATTTATCGGTCAAACCGCATAACAACATACGTTGTTCCCTTTGTCATCGGTATGTTACTTGCCCGAGATTTGATCGTCGGTATCCAATACCTAGTTCAATCTCGTTACCGGCAAGTCTCTTTACTCGTTCTGTAACACATCATCTTATAACTAACTCATTAGTTACAATGCTTGCAAGGCTTAGGTGATGAGTATTACCGAGAGGGCCCAAAGATACCTCTCCGACAATCGGAGTGACAAAACCTAATCTCGAATTATGCCAACCCAACATGTACCTTTGGAAACACCTGTAGAGCACCTTTATAATCACCCAGTTACGTTGTGATGTTTGGTAGCACACAAAGTGTTCTTCCGGTAAACGGGAGTTGCACAATCTCATAGTTGCAGGAACATGTATAAGTCATGAAGAAAGCAATAGCAACATACTAAACGATCAAGTGCTAGGCTAACGGAATGGGTCATGTCAATCACATCATTGTGATCCCGTTAATCAAATGACAACTCATGTCTATGGCTAGGAAACTTAACCATCTTTGATTAACAAGCTAGTCAAGTAGAGGCATACTAGTGACACTATGTTTGTCTATGTATTCACACATGTATTATGTTTCCGGTTAATACAATTCTAGAATGAATAATAAACATTTATCATGATATAAGGAAATAAATAATAACTTTATTATTGCCTCTAGGGCATATTTCCTTCAGTCTCCCACTTGCACTAGAGTCAATAATCTAGTTCACATCGCCATGTGATTTAATACCAATATTCATATATGTATATGATTAACACCCATAGTTCACATCTTTATGTGACCAACACCCAAAGGGTTTACTAGAGTCAATAATCTAGTTCACATTGCTATGTGATTAACACCCAAAAGAGTACTAAGGTATGATCATGTTTTGCTCGTGAGAGAAGCTTAGTCAACGGGTGTGTCACATTCAGAGCCATATGTATTTTGCAAACATTCTATGTCTTCAATGCTCTGCATGGAGCTACTCTAGCTTAATTGCTCCCACTTTCAACATGTATCCAGTTTGAGACTTAGAGTCATCTGGATTAGTGTAAAAGTTTGCACCGATGTAACTTTTACAACGAACTCTTTTATCACCTCCATAATCGAGAAACATCTCCTTAGTCCTTACTAAGGATATTCTTGACCGCTGTCCAGTGATCTACTATTAGATCAAAATTGTATTCCTTTGCCAAACTCAGAGCAAGGTATACAATATGTCTGGTTCACAGCATAGCATACTTTATAGAACCTATGACTGAGGCATAGGGAATGACTTTTCATTCTCTTTCTATTTTCTGCCATGGTCGGGTCTTGAGTCTTACTCAACTTCACACCTTGCAACACAGGCAAGAACTCCTTCTTTGACTATTTCATTTTGAACTATTTCAAAAATTTATCAAGGTATGTATTCATTGAAAAATCTTATCAAGCGTCTTGATCTATCTATATAGATCTTGATGCTCAATGTGTAAGCAGCTTTACCGAGGTCTTTCTTTTAAAGAACTCCTTTCAAACACTCCTTTATGCATTGCAGAATAATTCTACATTATTTCTGATCAACAATATGTCATTCACATATACTTATCAGAAATGCTGTAGTGCTCCCACTCACTTTCTTGTAAATACAGGCTTCACCGTAAGTCTGTACAAAACAATATGCTTTGATCAACTTATCAAAGCGTATATTCCAAGTCTGAGATGCTTGCACCAGTCCATAGATGGATTGCTGGAGCTTGCATATTTTGTTAGCACCTTTAGGATTGACAAAACCTTCTGGTTGCATCATATACAACTCCTCTTTAATAAATCCATTAAGGAATGCAGTTTTGACATCTATTTGCCAGATTTCATAAAATGTGGCAATTGCTAACATGATTCGGACAGACTAAAGCATCGATACAAGTGAGAAAATCTCATTGTATTCAACACCTTGAACTTGTCAAAAAACCTTTTTGCGATAAGTCGAGCTTTGTAGATGGTAACACTACTATCAACGTCCGTCTTCCTCTTGAAGATCCATTTATTTTCTATGGCTTGCCGATCATCGGGCAAGTCCACCAAAGTCCACACTTTGTTCTCATACGTGGATCCTATCTCAGATTTTATGGCCTCCAGCCATTTTGCGGAATCTGGGCTCATCATCGCTTCCTCATAGTTCGTAGGTTTATCATGGTCTAGTAACATGACTTTCAGAACAGGATTACCGTACCACTTTGGTGCGGACCATACTCTGGAAGACCTACGAGGTTCTGTAGTAACTTGATCTGCAGTTTCATGATCATCATCATTAGCTTCCTCACTAATTGGTGGAGGAATCACTAGAACTGATTTCAGTGATGAACTACTTTCCAATAAGGGAGAAGGTACAATTACCTCATCAAGTTCTACTTTCCTCCCACTCACTTCTTTCGAGAGAAACTTCTTCCCTAGAAAGGATCCATATTAGCAACGAATAACTTGCCTTCGGATCTGTGATAGAAGGTGTATTATATGAAGACACACTTCTCTGATTTGAGTTCGAGCTTATCAAGTTGAAAACCTTTTTTCATATAAGCATCGCAACTCCAAACTTTAAGAAACGACAGCTTAGGTTTACTGCTAAACCATAGTTCATATGGTGTCATCTCAACGGATTTAGATGGTGCCCTATTAAACGTGAATGCAGCTGTCTCTAATGCATAACCCCAAAACAATAGTGGTAAATCAGTAAGAGACATCATAGATCGCACCATATCCAATAAAGTGCGGTTACGATGTTCGGACACACCATAACGTTGTGGTGTTCCAGGTGGCGTGAGCTGTGAAACTATTCCACGTTGTTTTAATTGAAGACCAAACTCATAACTCAAATATTCGTCTCCGCGATCAGATCGCAGAAATTTTATTTTCTTGTTACGATGATTTTCCCACTTCACTCTGAAATCCTTTGAACCTTTCAACTATTTTAGACTTATGTTTCATCAAGTAGATATTCCCATATCTGCTCAAATCATCTTGTGAAGGTCAGAAAATAATGATACTTGCCACGAGCATCAACACTCATTGGATCGCATACATCGGTATGTATTATTTCCAATAAGTCAGTAGCTCGTTCCATTGTTCTAGAGAACAGAGTTTTAGTCATCTTGCCCAAAAGGCACGATTCGCAAGCATCAAATGATTCATAACCAATTGATTCCGAAAATCCATCTTTATGGAGTTTCTTCACGCGCTTTACACCGATATGACCCAAATGGCAGTGCCACAAATAAGTTGCACTATCATTATTAACTTTGCATCTTTTGGCATCAATATTATGAATATGTGTATCACTACGATCGAGATCCAACAAACTATTTTCATTGGGTGTATGACCAATTGAAGGTCTTATTCATGTAAACAGAATAACAATTATTCTCTAACTTTAAATGAATAACTGTATCGCAACAAACATGATCAAATCATGTCCATGCTCAACGCAAACACCAAATAACATTTATTTAGCTTTAACACTAATCCCGAAAGTATAGGGAGTGTGCGATGATGATCATATCAATCTTGGAACCACTTCCAACACACATTGTCACTTCACCCTCAACTAGTTTCTGTTTATTCTGTAACTCCTGTTTCGAGTTACTAATCTTAGAAACCGAACAAGTATCAAATACTCAGGGGTTACTATAAACACTAGTAAGGTACACATCAATAACATGTATATCAAATATACCCTTGTTTACTTTTCCATCCTTTTTATCCACCAAATATTCAAGGCATTTCCACTTCTAGTGACCATTTCCTTTGCAGTATAATCACTCAGTTTCAGGCTTTGGTCCAGCTTTGGGCTTCTTCGCGGGAGTGACAACTTGTTTGCCATTCTGCTTGAAGTTCCCTTTCTTTCCCTTTGCCCTTTTCTTGAAACTAGTGGTCTTGTCAATCATCAACACTTGATGCTCTTTCTTGATTTCTACCTTCGTCGATTTCAGCATCACGAAGAGCTCGGGAATCATTTTCATGATCCCTTGCATTATAGTTCATCACGAAGTTCTACTAACTTGGTGGTGGTGACTAGAGAATTCTGTCAATCACTATCTTATCTGGAAGATTAACTCCCACTTGATTCAAGCGATTGTAGTACCCAGACAATCTGAGCACATGCTCACTAGTTGAGCGACTCTCCTCCATCTTTTAGCTTAGAACTTGTTGGAGACTTCATATCTCTCAACTCGGGTATTTGCTTGAAATATTAACTTCTACTCCTGGAACATCTCATATGGTCCATGACGTTCAAAACGTTTTTGAAGTCCCGATTCTAAGCCATAAAGCATGGTGCACAAAACTATCAAGTAGTCATTATATTGAGCTAGCCAAACGTTCATAACGTCTGCATCTGCTCCTGCAATAGGTCTGTCACCTAGCGGTGCATTAAGGACATAATTCTTCTGTGCAGCAATGAGGATAAACCTCAGATCACGGATCAAATCCGCATCATTGCTACTAACATCTTTCAACACAATTTTCTCTACGAACATATAAAAATAGACATATGAAAGCAACAACACAAGCTATTGATCTACAACATAATTTGCAAAATACTACCAGGACTAAGTTCATGATAAATTTAAGTTCAATTAATCATATTACTTAAGAACTCCCACTTAGACAGACATCTCTCTAGTCATCTAAGTGATCACGTGATCCAAATCAACTAAACCATAACCGATCATCACGTGAGATGGAGTAGTTTTCAATGGTGAACATCACTATGTTGATCATATCTACTGTATGATTCACGCTCGACCTTTCGGTCTCTGTGTTCCGAGGCCATATCTGCATATGCTAGGCTCGTCAAGTTTAACCTGAGTATTCCGTGTGTGCAAAACTGTCTTGCACCCGTTGTAGATGGACGTAGAGCTTATCACACCCGATCATCACGTGGTGTCTGGGCACGACGAACTTTGGCAATGGTGCATACTCAGGGAGAACACTTCTTGATAATTTTAGTGAGAGATCATCTTAAAATGCTACCGTCAATCAAAGCAAGATAAGATGCATAAAGGATAAACATCACATGCAATCAATATAAGTGATATGATATGGCCATCATCATCTTGTGCTTGTGATCTCCATCTTCGAAGCACTGGCGTGATCACCATCGCCACCGGCGCGACACCTTGATCTCCATCATAGCATCATTGTCGTTACGCCATCTATTGCTTCTACGACTATCGCTACCGCTTAGTGATAAAGTAAAGCAATTATAGGGAGTTTGCATTTCATACAATAAAGCGACAACCAAATGGCTCCTGCCAGTTGCCGATAACTTCGGTTACACGTAATGTCACCCGCCAGCCACACTTGATTCAGCTAAAGTGAGAGAGACAGACACCCGCCAGCCACCTTTAAGCACGAGTGCTCGTAACGGTGAAACCAGTCTCGCGTAAGCGTACACGTAATGTCGGTCCGGGCCGCTTCATCTCACAATACCGCCGAACCAAAGTATGACATGCTGGTAAGCAGTATGACTTGTATCGCCCACAACTCACTTGTGTTCTACTCGTGCATATGACATCTATGCATAAAACCAGGCTCGGATGCCACTGTTGGGTAACGTAGTAATTTCAAAAATTTCCCTACGTACACGCAAGATCATGGTGATGGCATAGCAACGAGAGGGGAGAGTGTTGTCCACGTACCCTCGTAGACCGTAAGCGGAAGCGTTATGACAACGCGGTTGATGTAGTCGTACGTCTTCACGATCCGACCGATCCAAGTACCGAACGTACGGCACCTCCGAGTTCAGCACACGTTCAGCTCGATGACGATCCCCGGGCTCTGATCCAGCAAAGCTTCGGGGATGAGTTCCTTCAGCACGACGGTGTGGTGACGATGATGATGCTCTACCGGCGCAGGGCTTCGCCTAAACTCCGCGACGATATGACCGAGGTGGAATATGGTGGAGGAGGGCATCGCACATGGCTAAGGAACGATCCGTAGATCAACTTGTGTGTCATGGGGTGCCCCCCTGCCCCTGTATATAAAGGAGCAAGGGGGGAGGCCAGCCGGCCCCTTGGGTGCGCCAAGGGAGGAGGAATCCTCCTCCTAGTAGGAGTAGGACTCCTCCTTTCCTACTCCTACTAGGAAGGGGAAGGAAGGGGGAGAGGGGGAAGGAAAGCGGGGGGGTGCCGCCCCCCCTCCTAGTCCAATTCGGACCAGAGGGGGGAGGGGGCGCGCAGCCCATGCTGGCCGCCCCTCTCTCCTTTCCCCTAAGGCCCATAAGGCCCAATACTCTCCCGGGGGGTTCCGTAACCCCCCCCCCCCGGCACTCCGGTTTTCTCCGAAATCACCCAGAACACTTCCGGTGTCCGAATATAGTCGTCCAATATATCAATCTTTATGTCTCGACCATTTCGAGACTCCTCGTCATGTCCGTGATCACATCCGGGACTCCGAACAAACTTCAGTACATCAAAACTTATAAACTCATAATAAAACTGTCATCGTAACGTTAAGCGTGCGGACCCTACGGGTTCGAGAACTATGTAGACATGACCTAGAACCATTCTCGGTCAATAACCAATAGCGGGACCTAGATGCCCATATTGGTTCCTACATATTCTACGAAGATCTTTATCGGTCAAACCGCATAACAACATACGTTGTTCCCTTTGTCATCGGTATGTTACTTGCCCGAGATTTGATCGTCGGTATCCAATACCTAGTTCAATCTCGTTACCGGCAAGTCTCTTTACTCGTTCTGTAACACATCATCTTATAACTAACTCATTAGTTACAATGCTTGCAAGGCTTAGGTGATGAGTATTACCGAGAGGGCCCAGAGATACCTCTCCGACAATCGGAGTGACAAAACCTAATCTCGAATTATGCCAACCCAACATGTACCTTCGGAAACACCTGTAGAGCACCTTTATAATCACCCAGTTACGTTGTGTCGTTTGGTAGCACACAAAGTGTTCTTCCGGTAAACGGGAGTTGCACAATCTCATAGTTGCAGGAACATGTATAAGTCATGAAGAAAGCAATAGCAACATACTAAACGATCAAGTGCTAGGCTAACGGAATGGGTCATGTCAATCACATCATTCTCCTAATGATGTGATCCCGTTAATCAAATGACAACTCATGTCTATGGCTAGGAAACTTAACCATCTTTGATTAACGAGCTAGTCAAGTAGAGGCATACTAGTGACACTATGTTTGTCTATGTATTCACACATGTATTATGTTTCCGGTTAATACAATTCTAGCATGAATAATAAACATTTATCATGATATAAGGAAAAAAATAATAACTTTATTATTGCCTCTAGGGCATATTTCCTTCAGTCGCGCCGTGTTCTCGGCGAGGAGGGCTTCCAGCTCGGACACCGGCTTCGTGCCGCTCTGCGGCCGCGTCAATCAGCTATTGGATGCATCTGGTCATGTAGGGGAGCTCGTCGGCCCCCAGTCCGTTTAGCTCGTCAACGATCGACTGGGCGGCGCGTAGATTCTCGCGGGGCATGGCGTAGACTGGGCGGTCCGCTCCCAGCATGCTGGCAATGGCCGCGCTATGTTTCTTGACGACGCCGACTCGGCTTGGCCCTTCTGGAGGCGGCGTGCCGAAGGCGGCGCGGTCGACTTCGCGCTGGTGGGCCTCCGTGAGGCGTCTCATGGTGGATATCTTTTGGCCCTCCGCAAGGAGGGAAAGGCGGCGTGCCTCCAGCGTCTCAGCGTCAGCATCCGCCAGGATGGGGGCGGACAGATCGTGCAATGCGGCCTGCAAGGCATCGCGGGCGTTCTCGTCGGAGGCGACACCGTGGCTGATGACTAGCACTTCGGTGACGGTGCTGCCGCCACTGTCAGCTCGAGGGAGAGGGTCGTCGAAGATGATCACGTCGGTGGGGAAGGCGTCGAGCGACGCCATGTCGGAGTCGACAAGCATCGGGTCGGTGGAGCCGACCGACTCCAAGTCCGCGGTAGGCTCGCCGGAGACGTGGAGTTGGTCGAGGAGGCTGACGAGGCGGCTCTCGAGGCAGCCTGTACCCGCGTTGAATGCGGGCTCATCGGAGATGCGAGTCTTGCCTAGAAGATTGGCGAGGTAGCTCGCTGCACAGGCGTCATTGATGCTTTGCAGCGCGTCAGGGCAAGCGCCATCGGGCGTGTCGGGATGGCTATGCTCGCTGGGGAGGAAGAGGGTTCCCGTCCAGAGCAGGTCTCCGGATGACGGTGCACCTGGCCCCATAGTGGGTGCCAAATGTCGGGTGGTAGGTGCGACATATGCCAACGGATGGCTTATCATTGTGGGAGCCAGTAAGACATCGCCGGTGCCTAGAAACGGAATAAGGGGAAGACATGCACGCCGGCGTATCTTACCCAGGTTGGGGGCTCTCGGTGGAGATAATACCCCTACTCCTGCTTTGCAGGGTCTCCGCATGATCACTAGATCGATAAGAAGTTATAAGAGGCTCCTTGAGCTGTTTGGTGGGAGGAGGAAGAAGGGCAAGGCTAGCTCTCTTCTCTCCCTATGGTAGTGTCTAAAACTCTCTGAGATTAACCCTTTGCATGGGTGTCCCGGGGGGCTTATATAGGACTATCCCCCGGGGGTACAATGGTAATCCGGCTAGGCGTGGGTCCTAGCCTTCAGTGTCTACGACCGCCGGCTTCTTCGCCGGCTCCTGGGGCCCGCCAACTGGTGGGTACCGCCGGCTGCTGGCCCATTGGTCGATAGGTCGGCCCCACCGCTTGGGGGGTCTTGTTGGGGGCTGGTTACTGTTGCCTCGCCTCTGATGACGAGGGCTTTGTCGAGGTAAGCATGGCTACAGAACCGCCGCCTTGCGGGCTCTCACTGTAGCCTTACCTCGTCTTGTCTGCTTAATGGTGCACCCCGAGGAGGGGAGCAAGCCGGCTATAGGAAGCCGGCCTGGCCTTAGGCCGGCTGGGGGAGGTCGGGCCGCCGTCAGACGTCTCTCTGACCGAAGGGGCCCACCACCTTCGGGCCGTACTGGCGACCCGTCGTGGATGGCGTCACGATTCGCATGGCAATAGTACCTCGCCGAACAGGGGATGGCCGCCCTATACGGCATACTGTAGCCATGCGTGTCCCGGGATTCGGGGGTGGCAGTGTCCACTATAGCCACGCCCCGTCTCGTCACCGTTATGGAGGGATGACTCTAGGGTGCGACCCATGGCCGCTTGCCATGGGCCGGCTTTCTTGGAGTCGGTCCTTCATGGGCCGGTTTCCTTGGACTCGGTCCTTCATGGGCCGGCTTTCTTGGAGTAGGTCCTTCGTGGGCCGGCTTTCTTGGAGTCGGTCCTTCATGGGCCGGCTTTCTTGGAGTCAGCCTTGTTGTGGCGTCCCTTAAAGATTTCTTGGAGTCGGTCCTTCATGGGCCGGCTTTCTTGGAGTCAGTCCTTCATGGGCCAGCTTTCTTGGAGTCGGTCTTGTTGTGGCGTCCCCTAAAGATTGCTTATGGCCGGGCCGCCTTCCTCTTGTTGGCCTATGTGATAGCCGGCCGGAAGAAGGCGGCCCCATGTCTTGGGCACTTCAAGGCTCGGTCGGCCCATTGTTTTTTCTGAGGGCCAAAGGGAGCCGGTTAGGCTACCCGTGGTCATTTACTCCGACAGTACCATATCATTGGTCACTCGGGGATTAGGTGGAAGGCGCCGCGAATTGGAATGTCCAATAACATGATGGGGGTTGAGGGTCTATGGTGCCTCTCTAGCTGCGGTGGTACATGTGCTCGTGGCGGTGGCAGGTGTCTCGCGCTTCTCCGGCGATGGCGGGCGCAACAGGGTGCCAGCGGGAGCAGCAGGGGCAGGCCGCTACGGGCTTAAGAATAGCGTTGCACCGTGGGAGTAGCGGAGGTGCGGCAGCGACGGGGCGGGCTCACAGTCGTCGGCGGACTTGCCGCCCTTCTTGACCGAGTGTTGTCCTGTGGCAGGAAGTACTGGTCGTCGTCAATGGACTCCTCACTACAACAATAAAACTCATTTTTCAGCAATTTCTACAAATGAAGTTCAGAAGAAAAATACAAAAAAGCCATCACCTATGTTTTGAATTGCTACGAACAAGTGCAGAGCACCCTCAACCAACAAAAAACATGTGCTTTTTCTTCACTGGTCGACCACATGAACCAGCGCAATTTATTTCAGTCATTCCCCACCGGCTGCAGGCCCCATGGATGAGAACGCCTGCATGCCACACACAACCATAGTGTTGGTCTCCACCGAGCAACAAATCATGTTGTCACTGAAGCAGGCAAACAAGCCAAAGTAGATAAATCAACTCTTCAAGGATACAACATCAGTTTATGTGTTATTTATAGTGTGTATTCTGAACTAAATCTTTTTCCAATAGACAAGGACTTATCAACAACTACTATAGTTTCTTCACCTATTCACCTCCTTATCGGTTGGGAATCAACACTAATAATATTAACTAAGCCTTTTGTTAGTACCAGAAATTCATTCTAATCAATATATTCGCCCATTGCAAGGGGTACATGGGTTAGAATATCGAGTTGTGAAGATAATGGCATTGTATATAGGGCTAGGAATTTGGGGGTACCGGTGATAGCTACCGTGGCCAGATCCACCACAACGAGGGCAATTGACTAAATCACGGGAATCCTTAACAAGGTGGACACTACCGAGGCGGTGAAAGCAGAGCAGCTTGGTTACGAAGGAGAAGGTAGGGGATTGAGGCTAACCTATAGAGCCATAGCCTTAGCAACAAAGTTAGCTGGAGTGAGAGGCCGCACTCTTGTGTGTTGAGAGAGGGAAACATCCCCATAACCGACAAGGCATTTTAGAGGTTGTGATCGAAGTGATTCGATGTCGATCGGGTGTCAGCAATTGCATGAAGCGTGATGCTAGCAGGGGGTTATGAGTGTGTCTACTACGGTATGTCTGCCACATTGGAAGCGTGGATTTGGTCTACATGCACAGAAGAGAGGGGGGTACGAGGCGTGCACCTGTGGTGTATGGGAAAAACCTAGGGGGCATGCACGGAGTGAGCCATAGAGGAGAGAGGCGGAGGAGGCGTTGTGACAATCGTGAATGCTTCGTGCCCTTCTTCCTACCATCCGCTATAGAAAAAAATGCACACGAAATGGGTGCTAGATGTGGTACACAAATGCAACTTTGATTGCAGACAACAATTGATGGGGAGTGTGACATGTTTGCTCCTGGCCTCCCACTCATATAAATGGGTTTGTCCGGACACATAACATTTTTTTACCAAGAGAAACATATACAAATGTTCAATTACAAGTTGCGCCACAAAAAGTACGACTGGAAAGAAGAAAGAACTTGCCCGTATTCGAAACATCTCCTCACAAATCATAAACAAAGAGGTCACCTCGGTCAGATCCATCGATGCCCAAATCGAGCTGCCGAACCAATCATGTATTCTCGCGGACGCTAGTTCAAGCAAATCGCCGCTCGAGTACATGTTGAACAGCTTAGAAAGTTGTCAAGATTTACAACATTCATCAATGGCCACACTTGTGATTTTTGTGTTGGAACTTGTGTGTATTTTAATTTCTACAATACTTTTGCCTTTTTTGTGTTGAAACACATCCATATAAACTTGTGCTTGTGATGAATTGGTGGATGCTGCACATGTAAAAGAATGTGTTATGTGATGTGCATTTCAACTTCAACACATGCATAAAGTTATTTTTATTTTTCGGTGTATGAAGGAACATATGCATGCATGAAGTCAAATAAAGCCCAGAGTATGTTTCTACTATATGCATGCACGAATTCTCGCACAGAGTATGTTTTGTAACGAGTTAATTGCCCAAAACCACCAGATTTGTGGCTAGGGTACTCCAAAACTACCGATTTGGGCGAAAATAGACCACCACTTATGTGGCAAGTGAATAACATATAGCACTAAACACTTTGTGACCAGCGGCTAAGTTGGAATCTGACATGCCTGGCCCGCCTGTCGGGACCACGTGGCCAGGGCTAACGGCACAGGCCAGACGACCGTTTCCCCCGCTGGTCAAGTCTATTGGCTAGCGCGCGACAGGGCATTTCTCTCATCTGCTTGTTCTCTCCTCTCCTCTGCTCCTTCCCCTCTGGCGCCGCACCTGTCGCCGCCGCCGTCGACGCCATCCGCCGCTGCACCGCCGATGGGAGGGAGTCATGGTGTCTTGGTCTGATGGCTCTGGCTCGTCCTCGTCTTTTGATGATGAAGTTAGCAAGGTAAGCTTCTGCTCATGTGGATCCAGGTGCATCTAGGGTTAGGATTCTAGGTAGAAAGGGGAATTTTTGTTCCCTCTAGAAGCTGAACACTTTTTCCTCATGTTTAGGCACCTGCGACCATGGAGTGCACGGAATGGTGCAGCATGGCTCTGAATTATCTTGCACGTTGTGAGCATCGATCCCCCTATGAGAAGTTGGTTGCGCTTGAATCCACTGATAGCAGCAGGAGGTTTCTAGGCTGTGCAAAGTAGGTAAATTAGCAGTGCAATTAGGTGATATATTGTGCAGTGCAATTAGGTGATATATTGTACAATTTTATTGCTTGGCTGTTTTACTGATTTTGTGAAGTATGTGAATTGTTATTTTATTTTCTTACATGATTGATAGAATTTCCTATAAGTAGAACAATAGCACAAGTAGAACATTGTTATTTTCTTATAAGTGTGCCATAAGTTTTCTTCATAATAATTTCAGCTATTTAGTACATATCATTCTTTTTGCTGTTGTGTATTATAGGATAGACACAATGCAGAACAAAACATTAGCACAATGATTTGAGCTCGGTGGTTTTGCATTGTCATCAGAAAATTTTAGTGCTATATGGTTTTGCATTGTTAAAAGTTGGTTCTGCATTGGTTATAAATTTAATTCTTTTTTTCACACATTCTTAGGATGGACCCAGGTGCCCATATGTGCAATAGATTGATTCTGAGTGGCCAATCCCATTGAAGACAGCTTTAAATAGGATCTGGTCTATGTATGAGGAGGAGTTGACTGACAGGTTGAGACAGAATGTAGTTAATGCTGAAGAAGTGTACAAGGTAGTTGAAGAGAAGAGAAAGATGGAAAATAACCTGAGGTTCTTTAAAGTTGACTTTGCTAAAATGGTGGCTGACAAAGAGGATGCAATTGAGCAGTTAGGCAATGCACGAATAGATCTTAGTGACCTGAAGGAAGAGCTTTAGAAAAAGAAATTGGCTGACAAAGCAGACACTAACATCCATCAGGTGCTAAGGGCCAAAGCAGAGAAAGAGAGAGACCAAGAGAAGTTAGAGAAGTTGAAGCTGCTGCAGGAGATGAACCAGATCAAGCAGGAGAGGGACAGGTTGTTGGAGGAGAGGGGGAAGTTCAAGCAAGAGAAAAGGCACCTGGAGTACACCATAGGTGATCTATTCAAGGAGAAGGAGGCCACCAAGGGGAAGATCAGGAAGATCAAAGAGATAGTTGATGAATGAATTCATGTTGTTTTTACTAGTATCTCCTATTTGTATCACTACTAGTATCTCCTATTTGTATCACTAAACAACTCAAGACATTTGTACTGAAATTGTGCTTCTCGTGAATCCAATTGTGCTACTGGATTACACTATTAATGCCTCATTTGTGCCTGTTTTTGTGTTAGATGAAAGTGCCATATTAGTCATGTTCTGAGTAATATAATTATGGTTGGGTAGTTGTCGAGGGGTCGATAACCCTACTTTTGGGTTGTGTCTATATTGTTGGGTTGTTGTCGAGGGGTTGACAACCCTACTTTTGGGTTAGGTCTACCTTGTTTGGTTGTTGTCGAGGGGTCAATAACCCTACTTTTGGGTTGTGTCTACCTTGTTGGGTAGTTGTCGAGGGGTCGATAACCCTACTTTTGGGTTGGGTCTACCTTGTTGGGTTGTTGTCGAGGAGTCGACAACCCTACTTTTGGGTTGGGTCTACCTTGTTGGGTTGTTGTCGAGGGGTCGACAACCCTACTTTTGGGTTGTGTCTACCTTGTTGGGTTGATGTCGAGTGGTCGACAACCCTAATTTTGGGTTGGGTCTACCTTTTTGGGTTGTTGTCGAGGGGTCGACAACCCTACTTTTGGGTTGTGTCTACCTTGTTGGGTTGATGTCGAGTGGTCGATAACCCTACTTTTGGGTTGACTCTATATGGTAGGGTTGTTGTCACATAGGTTGACATAATAAAATGTAACACTAATCAAATGTAACACAGGTTGACATAATCAAATGAAACACAGGTTGGCATATGATAACCCACAAGTATAGGGGATCGCAACAGTTTTCGATAAGTAAGAGTGTCGAACCCAACGAGGAGCTAAAGGTAGATATTCCCTCAAGTTCTATCGACCACCGATACAACTCTACGCACGCTTGAAGTTTGCTTTACCTAGAACAAGTATGAAACTAGAAGTACTTTGTAGGAGTTGTTGGATAGGTTAGCAAGGTAATAAAGAGCACGAGAATAAAAACTAGGGGCTGAAAAGATAAAGGGCAAGAAAGTAAATATAGCGAGTGTGGAAAAGTGGTGGTAGGAGTTGTGGAATTGTCCCTTGGCAACTGACTATGTTACTAGACCGGTAATCACTATTGCAATTCTATTTGAGGGAGAGGCGTAAGCTAACATATCATCCCTTACTTGGAATTCTATGCACTTATGATTGGAACTCTAGCAAGCATCCGCAACTACTAAAGATTCATTAAGGTAAAACCCAACCATAGCATTAAAGCATCAAGTCCCCTTTTATCCCATACGCAAACAACCTACTTACTCGGGTTTGTGCTTCTGTCACTCACGCCACCCACCATAAGGAAATCATAAACATATTGCAAACCCTACAGTGGGAATCCCTCACGCTTGTGCGACACGGAGGGCACAATAGGACAGCACCAATAATAAAACATGCAACTCAAACTAATCATAGCAATTCATCAATCACCGATAGGACAACGGAAATCTACTCAGACATCATAGGATGGCAACACATCATTGGATAATAATATGAAGCATAAAGCACCATGCTCAAGTAGAGGGTACATCAGGTTGCGGCAGAGTGGACCGCTGTAGATAGAAGGGGGAAGGTGATGGAGATTGAGGGAGTCCTGGATTAGGGGGTGTCCGGATGGCCGGACTATGACCTTTGGCCGGACTCCCGAACTATGAAGATACAAGATTGAAGACTTTGTCCCGTGTCCGGATGGGACTTTCCTTGGCGTGGAAGGCAAGCTTGGCGATACGATATGAAGATCTCCTCCCATTGTAACCGACTCTATGTAACCCTAGCCCTCTCCGGTGTCTATATAAACCGGAGAGTTTTAGTCCATAGGACGAAAAACAATCATACCATAGGCTAGCTTTTAGGGTTTGGCCTCTCTGATCTCGTGGTAGATCAACTCTTGTACTACCCGTATCATCAATATTAATCAAGAAGGAGTAGGGTTTTACCTCCACCGAGAGGGCCCGAACCTGGGTAAAAACATCGTGTCCCTTGTCTCCTGTTACCATCCTCCTAGACGCACAGTTCGGGACCCCCTACCCGAGATCCGCCGGTTTTGACACCGACATTGGTGCTTTCATTGAGAGTTCCTCTGTGTCGTCACCTTTAGGCCCGATGGCTTCTTCGATCGTCAACCACGACAAGGTCTAGGGTGAGACTTTTCTCCCCAGACAGATCTTCATGTTCGGCGGCTTCGCACTGCGGGCCAACTCGCTTGGCCATCTGGAGCAGATCGAAAGCTACGCCCCTGGCCATCAGGTCAGGTTTGGAAGCTTAAACTACACGGCCGACATCCGCGGGGACTTGATCTTCGACGGATTCGAGCCACGGCTAAGCGCGCCGCACTGTCTCGATGGGCATGATCTAGCTCTGCCGGCGGACAGCGCCCAGAGTGCCGCTCAGGTGTCCGCTCCGACCATTAGCTCGGAGCCGACCACGCTAGTCGGGGACGGACGGTTGGACGCCGCACCAGGCTCTGCAATCTCTACAGTGATAGATCCGAATACCAGCCTAGTCCTTTGCAAGGCCCGTGACTCCAAGGTGCCGGACTCCGTTTCGGACTCCGAATCTTCTGCACCCCTTCCGATCGAACCCGATTGGGCTCCGATCATGGAGTTCACCGCCGCGGATGTCTTTCAGCACTCGCCCTTTGGCGATATCCTGGATTCACGAAAGTCTCTCTCTTTGTCAGGAGAGCCCTGGCTGGACTATGGTCGGCAGGGTTGGGATGCGGACGACGAAGAAATTCGAAACCCACCCACCACCCACTTTGTAGCCACTATCGACGATCTAGCCGACATGCTTGACTTCGACTCCGAAGACATCGACGGTATGGACGCCGATGGAGGAGACGACTAAGAACCAGCACCTATAGGGCACTGGAAGGCCACCTCGTCATATGACATATACATGGTGGACACCCCCAAAGCAGGGGATGGCAATGAAAAAGCGGAGGACGACCCCTCCAAGAAGCAACCCAAGCTCCGACGTCAGCGGTGCCGCTCTAGATCCCGCCAAAGCAAGAACGGAGAATCTGGCACCAGAGACGTCAACACCCCGGACAGTGCCGAAGACATCCCCCTCCAGCAGGATTCAGCGCAGGAGGACGAAGGAGCCAGCCCTCATGAGAGAGCGGCAGACAGAGAGGCCGAGGATGAAAACTATATGCCTCCCTCCGAAGACGAGGCAAGCCTCGACGATGATGAATTCGTCGTGCTAGAGGATCCCGTCGAACAAGAGCGTTTCAAACGCAGGCTTATGGCCACTGCGAGCAGCTTCAAGAAAAAACAGCAGCAGCTTAGAGCTGACCAAGACCTGCTAGCCGATAGATGGACTGAAGTCCTGGCGGCCGAAGACTATAAACTCGAACGCCCCTCCAAGAGTTACCCAAAGCGCAGGCTGCTACCCCAACTAGAGGAGGAAGCAACCAAACCTACATCACCAGCGTACGATGCGCCCGATCGGCCACCCCGTGGCCGCGACAGAGAGGCCCTTCGGCCCTCAATCCAAGACGCACCCCAGCGCCGCTCTAAGAATACCAGAGCACGGGGAAACGCAACAGACCTGCGAGACATATTGGAGGATAAGGCAAGGCAAACAAGATCGATCTACAGATCGCGTGGGTGCCCCAGATCACGTGGCGATAACCGTCACGCCGGATATGGTAAATACGGCCAGGACGAATACAACAGACAAAGCTCATCCGAGCTACATCGCGATATAGCCCAGTACAGGGGTGCCGCACACCCACTATGCTTCACAGACAAAGTAATGGATCATCAAATCCCCGAGGGTTTTAAACCCGTAAACATTGAATCATACGATGGCACAACTGATCCCGCGGTATGGATCGAGGATTATCTCCTTCATATCCACATGGCCCGTGGTGATGATCTACACGCCATCAAATACCTCCCGCTCAAGCTTAAAGGACCAGCTCGACATTGGCTTAATAGCCTGCCGGCAGAGTCAATTAGTTGCTGGGAGGACCTGGAATCCGCATTCCTCGACAACTTCCAGGGCACCTACGTGCGACCACCAGACGCCGATGACCTAAGCCACATAATCCAGCAGCCAGAGGAATCGGCCAGACAATTCTGGACATGGTTCCTAACCGAGAAAAATCAAATAGTCGACTGTCCGGATGCCGAGGCCCTTGCAGCCTTCAGGCACAAGATCCGAGACGAATGGCTTGCCCAACACCTAGGACAGGAAACGCCGAAATCTATGGCAGCCCTCACGACATTCATGACCCGCTTTTGCGCGGGCGAAGACAGCTGGCTAGCTCGTAGCAATAACATAACCAAGAGCCGTGGCAATTCGGATACCAGGGACAACAATGGCAGGTCACGTCGCAACAAGCACAAGCGCCGCATTAACGGCGACAATACTGAGGATACGACAGTCAATGCCAGATTCAGAGGCTCTAAACCCGGTCAGCGGAAGAAGCCATTCAAAAGAAACCCTCCGGGCCCATCCAGCTTAGACCGGATACTCGATCGCTCGTGCCAGATACACGGCACCCCCGAACAACCAGCCAACCACACCAACAGGGATTGTTGGGTGTTCAAGCAGGCAGGAAAGTTAAGTGTCGAAACCAGAGACAAGGGGCTGCGTAGCGATGACGAGGAGGAGCCCCGGCCGCCGAACAACAGAGGACAGAAGGGATTCCCCCCGCAAGTGCGGACGGTGAACATGATATACGCAACCCACATCCCCAAAAGGGAGCGGAAGCGTGCTCTCAAGGACGTCTATGCGTTGGAGCCAGTCGCCCCAAAGTTCAACCCATGGTCCTCCTGCCCGATCACTTTTGACCGAAGCGACCACCCCACTAGCATCCGTCACGGCGGATTCACCGCATTGGTCCTAGATCCAATCATTGACAGATTTCACCTCACTAGAGTCCACATGGACGGCGGCAGTAGCCTGAACCTGCTTTATCAGGATACAGTGCAAAAAATGGGTATAGATCCCTCAAGCATTAAACCCACAAAGACAACCTTTAAAGGCGTCATACCAGGTGTAGAAGCCAGCTGTACAGGCTCAGTTACACTCAAAGTGGTCTTCGGATCCCCGGATAATTTCCAAAGCGAAGAGTTAATCTTCGACATAGTCCCATTCCATAGTGGCTATCACGCCCTGCTCGGACGAACCGCATTTGCAAAATTCAATGCGGTGCCGCACTACGCATATCTCAAGCTCAAGATGCTAGGCCCTCGCGGAGTCATCACGGTAAATGGAAACACCGAACGCTCTCTTCGAACGGAGGAGCACACGGCGGCCCTGGCGGCGGAAGTACAGAGCAGCCTCTCAAGGCAACTCTCCAATCCGGGTGTTAAGCATCCGGACAATGTCAAGCGCGCCCAAAGAAACCTACAACAAAGCCGGCTGGCACGTTCCGAGAGAGCATAGCAGTGCGGCCCCAACCCCAGCCCTCGCCAGACAGTAATGTCGGTACCACGCGTACATAATTACGCTTTGAACATACCATGGGCATAAGGGGAGGGGCACAACTACGGCACGCCCAGAATGCGGCTCGACCGCACTTAGGGGCTCCCTATTCTGCCGTTTCTTTTTTATACTTTCAGGACCCAACTATCCGGAAGGCCTGTCCGGCAATACACTCGCCGAACACACGATGCAACAGCCAGGGCAAGAACAAGCCGCGTCGAATGTCCAGGTGGTCTCTATAACGAGTTAAATACCTGTTTTTTTACTTAAAGTCCCGAAGCTTGCCCCCGGAGGGGGACATGTCAAATAATCCCATCTCTCGCTTATCGCACTATTTGTATCATCCTGCTTTTATAGCAGCCCTTTTTAATAAAACAAGACATAGCTCTTATCTATTATTGTATTCATCTATTTTTATACATATATGTTCAGTCATGACATTATGCAACCGTACACTTTGGTCGGCCAATACACCAGGGGCTTAAGCACCCCATAACATGGTGTGAGAAGACCGAACACTCTCCTGAGTGCGGCACCCCGAACTTATAGCACTATATGCATTGGCTCCGAATCATGTCTTGGGTCAATAATTGGGTTTGCCCGGCTCCCATGGTTTGGTACCTTACGTTCCACAATGTTGGCTAAGGTAGCGCTGGGAGAACTACTGCGATTATGCCCCAGTTGAGCTGGGTTAACACAGAGAAAGCTAAAACTGACCGTCATGATAGTGCGAGAGACCGGTCGCTGTTCGCGAGGTTTTTCGAGTCCTTAAAGACTTATGCCGCTTAGAGCGAGGAGCCGGATTTATCTGGCCTAGGCATGGATAGCGCCCCGAACTCGGTCTTCCGAATACTAGGGGCTTCCCGAAATTTAAAATTATAGAATTCCATGGCTAAGTGAGAGTGATAAAGCATTATAAGTCCGATGGCCTGGTTCGTTGTGCTGAGCGCCTCCCTAGATGGACCCAAGAATGGGAACAAGAGCGCTCAGGTTTATCCCGAACACCCCAGCACTCATGGCACGGGGGTAGAAGCTCACGACTTGCATCTCTCAGATTTGATAAATGGCCGCACAGAAGGTAATATTTTAAATTAACAAGCGTTGCTTAACACATATGAACAAAGTTTTCAGCGTGCAGGATAACAGATGCGAGTCTACTCAAAAATTACATCTTTGGAGTATTCACCCGCTATAAGGCGGGCACCCTTCAGGACACCCTTATAATACATCTCGGGCGTGCGATACTCCTTGCCCGGCGGTGGCGTGTCCGTCAAAAGCTTCTCCGCGTCCAGCTTGCCCCAGTGCACTTCAGCACGGGCAAGGGCCCGACGGGCACCTTCAATATAGATGGAGCGCTTGATGACCTCAATCCATGGACACGTGTCCACCAGCCGCCGCACCAGACCAAAGTAGCTCCCGGGCATGGCTTCTCTAGGCCACAGCCGAACTATGAGGCCCTTCATGTCCTGTTCGGCCACCTTGTGGAGCTCGACCAGCTGCTTCAGCTGGTCGCTCAGGGGCACCGGATGTTCGGCCTCAGCATACAGAGACCAGAACACCTTTTCCGTCGAGCTCCCCTCCTCGGCTCGGTAGAACGCGGTAGCATCAGACACACTACGGGGCAGATCGGCGAACGCTCCTGGAGAGCTCCGGATTCGGGTAAGTAATAGATAATTTACTTTTATATTCTTGCTTTGCATAAATAATGCCTTACCCGCCGCTATCTTCTTCATCGCCTCGATCTCCTGGAGGGCCTTCTGGGCTTCGGCCTTAGCGGTTTTGGCACTCTCAAGAGCCAAGGCGAGCTCGGACTCTCGAGTCTTCGAGTCACGCTCCAAACTCTCGTGTTTTTCCATGAGAGCCTGGAGCTCTTACTGCACCTCCGCCACCCGTGCCTCCTGCTTCTCTCGCTCGGTGCGGTCCAAGGCCGCACTGTTTTCGGCCTTGGAGACCGCTTCCTTCAGGGTCGCCACCTCGGCCGTGCCCCCTGCAACATTTACGTTGGTCATGTCATTATTTGCAACCAAGTATTTCTATATACATTTACGTGCGGTACTACATACCCTCCTTGTCCTCGAGCTGCTTCTTGGCACGGCCGAGCTCGTTCTCGGACCGCTCGAGGCTCTCCTTCAATGCATTGACCTCCGTAGTCAGTGCGGCAGAGGTCAGCAGTGTAGCCTGCATTCCCATATTGACAGGGGCTACTTTTTAGATCCTCAGCTCGGCTTTTCTTTCCGAACGCCGAACTGAGCATCAGGGGCTACTATCTATGCGGTAACATTTTTATATGTTTTGAACACATACCTCAAAGCCTGTTAACAGACTTATACACGCTTCTGTCGGCCCGCTCTTGGCGGACTGAACCTTCTGAATCACCGTACTCATAACAGTGCGGTGTTCCTCGTCGATGGAGGCGCCGTTAAGCACCTCCAGCAAATTGTCCGGCGCCTCCGGGTGGACGGAGGTCGCCGGCGTCGTAGGCTTGCCCTTCTTATGAAGGCGCCGCCTGTCGGACTCTAGAACCGTTGATGGTTCCGGAGCAGTGTTCGGCCCAGGGCCGGACTTAGATCCCTCCAGGGCTTTACCCCCTTTGGTCCTGGAGTCCGAGAGTTCGCCTTGCGGCGCCTCCAGGACCACCGCCTCCTGGTTCGGTCCCTTTTGGGACTCCACCTCGGCGTTGTCCGTAGGGAGAGGGGAGGAGGCCGTCGGAAGTGAAGCGCTATTCACATCCGACGAGTTCAGGGAGCCGCTCGACGAATCGCCGAGCTGAGCTTTGGGCGGACTGCATAATTGAATTCGGCGACAGAAGATACCGAATAATAGAGGAGCGCCATAAGTTATTTGGGTATCCGGACACTTACGATTTTGCCAGGGGATTGACCCTGGATGGCCATTCCTCCCTGCCGTCTTCGGCATCGGAGGCGTAGTCCGGCAGAAGGGTCTTCCCCTTCTTGGACCCTCCGGCCTCCCAAGTTGGGGCGGCCTTCCTTTTCTTTCCTCCTCCCGTTGGAGGGGGAGAGGCTTCTTCTTCTTCTTCCTCCTCGTCTTCAGAGGCGGAGGGTGCTTCGGGGTTGTCGGGTGATGAATCTGAGACCACCAAGCGTCGGGAGCTCTTTCGAGTCCTCGTGGCCTTCTTCTTGGCCTTCTTCTCCGGCACCACATGAGGTGCCGGAAACAGCAGCCCCGCCAGTCGGGCGTCCGCTGGGTCTTCTAGTAAGGGCGCCAGACAGATAACCTGCCCGGACTTGTTCAGCCAGTCCTGTCAAAGGTAGGGGAGTTTAGATCCTGCATAGAGTCAGACTATGAAAGACAAGAGTCTTGTAAAGGGTAGAATAGCTTACCTCGTTGGCTTGACGCCGCGAGCTGAATCCGCGATCTTCGGTAGCGGATGCGGGGGCCTCGGCGCCCTTAAACAACACCTTCCAGGCATCTTCGTACGTGGTGTCGAAGAGCCCGCTCAAGGTTTGGTGCTGTGCCTCATTAAACTCCCACAATTTGAAGGCCCGTTGTTGGCATGGGAGGATCCGACGGATAAGCATGACCTGGACTACGTTGACGAGCTTGAGGTTCTTGTTCACCAGCTTTTGGACGTAGGTTTGGAGTCCGGTCAGCTCTTCCGAATCTCCCCACGGTAGGCCCGTCTCTTTCCAGGAGGTGAGTCGTGTGGGAAAGCCATATCGGAATTCGGGGGCCGCCGCCCATTTGGGGTCGCGCGGCTCGGTGATGTAGAACCAGCCTGATTGCCACCCTTTTATTGTCTCCACAAAGGAGCCCTCGAGCCATAGGACGTTGGCCATCCGGCCCACCATGGCACCTCCGCACTCCGCTTGTCGGCCGCCCACTACTTTCAGCTTGACATTAAAAGTCTTCAGCCATAAGCCGAAGTGGGGCTGGATGCAGAGGAAGGCCTCGCACACGACGATAAATGCCGAGATGTTGAGGATGAAGTTCGGGGCCAGATCGTGGAAGTCCAGGCCATAGTAGAACATGAGCCCCTGGACGAACGGGTGAAGAGGAAAGCCCAGTCCGCGGAGGAAATGGGGAAGAAAAACAACCCTCTCATGGGGCCTGGGGGTGGGGATGAGTTGCCTCACATCTGGAAGCCGGTGCGCGATGTCGTCAGACAAGTATCCGGCCTTCCTCAACTTTTTGATTTGCCCCTCCGTGACGGAGGAGGCCATCCATCTACCTCCCGCTCCGGACATGATTGGAGAAGGTTGAGGTGGGAAGTGCGGGCTTGGGCGTTGGAGCTCGAGTGCGTAGGGACGGATAGGCAAAGGAGGAAGAAGGCGTAAATGGAAAGGGTAGATCCTTATCCCCTTGTATGGGCGGCCGAAACTACGAGCCCCCACCAGCCTAATAAAACTCGCTTATCTCCCAAGCGCCATGGTTAATGGCGCGGTTGGGTTACCCACGCCCGTATTGATGAGAATCCCGGAATAAGGGGACCCGATCTCTGCTTTGACAAGACGTGCCAAGGAAACCGCCTCGCTAAACGCGCTGAGGTGAAACAGTAAAATCATTCGAATAAAGGCTTGGCCGTGGTGTGATGTCACGTCGGGGAATACGTCAACAGATTAGATTTGTGCGGAAATTATTCTCTCTGCGGTGGTATGTGGAACTTATTTTGCAGAGCCGGACACTATCCTTGTGTTCAAACATCTTCTATGAAGTATTCGGAGGAGGAACCCGCCTTGCAATGCTGAAGACAAATTGTGCGCCGGACTCGTCGTCATTGAAGCCTGGTTCAGGGGCTACTAAGGGAGTCCTGGATTAGGGGGTGTCCGGATGGCCGGACTATGACCTTTGGCCGGACTCCCGAACTATGAAGATACGAGATTGAAGACTTTGTCCCGTGTCCGGATGGGACTTTCCTTGGCGTGGAAGGCAAGCTTGGCGATACGATATGAAGATCTCCTCCCATTGTAACTGACTCTGTGTAACCCTAGCCCTCTCCGGTGTCTATATAAACCGGAGAGTTTTAGTCCATAGGACGAACAACAATCACACCATAGGCTAGCTTTTAGGGTTTGGCCTCTCTGATCTCGTGGTAGATCAACTCTTGTACTACCGATATCATCAATATTAATCAAGAAGGAGTAGGGTTTTACCTCCACCGAGAGGGCCCGAACCTGGGTAAAAACATCGTGTCCCTTGTCTCCTGTTACCATCCGCCTAGACGCACAGCTCGGGACCCCCTACCCGAGATCCGCCGGTTTTGACACCGACAGAGATGTTGGTGAAGATGGTAGAGGTGTTGGTGAAGATCGCGGTGATGATGATGGCCCCCGGTGGCGTTCCGGCGCCACCAGAAGCAAGGGGAGAGAGCCCCCCTTTTTCTTCTTCTTCCTTGACCTTCTCCCTAGATGGGAGAAGGGTTTCCCCTCTGTTTCTTGGCTCCCATGGCATGGGAGGGGCGAGAGCCCCTCCGAGATTAGATCTATCTCTCTGTTTCTGTGTTCTCTGCGTTCTCTGATTCTACCCCTTGACTGTTTCCTTTATATATGGAGATCCGTAACACCGATTGGGGTGAATCTTTCGCCCAGATCTTTCTCATAAAATTAGCTTTTTTGTGCCAGAAGAAGAGCGTCAACCGCCGTACGGGTGGACCACGAGGGTCAGGGGCACGCCTGGGGGGGGTAGGGCGCGCCCCCCTACCTCGTGACCACCCCGGACACCGTTTCGCGTTGATTTCACTTCCCAAAAATCATAAATATTCCAAAAAAAATCTCCATCCGTTTTTATCCCGTTTGGACTCCGGTTGATATTGGGTTTCTGCGAAACAAAAAACATGCAACAGACAGGAACTGGCACTGGGCACTGGATCAATATGTTAGTCCCAAAAATAGTATAAAAAGTTGCCAAAAGTATATAAAAGTTGGAGAATATTGGCATGGAACAATCAAAAATTATAGATACGGCGGAGACATATCAGCATCCCCAAGCTTAATTCCTGCTCGTCCTCGAGTAGGTAAATGATAAAAAAGATAATTTTGATGTGGAATGCTACCTAGCATAATCTTGATCATATGTCTAATCATGGCATGAATATTAAGACACGAGTGATTCAAAGCAATAGTCTATCATTTGACATAAAAGCAATAATACTTAGGGCATCCCAACAAACAATCATGTCTTTCAAAACATTAATGCTTCAGAAAGTTATCCCTACAAAAATCATATAGTCTTGTATGCTCCCTTTTCTTAACACAAGGTACCCCTCATGCCTATCCCGGTGTCAGCCAAGCAATTGTTTCATACTTTAGTATTCTCAAACTTTTTCGACCTTCATGCAATACATGAGCGTGGGCCATGGATATAGCACTATGGGTGGAATAGAATATGTTGATGGAGGTTATGTGGAGAAGACAAAAAGGGAGAAAGTCTCACATCAACGCGGCTAATCAACGGGCTATGGAGATGCCCATCAATTGATGTCAATGTGAGGAGTAGGGATTGCCATGCAACGGATGCACTAAGAGCTATAAGTGTATGAAAGCTCAACAAAAGAAACTAAGTGGGTGTGCATCCAACTTGCTTGCTCATGAAGACCTAGGGCATTTGAGGAAGCCCATCATTGGAATATACAAGCCAAGTTCTATAATGAAAATTCCCACTAGTATATGAAAGTGACAACATAGGAGACAATCTATATGAAGAACAAGGTGCTACTTTGAAGCACAAGATATGAGACTCACTACATGAAGAACATGGTGCTACTTTGAAGCACAAGTGTGGAAAAAGAGATAGTAACATTGCCCCTTTTTCCGTTTTTTTTCTCTTTTTTTTTATTTTCGGTGGGCTTCTTTGGCCCCTTTTTTATTTAGGCTTCTTTGGCCTTTCCTTCTTTTTCTTTTTTTTTCTTTTTTTCGGGCAATGCTCTATAATGATGGTCATCACACTTTTATTTACTTACAACCCAATATTACAACTCGATACTAGAACAAATATATGACTCTATATGAATGCTTCCGGCGGTGTACGGGGATGTGCAACGATCTAGCATAGCAATGACATCAAAAAATGGGCACGCCATGAAAAAATCACGCTAGCTATCTTACGATCATGCAAAGCAATATGACAATGAATACTCAAGTCATGAATATGATGATGATGGAAGTTGCATGGCAATGTATCTCGGAATGGCTATGGAAATGCCATAATAGGTAGGTATGGTGGCTGTTTTGAGGAAGATATAATGAGGCTTATGTGTGATAGAGCGTATCATATCACGGGTTTGGATGCACCGGCGAAGTTTGCACCAACTCTCAAGGTGAGAAAGGGCAATGCACGGTACCGAAGAGGCTAGCAATGATGGAAGGGTGAGAGTGCGTATAATCCATGGACTCAACATTAGTCATAAAGAACTCACATACTTATTGCAAAAATTTAGAAGCCCTTGAAACAAAGTACTACACGCATACTCCTAGGGGGGGGGGGTTGGTAGGAGTTAACCATCACGCGCCCCCAACCTTCATGCAAAGATAAACAATCGAAATACAATGCGCGCCAATTTGGTTACATAGTTAATAGACCATACGTGCATGCTTCGGGAATCATAAACTTTAACACCAACATCCTTACTAAACACAACCATCTACTAGTACCTCCCACATATTATCACCTCTATATCACAAAACTATTGCAAGGAATCAAACATATCATATTCAGCGATCTACAAGTTTATGTAGGATTTTATGACTAACCATGTGAATGACCAGTTCATGTCATCTCTCTAAATAGATATAAGTGAAGCAAGAGAGTTTAAATTCTTTCTACAAAAGATAGGCCCACGCTCTAACAAATATAAGTGAAGCAAAAGAGCATTCTACAAATGGCGGTTGTCTATATGAAGAGAAACTGGCAATCCAAACTTCAAATGATATAAGTGAAGCACATGAAGCATTCTATAAAGCCATACTCAAAAGATTTAAGTGAAGTGCATAGAGAATTCTATAAATCAACCAAGGACTATCTCATACCATCATGGTGCATAAAAGAAAAATGAAAACTAAATGCAAAAGATGCTCCAAGACTTGCACATAATGCATGAACGAAACGAATATGAAAACATACCGATACTTGTTGAAGAAAGAGGGGATGCCTCCACAGCATCCCCAAGCTTAGACGCTTGAGTCTCCTTGAATATTTACTTTGGGTGCCTCGGGCATCCCCAAGCTTGAGCTCTTGCCTCTCTTCCTTCTTCTCATATCGAAACATCCTCGATTAGACACTACATCCACACAAAACTTCAACAGAAAACTCGGTAAGATCCATTAGTATAATAAAGAAAATCACCACTGTAAGTACTGTTGCAAACCAATTCATATTTTGTTTTTGCATTGTGTCTACTGTAATATAACTTTTCCATGTCTTAATCCACTGATATAAATTGATAGATTCATCAAAACAAGCAAACTATGCATCAAAAACAGAATCTGTCAAAAATAGAACAGTCTGTAGAAATCTGAACAATCACCACACATATGGTACTCCACAAATTCTACCAAAATTAGGAAAAATAAACAAGTTGTATAGAAAGACATTTCAAAAGGAATCAGAACCAATTGACATTCCAGTTAAAAATTTAAAATCGCGCACTATAGCCAAAGTTTCTGTCCAGCACCGTGCAAACCAACAAGCATTGTAAACATCCTAAAGGCAAACCTTGGCACATTATTTTTATAATAAAATGGAATTGTACAAGGGGATAATTATTTTTTTTGAAAAGTTTATGTAATAAAGATTCACAAAGTTTCCGTGAGCATGAACAAAGTTCAAGGAGCTCTCCCACTTCAGCAATGCTTGTCTCTCTCACTTTCACTTTTCTTTTTGAAAAAGTTTTAGGTTCCCCTCTTTATTTTTTGTTTTTAAACTATATAAAATCACTCAACAGAAATAAATGACTCTCCAAAACTTCCGGGTTGTCTCCCTGGCAGCGCTTTCTTTAAAGCCATTAAGCTAGGCATTTAGTGCTCAAGTAATGAATCCACCCGGATCCCAAGGTATATCAAAGCCAATTTTAATTAACAATGATTTGTAATTTAGTAGTGAGCACAAAGTAGCATATATCATGCAACAATGAAGTCTAACTCTCTTCCTATGCATCGGCATGTCATAAAAGAATAATTCATGCACACATAGTAAAGGCCAATGCATAGTATAAGCAGTTTCTTGCAATTTCGTAGTATGGGAAACATGGAGAGGTGGAGAAATAGTTCCTCTCTCATAATAATTGCAAGTAGGAGCAGCAAGCACATGCATATTACATTCATCAAAATCATCATGTGCAATGGTAAAAGGCAACCCATCAATATAATCCTTAATAAGCACAAACTTCTCCGATATAGTGTAGTTTGGAGAATTCAAATAGATAATAGGACTATCATGCGTGGGTGCAATAGCAACAATTTCATGTTCAACATAAGGAACTATAGCAAGTTCATCTCCATAAGCATTATTCATATTGGCATCTTGGCCACAAGCATAGCAAGCATCATCAAAAAGGGATATTTCAAAAGAATCATAGGGATCATAACAGTCATCATAGCAATCATCCTTCGGTAAGCACGAAGGGGAATTAAACAATGTATGAGTTGAAGAGTTACTTGTCGTGGTTCTAAGCCTGACAGTAGAATAGGGGGTAGGTATGGAGAGGCAAGATCCTAGCTATGGAGTAGTTGTATATGCAAGGGAGTTACGAGTTCAGGCCCTTCTCGGAGGAAGTAACAGCCCTACGTCTCGGAGCCCGGAGGTGGTCGACTGGATTATATGCGTATGAGTTACAGAGGTGCGAACCCCTCTGCCTGTGGAGGGGGGCTTATATAGAGTGCGCCAGGACCCCAGCCAGCCCACGTAGCGGAGGGTTCAATGTACATAAAGGCCTGGCATTACTGGTAATGCCTTACATAAAGTGCTATCATGGCCATAAAGACTACTTAATAACAGACCATTTGGGTGCAGAGTGACCCTAGGTTTCCTGGTGGTCGAGTGAGTCTTCATGGTCGAGTGTCTTCGAGTCCGTCGAGTGGAATCCTCCAGGTCGACTGAAAGGCAGTTTCTTCTAGAGATGTCCTTGGGGAGGGTACCTTGGACAGGTCCATGACCCTACCCTAGGTACATGGCTTCATCATTAGCCCCCGAATGGATCGAGGTTTGAGTGAGGAAGGAGTTGAGAATTCTTCCGACCTGCTTTTTGTGCTGCAAGAGTGTCTTACTCTGGACCAATGACTTTTTAGTGATGGTGTCAACTTCTCTTTCAGTCGCCTTGATGCATTCTAAGCGTCTGCCGAGTGAACTTTATGAACTTGGGGATTTCTGAGCGACGGATCAGAGGAGATCTGCTGTCTGACAAGTTGCTCTGCTATTTGCGGATTTGACGGGATCTGAATTTCGGGAAGCGCGCGAAGCGGAGGGGACCGTGGTACTCGGATGGGATAAGGCAAAGACGCCTCGATCTCCGCACCATCTTTTTCGCCACGTATCGCGCGCGCGCCTATTGCGGGATTTGATAGGATTGTCCGGGCCTACCAGTCAGCCACTCAGAAGAGACTTCATATAAGGCGCCGGACGGGGGTGTTTCAAATAGTGCGCCCTCATTCCCCTCTCCTTCTTCCCCGAACTCGCTCGCTGCGCTTGCTCCCACCTCCGCCCTACTGTTCCTCGCGCGCCTCGCCGACGATGATGGTGAAGGAAAAGACGGCGGCTTTGGAGCGGGTGAAGAAGGCGACGGCGAAGGCGAAGGGGAGAGCGACCAGTCGGGGCGGATCCTTGTTGCGGTCCGGCCTACCGCAAGGCTGGATCCAGGGAGACTGGATCCGCTCGACCATCACCCAAAAGGACCTCGACGACCTGGCCAACGAAGGATTGATTCCCCATGGGTCAGCAAGGCTTCCGGGGATGGAGTGGCAGCCGCAGCCTCAGGAGGGTGAGTGCGTCCTCTTAGCCACCCACGTAGATCGCGGTTTTTCTCTGCCGCCGAATCTTTTCTTTCGGTGGTTTCTGAACTTCTTTGGGGCACAACTTCATCATTTCACATCCAACTCCATTGCCTATCTCGCCGCTTTCGTGTCTTTGTGCGAAAACTTCCTAGGTTGTTGGCTGCACTGGGGCCTTTTCAAACACATTTTCACCTGTCGCTCTCAGACGGTGAAAAAGGCTAGCCCAAATGACGAGAAAACCCAAGTAATCCAGATGTGTGGGGGTCTTGGGGTTCAAATGAGGAGTAAGAGTGCCTTTCCAGCCATGACCCTTCCCGAGTCAGTTCAAGGGTGGCAGTCGACCTGGTTCTACTGCCAAGACCAGTCGACTGGCCTTCCCCTGTTGTCGGTGTCAAAACCGGCAGATCTTGGGTAGGGGGTCCCGAACTGTGCGTCTAGGCGGATGGTAACAGGAGACAAGGGACACGATGTTTTACCCAGGTTCGGGCCCTCTTGATGGAGGTAAAACCCTACGTCCTGCTTGATTAATATTGATGATGTGTGTTACAAGAGTAGATCTACCACGAGATCAAGGAGGCTAAATCCTAGAAGCTAGCCTATGGTATGATTGTTGTTTGTCCTACGGACTAAAGCCATCCGGTTTATATAGACACCGGAGAGGGCTAGGGTTACACAGAGTCGGTTACAATGGTAGGAGATCTACATATCCGTATCGCCAAGCTTGCCTTCCACGCCAAGGAAAGTCCCATCCGGACACGGGACAAAGTCTTCAATCTTGTATCTTCATAGTCTTGGAGTCCGGTCGATGATGATAGTTCGGCTGTCCGGACACCCCCTAGTCCGGGACTCCCTCAGTAGCCCCTGAACCAGGCTTCAATGACGACGAGTCTGGCGCGCATATTGTCTTTGGCATTGCAAGGCGGGTTCCTTCTCCGAATAATTTATGGAAGACTGTGAACACCAGGATAGTGTCCGGCTCTGCAAAATAAATTCCACGTACCACCGTAGAGAGAATAATATTACACAAGTTCAATCTGCTGATGTATTTGGTGGCATGACATCACACCACTACCAAGCCTTTATTAGAATTGTTTTTATTGTACCACCTCAGCGCGTTTTAGTGAAGCGGTTTCCTTGGCACGTCTTGTCGAAGCAGAGATCGTGTTCCCCTTATTCCGGGATTCCCAACAATACGGACGTGGGTAACCCAACCGCGCCATTGATTGCGGCGCTTGGGAGATAAGCGAGTTTTATCAGGCCGGTGGGGACACATGTTTTTGTCCGCCCATATAAGGGGATAAAGATCCAACCCTTTTACCTGCGCCTTCTTCCTCCTTGGCTTATCCATCTTCGCGAACTCAAGCTGCAGCGCCCAAGTCCGCACATCTCACCTCAACCTCCTCCAACTATGTCCGGAGCGGGAGGCAAGTGGATGGCCTGCTCCATCACGGAGGGGCACATCCAGAAGCTGCGCAGCGCCGGATATCTGTCTAGCAACATCACGCACCGGCTCCCCAACAAGGGACAGCTCATTCCCACCCCCAGGCCCCATGAGAGGGTAGTATTTCTTCCCCATTTCCTTCGCGGACTGGGCTTCCCACTCCATCCCTTCGTCCGGGGGCTCATGTTCTACTACGGCCTGGATTTCCATGATCTGGCCCCGAATTTCATCCTCAACATCTCGGCGTTCATCATCGTGTGCGAGGCCTTCCTCTGCATCCAGCCCCACTTCGGCTTGTGGCTCAAGACCTTCAGTATCAAGCCGAAGGTTGTGAAGGGCAGTCAAGCGGAGCGCGGAGGTGCCATGGTGGGCAGGATGTCCCACATTACTGAAGGAAATATGCCCTAGAGGCAATAATAAAATTATTATTTATTTTCTTATTTCATGATAAATGTTTATTATTCATGCTAGAATTGTATTAACCGGAAACATAGTACATGTGTGAATACATAGACAAACATAACGTCACTAGTATGCCTCTACTTGACTAGCTCATTAATCAAAGATGGTTATGTTTCCTAACCATAGACATGTGTTGTCATTTGATTAACAGGATCACATCATTAGGAGAATGATGTGATTGACATGACCCATTCCGTTAGCCTAGCACTTGATCGTTTAGTATGTTGCTATTGCTTTCTTCATGACTTATACATGTTCCTGTAACTATGAGATTATGCAACTCCCGTTTACCGGAGGAACACTTTGGGTGCTACCAAACATCACAACGTAACTGGGTGATTATAAAGGAGTACTACAGGTGTCTCCAAAGGTACATGTTGGGTTGGCGTATTTCGAGATTAGGTTTTGTCACTCCGATTGTCGGAGAGGTATCTCTGGGCCCTCTCGGTAATGCACATCACTATAAGCCTTGCAAGCAATGTGACTAATGAGTTAGTTGTGGGATGATGCATTATGTAACGAGTAAAGAGACTTGCCGGTAACGAGATTGAACTAGGTATTGGATACCGACGATCGAATCTCGGGCAAGTAACATACCGATGACAAAGGGAGCAAAGTATGTTGTTATGCGGTTTGACCGATAAAGATCTTCGTAGAATATGTAGGAGCCAATATGGGCATCCAGGTTCCGCTATTGGTTATTGACCAAGAATAGTTCTAGGTCATGTCTACATAGTTCTCGAACCCGTAGGGTCCGCACGCTTAAGGTTTCGATGACAGTTATATTATGAGTTTATGAGTTTTGATGTACCGAAGGAGTTCGGAGTCCTGGATGAGATCGGGGACATGACGAGGAGTCTCAAAATGGTCGAGACGTAAAGATCGATATATTTGACGACTATATTCAGACTTCGGAAAGGTTCCGAGTGATTCGGGTATTTTTCGGAGTACCGGAGAGTTACGGGAATTCGCCGGGGAGTATATGGGCCTTATTGGGCCATACGGGAATAGAGGAGAGAGGCCGAAAGGAAGGAGGTGCACAGCCCCCCTCTGGTCCGAATTGGACAAGGGGTGCAGCCCCCATTTCCTTCCCCCTCTCCCCCTCTTTCCTTCTCTCCTAGTCCAACAAGGAAGGGGGGAGTCCTACTCCCGGTGGGAGGAGGACTCCTCCTGGTGCGCCCCTCCTGGCCGGCCGACCCCCTCCCCCTGGCTCCTTTATATATGGGGGCAGGGGGGCACCTCTAGGCA
The DNA here is from genome assembly GCF_002162155.2 of Triticum dicoccoides. Lineage (NCBI taxonomy): Eukaryota > Viridiplantae > Streptophyta > Magnoliopsida > Poales > Poaceae > Triticum > Triticum dicoccoides. The sequence continues at coordinate 636,667,445 of NC_041391.1, forward strand.
CAACAACACAAGTTGATCTACGGATCGTTCCTTAGCCGTGTGCGGTGCCCCCCTCCACCATATTCCACCTCGGTCATATCGTCACGGCGTTTAGGCGAAGCCCTGCGCCGGTAGAGCATCATCATCGTCACCACGCCGTCGTGCTGACGGAACTCATCCCCGACACTTCGCTGGATCGGAGTCCGGGGATCGTCATTGAGCTGAACGTGTGCTGAACTCGGAGGTGCCGTGCGTTACTTGGATCGGTCGGATCGTGAAGACGTACGACTACATCAACCGCGTTGTCATAACGCTTCCGCTTACGGTCTACGAGGGTACGTGGACAATACTCTCCTCTCTCGTTGCTATGCATCACCATGATCTTGCATGTGCGTAGGAAATTTTTGAAATTACTATGTTCCCCAACAGTTACTTGGCTTGAAGGCACTTTCGTGGAAACCATTAAGGGGTGGCAATCGGGGTGGTTCTACATCACCGAGCCGCGTGACCCTGAATGGGCAGCGGCCCCCGAATTCAGATCTGGCATCCCCACACGGCTCACCTCCTGGAAAGAGAGTGGTCGGACATGGGGTGATTCGGAGGAGCTGACCGGACTCCAAGCCTGCGTCCAAAAGCTAGTGGACAAGAAGCTCAAGCTTGTCAACATAGTCCAGGTCATGCTCATCCGCCGGATTCTCCCGTGCCAATGACGGGGCTTCAACATGTGGGAGTTCGATCCGGTGCAGCACCAGACTTTGAGTGGGCTCTTCGACACTACGTACGAAGATGTCTGGAAGGTGTTGTTCAAGGGTGCCGAGGCTCCCGCATCCGCTACCGAAGATCGCGGCTTCAGCTTGCAGCGTCCGGCTGACGAGGTAAGTGATTTTGTCCTTTACGGGATGCTTGTTTTCCATAGTTTGACTCTATGCGGGATCTAAACTCCCTCTCCTTTGACAGGACTGGCTGGCGAAGGCCGAGCAGACTATCTGTCCGGCCCCATTTCCAGAGGACCCAGCGGACGCCCGCTTAACGGGGCTGTTGGCTCTGGCACCCCATGTGGTGCCGGAGAAGAAGGCCAAGAAGAAGGCCACGGGGACTCGGAAGAGTTCCCGTTTTCAGGTGTTATCGGATGATGACTCCGAGGCCGACTCCTCTCACAAAGGCGAGGAGGAGAAGAAGAAAGCCTCTCCCCCAGCGGGGGGAGGGAAGAAAAGGAAGGCCTCCCCAATGAGAGAGGCTGAAGGGTCCAAGAAGGGAAAAACTCTTTCCCCGGACTGCTCCGCCAACGCCAGTGACGACGACGAGGACTGGCCCCCAAGGGCCAAGCCCCTGGTGAGATCGTAAGTATCTGGACTCCCGAATAACTTCATGGTTTTTCTTTTCGCCACATAATGCCTTTCTAATGCCGCATACAACCCTGCAGACCGCCTAAGGATGATCTTCCCGCTTCGTCGAGCGGGTCCTTAGGTGCGTCGGATATGGATTCTCTTCCGACCGCCTCCACCCCCCGTGATGCGGATGATGCCGAGGTGGGATCCCGGGAAGGGACCCACCAGGAGGAGGAGGCCCCGGAGGTGTCGCAGAACAACCTCCCGGACTTTGCACCGGACTCGGCCCCGGAACCCATAGTGGCTCCGGAGTCCGGCGGGCGGCCCCTTCATAAGAAGGGCAAGACCGTGACGCCGGCAGCCTCCGTCCAACCGGAGGCGCCGGATAGCTTGCTGGAGGCGCTCAATGGTGCCTCCATCGAAGAGGAACACCGCACTGTTATGAGTGCGGTGATTCAGAAGGTTCAGCTCGCCAAGAGCGGGCTGACCAAAGCCTGCAGCAGCCTTCTAACAGGCTTTGAGGTAAGAATTTTGATATATGTAAAATAGTACCGCATAGACAGTAGCCCCTGATACTCGGTTCGGTGTTCGGAAAGAAAAGCCGGACTGAGGATCTAAAAAGATATACGTAGGAGTCATAAAAAATATGTCAATATGGGATTGCAGGCTGTGCTGCTGACCTCTGCCGCACTGACTGCGGAGGTCAATACTTTGAAGGAAATCCTCGAGCGGTCCGAGAACGAGCTCGGCCATGCCAAGAAGCAACCCGAGGACAAGGAAGGTGAGTAATACCTTATTAAAGTTGTACCTTATAGAAAAGGATTTGGTTGCAAGAAAAATGACAAGGATAACGTGGATATAGCAGGGGCCATAAACGAGGTGGCAACCCTGAAGGAGGCGGTGTCCGCGGCCGAACGTAATGCGGCCGCGGAGCGCACCGAGCGAGAGAAGCAGGAGGCGCGGGTGGCGGAGGTACAGCAAGAGCTCCAGGCTCTCGTGGAAAAATACGAGAGTTTGGAGCGTGACTCGAAGACTCGAGAGTCCGAGCTTGCAACGGCTCTTGAGAGTGCCAAAGCCGCTAAGGCAAAAGCCTATAAGGTCGTCCAGGAAGTCGAGGCGTTGAAGAAAATAGCGGCAGGTAAGGCATTTTTCATGCAAAGTAAGCATGTGAGTGTGAATTACATATCGCTTACCCGAATTCGGAGCTCTCCAGGAGCGTTCGCAGATCTGCCTCACAGCGTGTCCAATGTTGTCGCTTTCTACAGGGCCGAGGAGGGGAGCTCGACGGAGAAGGTCTTCTGGTCTCAGTATGCTGAGGCCGGACATTCGGTGCCCCTTAGCGACCAGCTGAAGCAGCTGGTCGAGCTCCACAAGGTGGCCGAACAGGCCATGAAGGGCCTCATAGTTCGGCTGTGGCCTAAGGAGGCCATGCCTGGGAGCTACTTCGGCCTGGTGCGGCGGCTGGTGGATGCGTGCCCGTGGGTTGAAGTCATCAAGCACTCCTCCTGTATTGAAGGTGCCAGTCGGGCCCTTGCCCGCGCAAAGGTGCACTGGGGCAAGATGGATGCCCAGAAGCTTGTGACGGACGCGCCACCGCAGGGCAAGGAGCATCGCACGCCCGAGATGTATTATAAGAGTGTCCTGAAGGGTGCCCGCATTATTGCGGGTGAGTTCTCCAAAGATGTAATATTTGAGTAGACTCGCATTTTGTTATCCTGTGCGCTGAAAACATAGTTCATATGCGCTAAGCAACGCTTGTTAATTTAAAATATTACCTTCTGTGCGGCTGTTTATCAAATCTAAGAGATGGCAAGTCGTCGGATTCAGCCCCCATGCCACGAGTGCTGGGGTGTTCGAGATAAACTTGAGCACTCTTGTTCCCATTTTTGGGTCCATCTAGGGAGGCGCTCAACACAACGAACAAGGCAACCGGACTTATAATGCTTGAACACTCTCACTTAGCCATAGAATTCTATAATTTTAAATTTCGGCGAAGCCCCTAGTCTTCGGAAGGCCGAATTTGGGGCGCTATCCACGCCTGGGCCGGACAAAGCCGGCTCCTCGCTCTAAGCGGCATAAGTCTTTAGGGACTCGCAAAAAACCTCTCGAACAGCGACCGACTCTCGCCTCATCATGACGGTCAGTTTTAGCTTTCTCCACTGAGGCGCTCGCCCAGCTCAACTGGGGCGCAATCGCAGTGGTTCTCCTAGTGCTACCTTAGCCGATACAACGTAACGTAAGGTACCAAAACATGGGAGCCGGGCAAACCCAACTATTGACCCAAGACATGATTCGGAGCCGATGCATATAATGCTATAAGTTTGGGGTGCCGCACTTGTGAAAGTGTTCGGACTTTTCACACCATGATGCGGGAAACATAAGCCCCTGGTGTATTTAGCCGTACCAAAATGTATGGATGCAACATGTCATAAATGAACATATCTATAAGAAAGAAATGCAATTGGAAGCAAAAAAGGTGCTGCATTACTTATTCAAGAAAAGACTGTTGTGAATGCAGAATGATACAAATGGTGCAATAAGCAAGGGATGGGACTATTAAACATGTCCCCCTCCAGGGGGTAGGCTACGGAATTGTGTATAAAACAGATTTAATGCTCGTAATGGAGACCACCTGGATATTCGTTGTAGCCTTTCTCCTTCCCTGGCTGTTGCATCGTGAGTTCGACAGGTCTGCTGCCGGACAGGGCCTCTGACGAACGGAGTCCTGTGGGTAAAAATAAAAAGAAAAAAGAAAAAAAAGAACGACACACTTGAGAGGCCCTGGTGTGGTTGAGCCGCATTCTGGGCCTATTGTGGTCGTGCCCCTCTCCCCATGCCCATGGTATCTCCAAAGCGTAATGGTGTACGCGAAGGACCTGTCTTGACGTTTTGCAGGGGCTGGGGTTGGGGCCGCACTGCTACGCGTGCTCAGAACGTGCCAGGTGGTCTTGTTGTAGGTTACTCCGGGCGCGTTTAGTCATGCCCGGTCGCTTAATGGCCGGACTCGAGAATTGCCTTAAGAGGCTGCACTGTACTTCTGCCACGAGAGCCACTGTATGTTCCTCCGTTTGGAGAGAGCGTTCAGTGTTTCCGTTGACCGTGATGACTCCTCGAGGGCCTGGCATCTTGAGCTTGACGTATGCATAGTGCGGCACCGCGTTGAACTTTGCGAACACGGTACGTCCGAGCAGAGCATGATAGCTGCTGCGGAACGGAACTATGTCGAAGATTAACTCCTCGCTTCGGAAGTTATCCGGGGATCCGAAGACCACTTCCAGTGTAACTGAGCCTGTACAATTGGCTTCTACACCTGGTATGACGCCTTTAAAGGTCGTCTTGGTAGGTTTAATCCTTGAGGGGTCTATGCCCATTTTGCGCACTGTATCCTGATAAAGCAGATTCAGGTTGCTGCCGCCGTCCATCAGGACTCTGGTGAGGTGAAATCCATCGATGATTGGGTCTAAAACCAATGCGGTGAATCCGCCGTGGTGGATGCTGGTGGGGTGGTCCCTTCGGTCAAAAGTGATCGGGTAGGAGGATCATGGATTGAACTTCGGGGCAACTGGCTCCATCGCGTGTACATCCCTGAGTGCACGCTTCCGCTCCCTTTTGGATATGTGCGTTGCGTATATCATGTTCACCGTCCGCACCTATGGGGGGAAACCCTTCTGTCCTCTATTGTTCGGCGGTCGGGTCTCTTCCTCGTCATCGCTATGCAGCCCCTTGTCATTGTTTTTGGCAATTAACTTGCCTGCCTGCTTGAATACCCAACAGTCCCTGTTGGTGTGGTTGGCTGGCTTTTCGGGGGTGCCATGTATCTGGCACGAGCGGTCGAGTATTCGGCCCAAATTGGACGGACCCGGAGTAGTTCTTTTGAATGGCTTTTTCCACTGACCGGGTTTAGAGCCTCTGAATCCGGCATTGACTGTCTTATCTTCACTATTATCGCCGTTAATGCGACATTTGTTTTTGTTGTGACGCGACCTGCCATTACGGTCCTTGATATCCGTACTGCCAGAATTTTTGTTGAGGTTGTTACTGCGTGCTAGCAAGCTGTCCTCACCCACGCAGAAGCGGGTCATGAGTGATGTGAGGGCGGCCATGGATTTCGGCTTTTCCTGTCCCAGGTGCCGGGCAAGCCACTCATCGCGGATGTTATGTTTGAAGGCCGCGAGGGCCTCCGCATCCGGACAGTCGACAATTTGGTTTTTCTTGGTTAAGAACCGTGTCCAGAATTGTCTGGCCGATTCGTCTGGCTGCTGAATTATATGGCTTAGGTCGTCAGCCTCTGGTGGTCGCACATACGTGCCTTGGAAGTTATCAAGGAATGCGGCTTCCAGGTCTTCCCAACTCCCAATCGACTCTGCTGACAAGCTGTTAAGCCAATGCTGGGCTAGTCCTTTAAGCTTGAGTGGGAGATATTTGATGGCATGAAGATCGTCACCGCGGGCCATGTGGATGTGAAGGAGATAGTCTTCGATCCAAACCGCGGGGTCTGTTGTGCCATCGTAAGATTCAATATTCATGAGTTTAAACCCTTCGGGGATTTGATGATCCATTACTTCATCTGTGAAGCATAGTGGGTGTGCGGCGCCTCTGTACTGGGCGATATCACGACGGAGCTCAAAAGAGCTTTGTCTATTTTGTTCGGCCCGGCCGGACTTACTGTGTCCAGCGCGACGGTTGTCGTCACGTATCATGGGGCGCCCACGCGATCCATAGATTGATCTTGCTTGTCTTGCCTTATCCTCGAATATATCTCGCAAGTCCGGAGCGCTCCCCTGTGGCCTTGTGCTTTTCGAGCGATGTCGGGGTACGGTTCTAGTGAAGGGCCTAGAGGCCTCTCTGTCGCGACCACGGGGTGGTCGGTCAGCCGTATTGTCTGCTGGTGATGCGGGTTCATACGCCTCCTCCTCTAATCGGGGGAGCAGCTTGCGTTTAGGGTAGCTTTTGGAGGGGCGCTCGAGCTCATGCTCTTCGGCCGCGAGGACTTCAGTCCATCTGTCGGGTAGCGGATCTTGATCAGCTCTAAGCTGTTGCTGCTTTTTCTTGAGGCTGTTTGCCGTGGGCATAAGCCTGCGTTTAAAACGCTCTTGTTCGACAAGATCCTCAGGCACGACAAATTCGTCATCGTCGAGGCTTGCCTTGTCTCCGGAGGGAGGCATATACCTCTACTTCTGCCATCTCTCATGAGGACTGGCGTCTCCGTCCTCCTGTGCTGAATCTTGCTGGAGTGGGTTGTCTTAGGCACTATCTAGGGTGTTATTATCTCCGGTGCCGGAATCTTCATTCTTGCTGTGGCGGGATTTAGAGCGGCGCCGCTGACGTCGGCGCTTGGGCTGTTCCTTGGAGGGGTCATCCTCCGTTGTTCCTTCGCCATTCCCATCCTTTGGGATATCCACCATGTATATGTCATATGATGAGGTGGCTTTCCAGTGCCCGGTAGGCGCTGGTTCTTGGTCGTTTCCGGCATCGTCGTCCATACCGTTGATGTCTTCGGAGTCATAGTCTAGCATATCGGTTAGATCGTCGACAGTGGCTACTAAGTGGGTGGTGGGTGGGCTTTGAATTTCTTCGTCGTCCGCATCCCAACCGTCCTGACCGCAGTCCGGCCAGGGCTCTCCTGATAACGAGAGATACTTTAGCGAACTCAAGATGTCGCCGAAAGGTGAGTGTTGAAAGATGTCCGCAGCGGTGAACTCCATGACCGGCGCCCAATCGGATTCGATTGGAGGGGCGTGGGAGGTTCGGAGTCCGGCGAGGAGTCCGGCACCTCGGAGTCACGAGCTTCATGAGGGACAAGGTCAGTGTTCGGCTCTATCGCTGTAGAGGTTGCAGCCCCCGAGGCGGTGTCTAGCCATCCGTCCTCGATCTGCGCAGCCGGCTTCGAATTGAAGATCGAAGCGGGCTCGAGTGCAGCCTCCAGGGTACTGTCCGGCTGCAGAGCTAAATCATGCCCGTCGTGACAGTGCGGCGCGCTTGGCTGTGGCTCGAATCCATCGAAGATCAAGTCCCCGCGGATGTCAGTCGTGAAGTTCAAACTTCCAAATCTGACCTGACGACCAGGGGCGTAGCTTTCGATCTGCTCCAGATGGCCAAGCAAATTGGCCCGCAGTGCAAAGCCGCCAAATACGAAGATCTGTCCAGGGAGGAAGGTCTCACCCTGGACTACATCGTTGTTGATGATCGAAGAAGCCATCGAGCCTATTGGTGACGACATAGAGGAACTCTCAATGAAAGCACCAATGTCGGTGTCAAAACCGGCGGATCTCGGGTAGGGGGTCCCGAACTGTGCGTCTAGGCGGATGGTAACAGGAGACAAGGGACACGATGTTTTACCCAGGTTTGGGCCCTCTTGATGGAGGTAAAACCCTACGTCCTGCTTGATTAATATTGATGATGTGTGTTACAAGAGTAGATCTACCACGAGATCAAGGAGGCTAAACCCTAGAAGCTAGCCTATGGTATGATTGTTGTTCGTCCTACGGACTAAAGCCATCCAGTTTATATAGACACCGGAGAGGGCTAGGGTTACACAGAGTCGGTTACAATGGTAGGAGATCTACATATCCGTATCACCAAGCTTGCCTTCCACGCCAAGGAAAGTCCCATCCGGACACGGGACGAAGTCTTCAATCTTGTATCTTCATAGTCTTGGAGTCCGACCGATGATGATAGTTCGGCTGTCCGGACACCCCCTAGTCCGGGACTCACTCACCCGTTCTCCATGGACCGAGTGAACAAGCCATCCTCTTTGAAGGTGCTTCTGGAGGAGAAGGCTCAAGTTAAGATGTTGGTGGAGTGCGTAGTCTAGCTTATTCGCGACGGAGTGACTGGCATGGATCTTCTGGAGGTTTTCCTTCGATGGCGCATTCAGCCACTTCAATATCGGGGCCATCCGATGTGGTTGTACTCTGGTACTGAAGATACCACTCGGGTCCATCCGGAGGAAGTCGATGATGCCACTCTGGAGAGGTGGATGACTGTCATCACAGGGAACAAAGATAATCCTCGTGGAGCCAGGAGGATCCCGCCACTTGACCAGTCATATGATCCAGACAAGGTCTGACCAAATATCTCTGATTGTGACTTGTTTCCTTCGTTCTGTTTTGGTACCATTCAGTCGACTGACTTCCGTCTTGTTTGCCTTCTTCCAGGTCACCACCGAGATGTATTCGATGCCCAATGGGGCGCAAGAACAGACCGAGGAGGAGGAAGGTAGCGGAGGTGAAAGTCAAGAGGAGTGGGAATCCGATGGCGAGGAGGACGAAGAAGATCCTGGTTCTGGTGAGGAGGAGGAGGAGGAAGAAGTCGAGCCTCCTCGTACTGAAAGACGATCCAAGCTCGCCCATGACCCTGCAGTCAAGCGTGGCAAGGGAGCCGTGCCTGCTGGGCAGTCGACCAAACGCCCTCGGACGACTTCTTCGGCGCCGACTGAGAAAGCGTCGAAGCAACCCCGAGCGGCATCGTCAAAACCGGCGAAGGCCCTACCAAAGATGAGGATGGAGATTCCGACTGTTTCTGGGTAATGGCATAACTCATGTTTTCTCTTTTAACATGGATATATTCTTGGTCGACCCGATCACTGACCGACTGATTTCTGAAATCACAGTGCTGCTACTTCTGAGACCTCAGCCAGGCATGAAGATCAAGAAATGGAGGAAGCTGCCACTTCCAATCCTGGTATGATCTATGCAGTTTCACTTTTGGTCGATCTGATCTTCATTTTTAACTTTGAATCTTTTCTGTAGCTCCACCTAGCATTATCATTGATCTCCCTGACGATGACGATGAGGATCCATTGAGGTAAAGGAGGAACAAGAAAGCGTCTGCTGGCAAGACTGCTCAGGTTGCGTCAGCACCTGAGACATTGGTTCCAGAGGGAGGCAACGTCGCTCGGGCTACCGTGTCTTTTGCGGTGCCGTTGACGAGTGCCTGCCCTCTGTCGTCGAGTGTTGATCCACCTTCCCTCTTCTCCACACACCACGTCCCAGAGGACCAAGCAGGTGCTGCCAAGGAAGCCATACGCCAGGAGGGGGTCATGATGGAGCAGGTGAAGGCGATCCGAGACGCCAGCCAAGCAGCTTATGATGCAAGTTCAGCTCTTCAGAGCAATGTCCAGGTTAGTTGACCATCGCCTGTTCTGTTAGGATATGATACCTGACAATTTTTCTTTCTGAAAATCTTAGTATTTGTCATACACCCACTGGGTGTGTCGATTGAAATGTCTGGATTAGTGGGGGCACGCTGAGTGCACCCACTGGGTGTAGTCCCCGAGACTACGGTGGACTGCTAGCAGTCGACTGTAGTCTTTATGTCTTGAACTTTTTTCTCTTTTACTTTCGTCGCTCGATCTGGTCGAATGGAATCATGGAACCAGTGGGGGCACGCTGAGTGCACCCACTGGGTGTAGTCCCCGAGACCGTGGTCGACTGCTGGTAGTTGGCTATGGTCTGAAGAATACTTCGCTCTTTTTTTTAAATTGTGTCTAACTGTTGGTAGTTAGCCTTTCTGTCTCGTTTGGTCGACTGATCGGCCTAAACAGATAGAACTAGTGGGGGCACGCTGAGTGCACCCACTAGATGTAGTCCCCGAGACTACAGTTGAATGTTTTGATTCGGCTGTAGTCTTAGAAATACTACGATTTTTCTCTCAGTCACTCAGAAGTGACCTATTTTTGACGTTTGTCGATTGATCTTTCGCAAAAATCTTGCGAGCTCGTGGCTCGTTACACTGAGTTGGAGAACAAGCATATCCAGCTCGAACTTGATCTGAAGCTTGTCCAAGAGAACTTCACGAAGGCGAAGGAGGAGGCAAAAGGTATGTTTGGTGAGAACCTTGACGACTGTCTTTAATTTTTGTCCATCCCCGAGTCTGATCTCACTCTCATTTTGCAGATAAACTAAAGGATGCTCTGAAGAAGAAGGACCTCGACCTCGCAGAAAACGGCTTCGGACAAGACGAAACTCGCAGAAGAAAAGCTAGCTTCAATTAAGAAACTTGAAGAGGAGAATACCAATCTGAAAGTTGCTCTCGACAAGGCCAACAAGTATGCTAGTCGACTAAAGAATGACAAGTTGGCCTTGAGCGATAAGGCTAGTGAGCTGGCGGGAAAGAAGAACGACTTAGAGGTTTATCTGGGGGGCTTGCCAAGAAGTTGTACCTCATGCTCGAAGGTAACCCCTTATATCCGACTGGTAATCACTGACTTATTGTAGGAATGTTAGCTTATCCTTGGATCGTATCCACAGAATTCTGCCAAAACTTTGAAGAGGAGACTAGTCGAGTGGAGACTGGCTTGGATCCCATCAACTCTCCTGTGAAGGATCAAGCCGCCATGAATGTGCTCCGTCTCGAGTCTCGCGTTGCTGTTGTGGTCGACTATCTTGCGAGACTGAAGGTTGCAACATCGCGCATCGACACAGCACTCTGGCCAGGAGAAACACTTCAGAACGACCTCGGGTCTCTGATGACTCGACTGAACAAAGTTCCAAGTCGAGTGCAAGAATGGAAGAAGTCTTCTGCCAGGTGTGGTGCCGACGTTGCTCTGTCTCTGGTCCGTGTTCACTGCAAGGACGCGCGAGAGGACAAGCTGGCGTCTCTCAAGGTGGCCAATACCAAGAAGCATGACTTCAGATCTTTCATGGAGACCTTCATTGCTGCTGCCACTCGGATCGCAGATGGAATCGACCTGGACAAGTTTGTTGCACCTTCCAGTCCTCCGCGGGAGGAGTAAAAACTTCTATGCTTGATGCCTTAAATTTGCCTCGGAATGCCGAGTGGTTTTTGTAACCGATAAACTTTAACAGGCTTGGTGCCTGAGCACTTCTGGATCCGTAGGACGCTATCTGAACTTGGGTTTGCCGTTGAATATGTTTGCATTTGCCTTCGAACGGTCATTGTCCTTCGCTCGGAATATATACTAGTGTTTGTGATGCACTTTTGCAGGTAGGGACGAAGCACAAATTGCAATTGACTTGTACCTCGTCATGCTTCGGCGAGCACTGGGCTGCAGCTAAGCCCCCGAGTGGGAGGTTTGCTCTCCACTCGGTAAGATTTTCAAAAACTTAGGCGAGCACTGGACTACAGCTAAGCCTCCGAGTGTGAGGTTTGCTCTCCACTCGGTAGGATTTTCAAAAACTTAGGCGAGCACTGGGCTGCAGCTAAGCCCCCGAGTGGGAGGTTTGCTCTCCACTCGGTAGGATTTTCAAAAACTTAGGCGAGCACTGGGCTGCAGCTAAGCCCCCGAGTGGGAGGTTTGCTCTCCACTCGATAGGATTTTCAAAAACTTAGGCGAGCACTGGGCTGCAGCTAAGCCCCCGAGTGGGAGGTTTGTTGTCCACTCGGTAGTATTTTTGTGGTGTACCTCTAAAGGAGAAGGTAGCAGTCGACCTGCGCTTCGTCCTCCTTGCGGGTCGCATGTTGTATTTGTGGCTTAGCTCGGAAGGAGGAGGTAGCAGTCGACCTACGCTTCGCCCTCCTTGCGGAGCGCATGTTGTATTTGTGGCGTAGCTCGGAAGGAGAAGGTAGCAGTCGACCTGCGCTTCGTCCTCCTTGCGGAGCACATGTTGTATTTGTACTTAGGTGAACACTAGGCTGCAGCTAAGCCCCCGAGTGGAAGGCTGACTCACCACTCGACAGGATTTTGTTTAAACTTAGGCGAGTACTTGGACTGCAGCTAAGCCTCTGAGTGGAAGACTGGCTCACCACTCGGTAGGATTTTGTTTAAACTTAGGCGAGTACTTGGACTGCAGCTAAGCCTCCGAGTGAAAGGTTGGCTCACCACTTGGTAGGATTTTGTTTAAACTTAGGCGAGTACTTGGACTGCAGCTAAGCCTCCGAGTGGAAGACTGGCTCACCACTCGGTAGGATTTTGTTTAAACTTAGGCAAGTACTTGGACTGCAGCTAAGCCTCCGAGTGGAAGGCTGGATTACCACTCGGTAGGATTTTGTTTAAACTTAGGAGAAACGGATTCGCAGCTAAGCCCCCGAGTGGGAGGCTGGCTCACCACTCGTTAAGGATTTTTTTACAAACTTAGGCGAAACGGATTCGCAGCTAAGCCACCCACTGGGGGACTGCTTTATGTGGACAAAAGTAACAACAATCACTGGGAAAATTATAAAACTCTTTTCTTTGATAAATAAACTACAAAAGTACTTTTATTACAACTCATCCGAGTGAATACTTAAGTATAAAAGGGGCGGAGTAGCTCCATGTTCCATGCTCGGGGCTCGTCAATCTGGTGCTCGACATTGTAAAGGCGGTACGCCCCATTGTGGAGAACTTTGGTGACGATGAAGGGACCTTCCCAAGTAGGAGCAAGCTTGTGAGGCTTCTGCTGATCCACTCGGAGAACCAAGTCTCCCTCTTGGAAGGCTCGACTCTTCACGTTTTTGGCATGGAATCGACGCAAGTCCTGCTGATAAATGGTCGATCGGATCAGGGCCATCTCTCTTTCTTCTTCTAGAAGGTCAATTGCGTCCTGTCGGGCTTGTTCTGCTTCAGCTTCAGTGTAGAGTTCGACCCGAGGTGCGTTGTGAAGCAGGTCACTCGGCAGGACTGCTTCAGCTCCGTAAACTAAGAAGAATGGAGTTCTCCCAGTTGACCGATTAGGTGTGGTCCTTAATCCCCAAAGTACTGACGGAAGTTCGTCGACCCATGCGCCAGCTACGTGCTGGAGATTGCGCATCAGTCGGGGTTTCAGTCATTTGAGAATTAAACCATTTGCTCGTTCCGTCTGCCCATTCGACTGAGGGTGAGCGACTGAAGCATAGTCGACTCGTGTGCCCTGAGACGTGCAGAAGGCTCTAAATTCCTCGGAATCGAAGTTCGACCCATTGTCAGTGATGATGCTATGGGGAACTCCATATCTGAATACCAACTCCCTGATGAAGCTGACAGCAGTGCCGGCATCAAGATTCTTGATGGGTTTATCTTCAATCCACTTAGTGAACTTGTCGACTGCCACCAGCACATGGGTGAAACCGCTTCTGCCTGTTCTTAGTGGTCCAACCATATCCAATCCCCATACAGCGAACGGCCAGACGTGTGGGGTGGTCTTCAAGGCTGAGGCGGGCTTGTGTGACATATTGGAGTAAAATTGACATCCTTTGCACTTGTCGACTATCTCCTTTGCCATTTCATTTGCTCTCGGATAGTAAAATCCCGCTCGGTATGCTTTAGCCACAATGGTCCAAGAAGACGCATGATGGCCATAGGTCCCCGAGTGGATATCGTCAAGGATTATCCGACCTTCTTCTGGTGTTATACATTTCTGACCGACTCCAGTCGTGCTCTCTCTGTACAATTGTCCCTTTATCACGGTAAAGGCTTTGGATCAACGGACGATCTGTCGAGCCTCTTCTTCATCCTCTAGGAGCTCTTTCCTTAAGATATACGCGATGTATGGCACTGTCCAGTCGGGAGTGATGACCAATGCTTCCATGATCAGGTCGACCACTGCTGGAACTTCTACTTCAGTCGGATCTATGACACTTTTTGGCTGCGGAGCTTCTTTGGTAAAAGGATCTTCCTGAACTAATGGAGTAAGGATATGTTCCAAGAACACATCACTGGGAATGGCTTCTCTCTTGGAACCTATCTTCGCCAAATCATCAGCTGCTTGATTCTTCAGTCGGGGTATATGATGGAGCTCTAACCCTTCAAATTTCTTCTCCAGCTTCCTTACCGCATTGCAGTAACCAGTCATGGCTAGGCTTCTAATGTCCCACTCCTTCATCACCTGATTGACCACCAAATCTGAATCGCCATAAACCATAAGGCGACGGACGCCGAGTGAAATGGCCATGCGCAACCCATACAAAAGTGCTTCGTATTCTGCTTCATTGTTGGAGGAATCAAAGTGGATCTGGAGCACATATCTGAGCTTATCTCCTAGGGGGGAAACCAATACTACCCCAGCACCGGAACCATTCAACATCTTAGAACCGTCAAAGAACATGGTCCAGTGCTCCGAGTGAACTTGAGTCGGCAGTTGTTGTTCAATCCACTCGGCGATGAAATCTGCTACTGCTTGGGACTTAATGGCTTTCTTTGCCTCAAACTTGATATCAAGGGGAAGGAGTTCAATCGCCCACTTTGCCACTCGACCAGTTGCATCTCTGTTGTGCAAAATCTCTGATAATGGGGCGTCGCTGACGACTATAATGGAATGATCAGAGAAATAGTGAGCAACCTTCTTCGTGGTCATGTAAATCCCATATACAAGCTTCTGATAATGAGTGTATCTTTGCTTCGATGGGGTCAATACTTCGGAAAGATAATATACTGGGCGCTGAACTTTGAAGGCTTTCCCTTCTTCTTCCCGCTCGACCATAAGTACTGTACTGACGACTTGTTCTGTGGCTGCAATGTAAAGCAACAGGGGCTCTTTGCTGACTGGGGCAGCAAGCACCGGCTGGGTGGAGAGCAGAGCTTTAAGTTCTGCAAACGCTGCATCAGCTTCTGGAGTCCACTCGGACTTGTCTGACTTCTTCATTAGTCAGTAAATAGGCAATGCCTTTTCACTGAGCCGAGAGATGAATCGACTTAACGCGGCCAAGCATCCAGTAAGTTTCTGGACATCGTGCACACGCACGGGGCGTTTCATTCGGAGTATAGTACCAACTTTTTCTGGGTTGGCGTCGATTCCTCGTTCGGAAATGAGAAAACCGAGTAACTTTCCGCCAGGAACTCCGAATGTGCACTTTGATGGATTAAGCTTGATATCATACCTCCTGAGATTGGCAAATGTTTCAGCGAGGTCAGTCAACAGGTCGGAACCCTTTCGTGATTTGACCACAGTATCATCCATGTATTCTTCAACGTTCCGACTGATTTGAGTGAGCAAACACTTCTGAATCATCCTCATGAACGTGGCTCCGCATTCTTGATGCCGAATGGCATGGTGACATAGCAGAAGCATCCGAATGGGGTGATAAAAGCTGTTGTGATCTCGTCGGGTCCATACAGACGGATCTAATGATAACCGGAATAGGCATCTAAAAAAGACAGGCGCTCACATCCCGCAGTCGAGTCGACTATTTGGTCGATGCGGGGGAGAGGAAAATGATCTATCGGGCAGGCCCGATTGATATGTTTGAAATCAACGCACATGTGAAGTGACTTGTCCTTCTTGGGAACCATGACAACATTGGCGAGCCACTCGGAGTGGTAAATCTCTCGGATAAACTCTGCTGCTAAGAGCCGAGCTACCTCCTCGCCAATGGCTTTTCTCTTCTGGATGGCAGACCATCGAAGATGTTCCTTGACAGGTTTCACCTTTGAGTCGACTTGTAGGCGATGCTCAGCCAGCCCCCTGGGAACACCAGGCATGTCAGCAGGCTTCCATGCGAAGATGTCCCAGTTCTCATGGAGGAACTGGATGAGCGCTTCTTCCTATTTGGAGTCGAGTGTTGTTGAGATATGAGTCGGAGCAGCACTGGGGTCGGTCGGGTGGATGTGAATCGGCTTTGTCTCACCAGACAACTGAAACGCTGATTCGGTAGCAGGCTTCTTGGCGCGCAACAAATCACTCGGATCTGCGGTTTTCTGGCATTCCTGCAGCTCTACCACTGCCATCTGAGCATCGGCGATCTTTGAGCCCTTCTAAAAGCACTCTTCTGCCTTTTTCCGATTGCCAGTGATGGTGATCACCCCTTTGGGACTAGGCATCTTCAATTTGAGGTACATGTAACATGGTCGAGCCATGAATCGTGCATAAGCTGGCCTGCCTAAAATGGCGTGATAAGCACTCTGGAAATCCACAACTTCAAATGTTAACTTTTCTTTGCGGAAATGCTTTGAATCACCGAAATCCACATCAAGAGCAATTTGGCCGAGTGATTCAGCCTTTTCCCAGGAATGACTCCATGGAAACTCATGTTGGTGGAACTGAGTCTGGACATCGGAATGCCCATTCCCTTGAGCGTCTCCGCATACAATATGTTCAGCCCGCTGCCACCGTCCATCAGAACCTTAGTCAGTCGAGTGCCTTCGACGACTGGGTCGACCACCAAAGCTTACCTCCCAGGGGTGGCTATGTGTGTCGGATGATCAGACTGGTCGAATGTGATGGCGGTCTAAGACCACTTCAGATAACTGGGTGTTGCCGGAGCAACCATATTCACTTCCCGGTTGATAACTTTCAATCGACTTTTGCTCTCAACATCAGCAAAAATCATCAGGGTGGAATTGACATGGGGGTATCCTTCATCACTTTCCTCTTTGTCCTCAATCTTGTCCCACTCCTTTTCTTTATCCTTGGGTTGTTTCCCTTGAAACTGCTGGATTAAGAGCCGGCACTGGCGAGTGGTATGTTTTGGGTAAATGAAGTTACCCTCTTCATCTTTCTTCGTGTGGATGTGGCATGGCAAATCCATCATGTTGTTTCCTTCCTTGTCATTCACCTTCTTGGGGTTCCAAGATCCTTTGGGCTTCCCTTTAAACTTGCCCTGAGTCACGGCCAAGGCTTCTCCACGAGCAGTTGGCTCGGCTTTCCGCTTCTGCTTCCGGACTGGAGTTCCCTTTTTCCGACTGGCTCGGCTTGTACTTGCCACTCCGGAGTCGATCCTCTTCTTCGCCATTGGCATATTTGGTGGCAATTTCCATCATTCGACTCAGAGTCATGTCTTCGGTCCGACCAAACTTCAAACTTAACTCTCTGTTCTTAACACCTTCCTTGAAGGCACAGACTGCTTGGTGATCAGATACGTTCTCCACCGTATGATGCAATGTGATCCACCTCTGGATGTAATCTCTCAGGGTTTCATTCGACTTTTGTACGCAAACCTGTAGCTCTGTCAGACCTGGAGACCGTTTGCACGTTCCTTCAAATGTCCTGACAAACACTCGGGCAAGATCTTCCCAAGTGTAAATGCTGCTAGGAGCCAACTGATTCAGCCAGGCTCTGGCCGAGCCCTCCAACATAAGCGGTAAGTGTTTCATGGCCACCTCATAATTACCACCGCCAATCTGAACAGCCACTCGATAGTCCTCAAGCCAAGTATCGGGCTTGGACTCACTAGTGAACTTACTCACCCCAGTCGCCAACCTGAAGTTGGGAGGGATCACCGCGGCTCTGACGGCTCTGCTAAAACACTCTGGTCCTGAGACATGAACTCGGCTGCTGGTGGGCGCATCTCTGTCATGGCCTTCTCGGTGAGCTCTGTTCCGGTCGACCAGAACTTGCACGATAATGGACCTTGCGTCAAAGCCTGGTTCTTTGTGGTCGACTGGAACCCTTCGTCCAATAGTGTGTTGGCGTCTGTCATCTTGCTGCCGACGGGCGTAAGACCCACCCCTTGGGGGAGGAGTGGGCACTCGAAGCCGATCATCGCAATCGAATCGGTCATCATACTGATCACGTCGACCCCCACGTCCCTCACGCCGCAGAGGCGATCTTGGGCTATGGGCCGACTGGACTGTATTCGCAGCGACGGATCGACTATGAATCCTATTACACGACTGCGATACAGCTGAATTTTGATCTCCTGCTGCCCGGAGCAAATCTCTGATCTGCATCAAGCCTCTGCCAGCCTCTGACTGAGAGGGCTGAATCGACTCCGCTATACGGGCTGCAGCTACCAGATTCTGAATTGGGGTTCGATATACCTGAGTCGGTGGCGGAAAGAGTTGACGTCGACTGGAGTCTGGAACTCGTTGCCGCGCACGCTCGTCGAGTGCTCGCTGGAGGTTCTCCAGTCGAGTGCGCTCAGCCAAGTTGGCCAAACGCGTGTCCTCCAAGGCGCTAGCCTCGGGGGTTTCTCCTAGGATAGGAGTATGCAGAGCATCCATGTTCCGGCGGCGAAGATCTTCTCTTTGCAACGAGGTGAGTGGCTCGGGTTGATACTCCTCGTGGACCTGAGCTGGGTCGCCTCCGCCGTCCCCTCCGTCGGTGCGGGGGAAGCCGGGAGGACTACGAGGCCCATTGACCATCAGGACCTCCACCGCTGGATCACTGCTGTCGCACTCGGATGCAGTCTCTACGGAGCCAGTCGACAGATCGAACAGGCCATAGAGAGATTCGTCGGGCTCAATCGCCGCGACTTGGGTGGTGGCCGATTGGCGAGCCACTGCGTGTCTCAGCCACCGCTAAAGCCTCGACCGACCAGAGCGCTTGCGCTGGCGGGAGACAGGGAGGGAGGACGACGCAGGGGTCGACCAATACGGGGCCGACGGTGGCCGCAGCAGGATGCCGCGGACACATGCGCGAAAGTGTGTCGCCCCATGGACTGGGAGCGCGTCGATGTTGAGTGGAGCCTCCTGGAGCCAAGCGGAGTCGTCGGCGATAAACGTGAGTGCGCCGCGACGGATCTCGCAGCCCTCCACTAAAACTCCGCCAGAAACCATGGCGAAGGCGATCGGAACAATTGCAACTTCTCCAATAAGTCACTAAGACACCGGCCCCACGGTGGGCGCCAACTGTCATGGTTCTAAGCCTGACAGTAGAATAGGGGGTAGGTATGGAGAGGCAAGATCCTAGCTATGGATTAGTTGTATACGCAAGGGAGTTACGAGTTCAGGCCCTTCTCGGAGGAAGTAACAACCCTACGTCTCGGAGCCCGGAGGCGGTCGACTGGATTATATGCGTATGAGTTACAGAGGTGCGAACCCCTCTGCTTGTGGAGGTGGGTGGCTTATATAGAGTGCGCCAGGACCCCAGCCAGCCCACGTAGCGGAGGGTTCAATGTACATAAAGGCCTGGCGTTACTGGTAACGCCTTACATAAAGTGCTATCATGGCCATAAAGACTAATTAATAACAGACCTTTTGGGTGCAGAGTGACCCTAGGTTTCCTGGTGGTCGAGTGAGTCTTCATGGTCGAGTGTCTTCGAGTCCGTCGAGTGGAATCCTCCAGGTCGACTGAAAGGCAGTTTCTTCTAGAGATGTCCTTGGGAAGGGTACCTTGGACAGGTCCATGACCCTACCCTAGGTACATGGCTTCATCATTACTCTCATTAGAAGGTGGGCACGGGTGATCAATCCACTCTTCCTCCTTTTGTTCTTTGCTTTCCTCCTCATATTTTTCATCCAATGAGCTCATAGTTTCATCAATTTCTTCTTCCATAGATTCCTGCAAAATATTAGTCTCTTCTTGGACAGCGGAGACTTTCTTAATAAGTGCAATAATATGGGCATTATATTCATAATTCTCATAACAATATTTAAGGATAGCTAAATTTTCAGATCTATAACAAGCATCATCAAAATCCTCAAACTCTTTAAACATGGATTCAATTTCATAAGCACCCATAAAAGCAACAAATTCTTCTATTTGTTCCACATCATAGTAATCATATACACCTCTAGCATAAGAAGCCAAGGTTTCATTATCATTAAATTTGCATGAAAAGGGAAGGTATGGAGCCTCCATCCTAGAGCAACAAGTAATATCATATCTCAAGCATAGATTCCAGGCATACCAATGCAACATAATAAATTGATCCCATAATAGTTTCCCTTTTTGTGTCGAGCGATAATCCCTAAAGTATTCACGTTGATCCAACGTGTCTCCCATTATAAAGTTGAATGGGGTTTTCTCAGGATTATCAAAGTAGTATATAATATTTTTCGCATAATGAGAATCGAGGGTTTTAGGAGTTACCCCATCCTCATGAGTAGCAAGTACAGCTAATTTTTTTGGTATTTTGTGTTCCATATCCATAACTAAAGATAGAGAACAACTAAGAGCAGCAAATAAAAATTACTTAGTGATAAAGCAAACAAGCACACACAAGAATATTCACCCCACTCTATGACTCCCCGGCAATGACACCAGAAAAAGGTCTTGGTAACCCACAAGTATAGGGGATCGCAACAGTTTTCGATAAGTAAGAATGTCGAACCCAACGAGGAGCTAAAGGTAGAATAAATATTCCCTCAAGTTCTATCGACCACCGATACAACTCTACGCACGCTTGACATTTGCTTTACCTAGAACAAGTATGAAACTAGAAGTACTTTGTAGGAGTTGTTGGATAGGTTAGCAAGGTAATAAAGAGCACGAGAATAAAAACTATGGGCTAAAAAGATAAAGAGCAAGAAAGTAAATATAGCGAGTGTGGAAAAGTGGTGGTAGGAGTTGTGGAATTGTCCCTAGGCAACTGACTATGTTACTAGACCGGTAATCACTATTGCAATTCTATTTGAGGGAGAGGCATAAGCTAACATATCATCCCTTACTTGGAATTCTATGCACTTATGATTGGAACTCTAGCAAGCATCCGCAACTACTAAAGATTAATTAAGGTAAAACCCAACCATAGCATTAAAGCATCAAGTCCCCTTTTATCCCATACGCAAACAACCTACTTACTCGGGTCTGTGCTTCTGTCACTCACGCCACCCATCATAAGCAAATCATAAACATATTGCAAACCCTACAGCGGGAATCCCTCACACTTGCGCGACACGGAGGGAACAATAGTACAGCACCAATAATAAAACATGCAACTCAAACTAATCATAGCAATTCATCAATCACCGATAGGACAATGGAAATCTACTCAGACATCATAGGATGGCAACACATCATTGGATAATAATATGAAGCATAAAGCACCATGTTCAAGTAGAGGGTACAGCGGGTTGCGGGAGAGTGGACCGCTGTAGATAGAAGCGGGAAGGTGATGGAGATGTTGGTGAAGATGGCGGAGGTGTTGGTGAAGATCGCGGTGATGATGATGGCCCCCGGCGGTGTTCCGGCGCCACCGGAAGCAAGGGGGAGAGAGCCCCCCTTCTTCTTCTTCTTCCTTGACCTTCTCCCTAGATGGGAGAAGGGTTTCCCCTCTGTTTCTTGGCTCCCATGGCGTGGGAGGGGCGAGAGCCCCTCCGAGATTGGATCTATCTCTCTGTTTCTGCGTTCCCTGCGTTCCCTGATTCTACCCCTTGACCGTTTCCTTTATATCTGGAGATCCGTAACTCCAATTGGGGTGAATCTTTCGCCCAGATCTTTCTCATAAAATTAGATTTCTTGCGCCAGAAGAAGAGCATCAACCGCCTTACGGGTGGACCACGAGGGTCAGGGGCGCGCCTGGGGGGGTAGGGCGCGCCCCCCTACCTCGTGACCACCCCGGACACCGTTTCGCGTTGATTTCACTTCCCAAAAATCATAAATATTCCAAAAAAATCCCCGTATGTTTTTATCCCGTTTGGACTCCGTTTGATATTGGGTTTCTGTGAAACAAAAAACATGCAACAGATAGGAACTGGCACTGGGCACTGGATCAATATGTTAGTCCCAAAAATAGTATACAAAGTTGCCAAAAGTATATAAAAGTTGGAGAATATTGGCATGGAACAATGAAAAATTATAGATACGACGGAGATGTATCAGCATAATCAAATGAAACACATGTTGACATAGTATCATAGAAACACATCAAAGTTCATAGCAACAGAGGACTCAAATAGTACATAGGTTCATAGTTCATACCAACCAAATGGAACAGAGGTTCACATGACTCTACATAGGTTCACAGTTCATAGCACCCAACTGGAACACAGGTTCACATGACTCTAATGAAACACAGGTTCACATGACAGATACATGGGTAGCATTCCCAAAAGTTTGAAATAGGAGGCAAACATCAAAGTTCAAACATTTCCACTGGCAGTGAAGTAGCTCTTCAGTCTTGCATATTTCTGAGCTTTCTTCTTTCTACCTGTTCCAGCTGTTGAAACTCCTCGAACTCTTCCACCTATCACTGATCTCATCTTTGTGGCAAAAGCGAAAGTAGATGTAGATGAAGTACCAGCAGATGAACTAGCAGTTGTAGCCCTTGTTGCTGGCCTTGGTGCTGTGAAAGCAACCCTAGGTGAAGCCCTTGGTGCTTCTCCAGTTGGTGCCCTTGGTGCTTCTTCAGGTGGAATGTAGGCTTCTGCCTTCTGCCTTCTCTTTTCATGCAGTTTAACAATCAAAGACAAAGACACATTGAAACATGGGTGGATAATTAAGTTAAAATATTGACAAAGCTGATGATTTTACCATGATTCTATTCTTTCTTAACTGAAGGTCAGGCCTCAAAGATTGTGAACAGTTAGTGAACCTATGGCCCATTAACTTGCAGTTGCCACATTTGATTGTAGCCATCCTAGAAGTATCTTTTGGTTTTGGCACTTCAAACCTGCCCTTCTTTCTTTTTTCTTCTTTTCTTCCACTCTGGTCCTCTTTGTGGAAAACAGGAGGATCAGTATCATGTTGCTCTGTCTTGACCCAAGCATCTTCTCCTGGAACTGGATACACTATAGGTTTATATAATTCCAGGTACATTGCTTTCTTGAAGAATGGACTAACAAAATCCTCAGGTTGAATCTTGCCTTTGGAAATAGCACTGTAAGCATGGTTACATGGACACTCTAACATGTCCCACTTCCTGCATCCACAAGTGGGGTCAAGAAGGTTGACAGCATATGTCTGTGGGCCACTGGAGACCTGCCACAAGTTTGGACCTGCCCTAATTGCTTTGCAATCTCTAGCATACTGCTTGCTGAGCTCCAACATCCCTGAAGGAAATATGCCCTAGAGGCAATAATAAAGTTATTATTTATTTCCTTATATCATGATAAATGTTTGTTATTCATGCTAGAATTGTATTAACCGGAAACATAATACATGTGTGAATACATAGACAAACATAGTGTCACTAGTATGCCTCTACTTGACTAGCTCGTGAATCAAAGATGGTTAAGTTTCCTATTCATAGACAAAAGAGTTGTCATTTGATTTACGGGATCATATCATTAAGAGAATGATGTGATTGACTTGACCCATTCCGTTAGCATAGCACCCGGTCGTTTGGTATATTGCTATTGCTTTCTTCATGACTTATACATGTTCCTATGACTATGAGATTATGCAACTCCCGTTTACCGGAGGAAAACTTTGTGTGCTACCAAACGTCACAACGTAACTGGATGATTATAAAGGTGCTCTACAGGTGTCTCCAAAGGTACTTGTTGGGTTGGCGTATTTCGAGATTAGGATTTGTCACTCCGATTGTCGGAGAGGTATCTCTGGGCCCTCTCGGTAATGCACATTACTATAAGCCTTGCAAGCAATGTAGCTAATGAGTTAGTTACGGAATGATGCATTACGTAACAAGTAAAGAGACTTGTCGGTAACGAGATTGAACTAGGTATTGGATACCGACGATCAAATCTCGGGCAAGTAACATACCGATGACAAAGGGAACAACGTATGTTGTTATGCGGTCTGACCGATAAAGATCTTCGTAGAATATGTGGGAGCCAATATGAGCATCCAGGTTCCGCTATTGGTTATTGACCGGAGACATGTCTCGGTCATGTCTACATAGTTCTCGAACCCGTAGGGTTCGCATGCTTAAGGTTTCGATAATAGTTACATTATGAGTTTATGAGTTTTGATGTACCGAAGGAGTTCGGAGTCCCGTATGAGATCGGGGACATGACGTGGAGTCTTGAAATGTTCGAGACGTAAAGATCGATATATTGGACGACTATATTCGGAGTTCGGAAAGGTTCCGAGTGATTAGGGTATTTTTCGGAGTACCCGAGAGTTACGGGAATTCGTCGGGGAATATATGGGCCTTATTGGGCTTTAGGGGAAAGAGAGAGGAGAGGCTGGGCGCCCCCCCAAGGCCTAGTCCGAATTGGACTAGGGGGAGGGGGTGCGCCCCCTCCTTCCTTCTCTTCTCTTCCCCCTTTCCTCGACTCCTACTCCTATTACTTGGAAGGGGGGGAATCCTACTCCCGGTGGGAGTAGGACTCCTCCTTGGCGCGCCCTCCTTGGCCGGCCGCCCCCTCCCCCTTGGCTCCTTTATATACGGGGGCAAGGGGGCACCTCTAGACACACAAGTTGATCTTCGTGATCATTCCTTAGCCGTGTGCGGTGCCCCCCTCCACCATATTCCACCTCGGTCATATCGTTGCAGTGCTTAGGCGAAGCCCTGCGTCGGTAGAACATCATCATCGTCACCATGCCGTCGTGCTGACGGAACTCATCCCCGACACCCTGCTGGATCGGAGTCCGGGGATCGTCATCGAGCTGAACGTGTGCTGAACTCAGAGGTGACGTACGTTCGGTACTTGGATCGGTCGGATCGTGAAGACGTACGACTACATCAACCGCGTTGTCATAACGCTTCCGCTTTTGGTCTACGAGGGTACATGGACGACACTCTCCCCTCTCGTTTCTATACATCACCATGATCTTGCGTGTGCGTAGGAAATTTTTTGAAATTACTACGTTCCCCAAGAGTGGCATCCGAGCTTGGTTTTATGCGTAGATGTCATATGCACGAGTAGAACACAAGTGAGTTGTGGGTGATACAAGTCATACTGCTTACCAGCATGTCATACTTTGGTTAAGCGGTATTGTGACATGAAGCAGCCCGGACCGACATTACGCGTACGCTTACGCGAGACTGGTTTCACCTTTACGAGCACTCGTGCTTAAAGG
This sequence comes from Triticum dicoccoides, assembly GCF_002162155.2. NCBI lineage: Eukaryota > Viridiplantae > Streptophyta > Magnoliopsida > Poales > Poaceae > Triticum > Triticum dicoccoides. Next base: position 636,692,193 of record NC_041391.1, read on the forward strand.
TGACTGGTGGGTGTCTGTCTCTCTCACTTTAGTTGAACCAAGTGTGGCTACGCCCGGTCCTTGCGAAGGTTAAAACAGCACCAACTTGACAAACTATCGTTGTGGTTTTGATGCGTAGGTAAGAATGGTTCTTGCTCAGCCCGTAGCAGCCACGTAAAATTTGCAACAACAAAGTAGAGGATGTCTAACTTGTTTTTGCAGGGCATGTTGTGATGTGATATGGTCAAGACGTGATGCTATATTTTATTGTATGAGATGATCATGTTTTGTAACCGAAGTTATCGGCAACTGGCAGGAGCCATATGGTTGTCGCTTTATTGTATGAAATGCAAACGCCCTGTAATTGCTTTACTTTATCACTAAGCGGTAGCGATAGTCGTAGAAGCAATGGATGGCGTAACGACAACGATGCTACGATGGAAGATCAAGGTGTCGCGCCGGTGACGATGGTGATCATGACGGTGCTTCGGAGATGGAGATCACAAGCACAAGATGATGATGGCCATATCATATCACTTATATTGATTGCATGTGATGTTTATCCTTTATGCATCTTATCTTGCTTTGATTGACGCTAGCAATTTAAGATGATCTCTCACTAAATTACCAAGAAGTGTTCTCCCTGAGTATGCACCGTTGCGAAAGTTCTTCATGCTGAGACACCACGTGATGATCGGGTGTGATAGGCTCTACGTTCAAATACAACGGGTGCAAAACAGTTGCACATGCGGAATACTCAGGTTAAACTTGACGAGCCTAGCATATAACAGATATGGCCTCGGAACACGGAGACCGAAAGGTCGAGCGTGAATCATATAGTAGATATGATCAACATATTGATGTTCACTGTTGAAACTACTCCATCTCACATGATGATCGGACATGGTTTAGTTGATTTGGATCACGTAATCACTTAGATGACTAGAGAGATGTCTATCTAAGTGGGAGTTCTTAAGTAATATGATTAATTGAACTTAAATTTATCATGAACTTAGTCCTAGTAGTATTTTTCAAATTATGTTGTAGATCAATAGCTTGCGTTGTTGCTTTCATGTGTTTATTTTGATATGTTCCTAGGGAAAATTGTGTTGAAATATGTTAGTAGCAATGATGCCGATTGGATCCGTGATCTAAGGTTTATCCTCATTGTTGCATAGAAGAATTATGTCCTTAATGCACCGCTAGGTGACAGACCTATTACAGGAGCAGATGCAGACGTTATGAACGTTTGGCTAGCTCAATATGTTGACTACTTGATAGTTTAGTGCACCATGCTTAACGGCTTAGAATCGGGACTTCAAAGACGTTTTGAACGAAATGGACCACATGAGATGTTCCAGGAGTTGAAGTTAATATTTCAAGCAAATACCCGAGTTGAGAGATATGAAGTCTCCAACAAGTTCTATGGCTAAAAGATGGAGGAGAATCGCTCAACTAGTGAGCATGTGCTCAGATTGTCTGGGTACTACAATCACTTGAATCAAGTGGGAGTTAATCTTCCAGATAAGATAGTGATTGGCAGAGTTCCCTAGTCACCATCACCAAGTTAGTAGAACTTTTTGATGAACTATAGTATGCAAGGGATGACGAAAACGATTCCCGAGCTCTTCGTGATGTTGAAATCGACGAAGGTAGAAATCAAGAAAGAGCATCAAGTGTTGATGGTTGACAAGATCACTAGTTTCAAGAAAAGGGCAAAGGGAAAGAAAGGGGAACTTCAAGTAGAATGACAAGCAAGTTGTCACTCCCACAAAGAATCCCAAAGCTGAACCAAATCCTGAAACTGAGTGCTTACACTTCAAAGGAAATGGTCACTGGAAGCGGAAATTCCCTGAATATTTGGTGAATAAGAAGGATGGCAAAGTAAACAAGGGTATATTTGATATACAGGTTATTGATGTGTGCCTTACTAGTGTTTATAGTAGCCCCTGAGTATTTGATACTTGTTCGGTTGCTAAGTTTAGTAACTCGAAACAGGAGTTACACAATAAACAGAGACTAGTTGAAGGGAAGTGACGATGAGTGTTGGAAGTAGTTCCAAGATTGATATGATCATCATCACACACTCCCTATACTTTCGGGATTAGTGTTAAACCTAAATAAATGTTATTTGGCGTTTGCGTTGAGCATAAATATGATTTGATCATGTTTATTGCAATACGGTTATTCATTTAAAGTCAGAGAATAATTGTTGTTCTCTTTACATGAATAAAACCTTCAATGGTCATACACCCAATGAAAATAGTTTGTTGGATCTTGATCATAGTGATACACATATTTATAATATTGATGCCAGAAGATGCAAAGTTAATAATGATAGTGCAACTTATTTTGTGGCACTGCTGTTTGGGTCATATCGGTGTAAAGCGCATGAAGAAACTCCATAAAGATGGATTTTTCGGAATCACTTGGTTATGAATCATCTGATGTTTGCGAACCGTGCCTTTTGGGAAAGATGACTAAAACTCTGTTCTCCGGAACAATGGAACGAGCTACTGACTTATTGAAAATAATACATACCGATGTATGCGATCCAATGTGTCGTGGTATTCTCACGGGGGGTATTGCAAGACGACATATGCCACAAGGGCTTAGTGTGAGGGTAAGACTGCTGCTGATAGGACCGGGAGCGGGTATGCGAGTAGCACGCGGTGGTTTACCCAGCTTCGGAGCTCTCCGGAGAGATAATACTCCTACTGTTGCATGTCTGAGTGTATCTGGTATGTATATCTGGTACAGAGTGCTCCTCAAGTTGTATCTGAGGTCAGTGCCATAGGCATCTCGCATCTGACCTTGTATATGCCTCGTATGTGGCATGCTAGTGGCCGGCCATGCTCATGGCCATGAGCATGTGGGTGCTCATGCGTGAGTGCATGTGAGAATGGATGGATGGGTGGATGGGTAGCTATATAGAGTGTGGAGCTAGCTTGCTATCTAAGATATGTGGTGGTATGGGCAAGGCATGGTGGAGTGTCATCCTTGTCCCCTGGGTCACTTCATAAATAGTGCCAGGGGACAAGTGACACTATACATGATGGCTGAGATGACATGTGAATAGTGCTCGGGTACGATCGTCTTGTCGGTGTCTTGTCGATGTCGCTTCGGGCTGCAGTCGGCAGCCGGCTAGTTGGCACAGTCGGCAGCCGGCTGGTTGGAGCAGTCGACAGCCGGCAGCCGGCCGGACAGAGCAGTCGAACGGGAAGCCGGCAGGAGCGGCCGGGCAGTCGGAATGAGGGGCTTTGCTAGCCCCGATGTCTTGAAATATCGTCTTGCCGTCTTCGGGATACCCGTGGTCAATTACTCCGACAATAGCCCCCAAGCCTCCGGGCAACTTGGCAAAGTTGGGCGGAGGTTTTTTTGGCCAGTGTTCATGGAAATGATCATGAAAAAAGACAAAGTTAGTCCACGCAGATATATCAAATGTTTGCTTTTAGCATTGCAAGTTTATGCGGAGGGTGCCGACTCGGTTTCGTCCGAGCCCCCTTAATCTTTTTCATGTTCCCTCCACTTTTTGGCTTGTGCTCTCGCTTGCCGGACAGCCGCTCTGCGGTCTGTGACTGAGAGTGGGCCGCAAAGTGGAGTGTACAGTACTCAGAGTCTGGGAGCAGATTCAACCGAGTAGATACTTGTAAAGGAAACGGTCGGGTCGCCCGAACCGTTTCTCTTCCCGGACGTTTTTCGCGTGGGTGGCCTCTAGCGTTCACTCTTGCCAGTCAAACAGCCGCTCTGCGGTCTGTGACTAAGAGTGGGCCTTTGGTACCGCGCACGCTACTAAGACGTCTGCGGGAACTAACGTCTCAGGCCAAGCGGCCAGCCCCCGGGCCAACTCTGGCTGGCGCCGGGGCGAACAGTGATGCAACTGTAATAAAAATGCGGAGATAGCCCCCGAGCATCGCTCGAGGTTATCCGTGCTCTCGCGGTGAAAAAATATGCGGGTGAAGAGCTCACATTGATTTTCATGTAGTCGCGGCAGAGGTCATCAAAGACAGCGGCGCGGCATGGCACGCGCGAAGCGCGCCGGCGCACCCGCTGGGTGTGGCCTTCGATCCCCCGGGTGCTCGAATGGGTCCCGGCCGGTCAGGCTCGACCGGCCAGGCGGCGAGGTAACTTGCAGCACCCGTTTCTTCTTTCTTCTCTTCTGCCGGCTGCTGGCAGCCGGACAAAACTCCTCTCTTGTCTCTTGTAATCTTTCGTGGGGGCGCGCCAGCGCACCCACTAGGTGTAGCCCCCGAGATTCGGGCCGACTGCTGAGCAGTCGGGCCGGATCTTCCAGCAACTACTTTGTCTTCTTTCTCGCGGGGGCGCGTCAGCGCACCCGCTGGGTGTAGCCCCCGAGATTCGGGCCGACTACTGAGCAGTTGGGCCGGATCTCCTGGCAACTAGTTTGTCTTCTTTCTCGCGGGGGCGCGTTAGCGCACCCGCTGGGTGTAGCCCCCGAGATTCGGGCCGACTGCTGAGCAGTCGGGCCGGATCTCCCGGCAACTACTTCGTCTTCTTTGTCCGCCAAGGTAGGCAGCCGGCAGTGTCTTTCCAGCTAGCTTCTCTCCCTTTATTTACAAGCCAGCTTGACTTTTCTTCTCTGGCCCCCGGCCACATCATTTTTTAGTCCATTCGGACTTGGGCAGCCGGCCCGCTTCTTTTCTCTAGCACACGGCCTCTTTCTTTTTCCAGTCGGTTACAAGGCGGTCAGCCACCCCCTTTTTTCAGTAGAACAGCCGGCTTTGACTTTCCTCCACCCGGCTGGGTAGCCGGGCTCACTTTTTCTTCTCTTTCTCTGCTCGCAGGCCTCCATGAGCTCGGGAGCCGGCCTGGGCGGGACAGCGACCCGGCGGCCGCGCGCAGACGTGGCGCAGGCGGCGGGGGTGCGGCGACCCGGCACGTGCGAGGGTCCGGCAGCAGGACGGTTAGAGGTGGAGGGAGCTCGGGCGGGGCCGGCCCAAGCAAGATGGCAGCCGCACGGGGGGTGCTGCGGGCCGGAGCTGGCCAGTGCGAAGGAGGACGAAGCCTAGCCGGCCGGGCGGAGCTGGCACGCAGGAAGCGGCAGCGGGAGCCGGCAGTCGCAGGATGAGGCCGGGCTCGGGGCGGACGTAGCCTTTGACGGACGCAATGCAGCTGACCGCGGGGCATGCAGGCGGAGGTGATTTGGGAGGCGGCAGTCGGAGCAGGCAGGAACCGGTGCGCGGAGGAGCGGCCACCCGGCCAACGGGCATGCAGGGTCCGACCGACCGTGCGCGAAGGCGGCCGGGCGCGGGAACCAGTGCGGCCGACTGCGGAGGCGGCCAAGCGCAGGAACCGGCAGGCGGACGGCGCGGGGAGGCCGGGCTTGGGAATCGGCGAGCGGGGCGGACGCGGCGACCCGGCGTTGCGGAGCGGCAGCCGTAGAGGCGGCGCGGGGGAGTCGGCCTCGCGGGAGGAGGCCAAAGGCAGGGGCGAGGCGGCCGCGGGGACCCGCCAGGCATGGAGGAGCGGAGCAGGGCCGGGCACGGAGCCGGCGAGCGGGGCGGACCCGGCGAGACGGCCGGATGCAGCAGCGAGGCCGAGCCGGCACGGGGCCGGGCGCGCGCAGAGTCGGCCAGCCAGGCGCAGCGACCCGGCGGGAGGGCCGGACACGGCGCAGGCGGGGGCGCGGCAGACCCGGCGGGGCGGCGATGCGGCCAGCCGGCATGCGGGAGGCCGGCCGGGCGAGGCGGACCCGGCGGGGGTGCGCGGGCGAAGCCAGCAGGGCACGCAGGAGCCAGCCGGAGGGGGGCCACGGGCGAGGGCCGGGTGCGGTCAAAGCAGGGGAGCCAACCCGCGTCGGGGCGGACCTGGATGAGGCACACCATGTACTGCAGCAGCAGCATGATGAGGCGAAGATTGTGAGGAATTGCGAGAGGACGGAGCCGTAACAGCGCGTGGAGCAGCGCCATGGCCGCGACGGAGCTCGTGAGGGCAGAGCTGCTGGCCGGAGAGAGCCTCTGCATGGCTAGTGTCCAGGGACAGTGTCCGACTTGCATCTGGCGAATGTACAGGCAAATTATGGGCATTATCTGACTAGTGTACAACGTGGTGTATAGCTAATGTATGGGTAGTATCTGGGTAGTGTTCGACTTGCATCTGGAAGATGTTTTGCTAGTGTGTATGGCTAGCTTGTATAGGCGAAATATGGAGGAGCGAACGCGTGTTCCGGCTAAAGCAAGGTGCAGCGAGGAGGGAAGCAAATGTGAGCGGCGCGTGAATGGACACGGCCGGCCGAAGCGAGGCCCCACGCGCGGCGCGCGCGCTGATGGACGGATGGTGTTGCGGTGGTGGTGAAGACGAAGGTGGCGAGGCCAATGATGAGGGCGCGCCGTCCCGCACGGCCGCTCCGGGGGCGGGTTGAAGTCGAGCCCCTGAGCGCTACCGGAGAGACGGCGCAACGCCGCGGCGGGGAAGACGAAGATGGTCCTGCCCGGACAGCGAAAGCAGCAGCAGCGTGGTAGCATAATAGTAGTACCACACCACGGTGGGCGCCAAATGTTGTGGTATTCTCACGGGGGTGTTGCAAGACGACATATGCCATAAGGGCTTAGTGTGAGGGTAAGACTGCTGCTGATAGGACCGGGAGCGGGTATGCGAGTAGCACGCGGTGGTTTACCCAACTTCGGAGCTCTCCGGAGAGATAATACTCCTACTGCTGCATGTCTGAGTGTATCCGGTATGTATATCTGGTACAGAGTGCTCCTGGAGCTGTATCTGAGGTCAGCGCCATAGGCATCTGGCATCTGACCTCGTATATGCCTCGTATGTGGCATGCTAGTGGCCGGCCATGCTCATGGCTGTGAGCATGTGGGTGCTCATGCGTGAGTGCATGTGAGAATGGATGGATGGGTGGATGGATAGCTATATATAGTGTGGAGCTAGCTTGCTATCTAAGCTATGTGGGGGTATGGGCAAGGCATGGTGGAGTGTCATCCTTGTCCCCTGGGTCACTTCATAAATAGTGCCAAGGGACAAGTGACACTATACATGATGGCTGAGGTGACACGTGAATAGTGCTCGGGTACGATCATCTCATCGGTGTCTTGTCGATGTCGCTTCGGGATGCAGTCGACAGCCGGCTGGTTGGCACAGTCGGCAGCTGGCTGGTTGGAGCAGTCGACAGCCGGCAACCGGCCGGACAGAGCAGTCAGACGGGGAGCCGGCAGGAGCGGCCGGGCAGTCGGACTGAGGGGCTTTGCTAGCCCCGATGTCTTGAAATATCGTCTTGCCGTCTTCGGGGTACCCGTGGTCAATTACTCTGACACAATGAGTATTAAGGTGCGTGGCAAGTATCGTTATTTTCTGACCTTCACAGATGATTTGAGCAGATATGGGTATATCTACTTGATGAAACATAAGTCTGAAACATTTGAAAAGTTCAAAGAATTTCAGAGTGAAGTGGAAAATCATCGTAACAAGAAAAATAAAGTTTCTACGATCTGATCGTGGAGACAAATATTTGATTTACGAGTTTGGTCTTCATTTGAAACAATGTGAAATAGTTTCGCAACTCACGCCACCTGGAACACCACAATGTAATGGTGTGTTCAAATGTCGTAATCGTACTTTACTAGATATGGTGCGATCTACGATGTCTCTTATCGGTTTACCACTATCGTTTTGGGGTTATGCATTAGAGACAGCTGCATTCACGTTTAATAGGGCACCATCTAAATCCGTTGAGACGACACCGTATGAATTATGGTTTAACAGTAAACCTAAGCTGTCGTTTCTTAAAGTTTGGAGTTGCGATGCTTATATGAAAAAGGTTTTCAACCTGATAAGCTCGAACCCAAATCGGAGAAGTACGTCTTCGTAGAATACCCAAAGGTAACTATTGGGTACACCTTCTATCACAGATCCAAAGGCAAGTTATTTGTTGCTAAGATGGATCCTTTCTAGAGAAGAAGTTTCTCTCGAAAGAAGTGAGTGGGAGGAAAGTAGAACTTGATGAGGTAATTGTACCTTCTCCCAAATTAGAAAGTTGTTCATCACAGAAATCAGTTCCAGTGATTGCTACACCAATTAGCGAGGAAGCTAATGATGATGATCATGAAATTTCAGATCAAGTTACCACCAAACCTCGTAGGTCTTCCAGAGTAAGATCCGCACCAGAGTGGTACGGTAATCCTATTCTGGAAGTCATGTTACTAGACCATGATGAACCTACGAACTATGAGGAAGCGATGATGAGCCCAGATTCCGCGAAATGGCTTGAGGCCATAAAATCTAAGATAGGATCCATGTATGAGAACAAAGTATAGACTTTGGTTGACTTGCTCGATGATCAGCAAGCCATGTTAAATAAATGGATCTTCAAGAGGAAGACGGACGCTGATAGTAGTGTTACTATCTACAAAGGTCAACTTGTTGCGAAAGGTTTTCAACAAGTTCAAGATGTTGAATACGATGAGATTTTCTCACTCGTAACGATGCTTAAGTCTGTCCGAATCATGTTAGCAATTGCCACATTTTATGAAATCTGGAAAATGGATGTCAAAACTGCATTCCTTAATGGATTTATTAAAGAAGAGTTGTATATGATGCAACCAGAAGGTTTTGTCAATCCTAAAGGTGCTAACAAAATGTGCAAGCTCCAGCGATCCATCAATGGACTGGTGCAAGCATCTCGGAGTTGGAATATACGCTTTGATGAGTTGATCAAAGCATATGGTTTTATACAGACTTTTGGAAAGGCATGTATTTACAAGAAAGTGAGTGGGAGCACTACAGCCTTTCTGATAAGTATATGTGAATGACATATTGTTGATCGGAAATGATGTAGAATTTTCTGGAAAGCATAAAGAAGTGTTTGAAAGGAGTTTTTCAAAGCAAGACCTCGGTGCAGCTACTTACACATTGAGCATCAAGATCTATATAGATAGATCAAGACGCTTGATAAGATTTTTCAATGAGCACATACCTTGATAAAAAAAATTGAAATAGTTCAAAATGGAATAGTCAAAGAAGGAGTTCTTGCCTGTGATGCAAAGGTGTGAAGTTGAGTAAGACTCAAGACCCGACCATGGCTGAAAATAGAAATAGAATGAAAAGTCATTCCCTATGCCTCAGTCATAGGTTCTATAAAATATGATATGTTGTGAACCAGACCTATTGTATACCTTGCTCTGAGTTTGACAAAGGAATACAATTTTGATCTAAGAGTAGATCATTGGACAGCGGTCAAGAATATCCTTAGTAAGGACTAAGGAGATGTTTCTCGATTATGGAGGTGATAAAAGAGCCCGTCGTAAAAAGTTACAATGATGCAAGCTTTTACACCAATCCAGATGACTCTAAGTCTCAATCTGGATACATATTGAAAGTGGGAGCAATTAGCTAGAGTAGCTCCGTGCAGAGCATTGTGGACATAGAATATTTGCAAAATACATACGGCTTTGAATATGACAGACCCGTTGACTAAACTTCTCTCACAAGCAAAACATGATCATACCTTAGTACTCTTTGGGTGTTAATCACATAACGATGTGAACTATATTATTGACTCTAGTGAACCCTTTGGGTGTTGGTCACATGACGATGTGAACTATGGGCGTTAATCACATACAGATGTGAATATTTGTGTTAAATCACATGGTGATGTGAACTAGATTATTGACTCTAGTGCAAGTGGGAGACTGAAGGAAATATGCCCTAGAGGCAATAATAAAGTTATTATTTATTTCCTTATATCATGATAAATGTTTATTATTCATGCTAGAATTGTATTAACCGGAAACATAATACATGTGTGAATACATAGACAAACATAGTGCCACTAGTATGCCTCTACTTGACTAGCTCGTGAATCAAAGATGGTTAAGTTTCCTAGCCATAGACAAAAGAGTTGTCATTTGATTTACGGGATCATATCATTAAGAGAATGATGTGATTGACTTGACCCATTCCGTTAGCATAGCACCCGATCGTTTAGTATATTGCTATTGCTTTCTTCATGACTTATACATGTTGCTATGACTATGAGATTATGCAACTCCCGTTTACCCGAGGAACACTTTTTGTGCTACCAAACGTCACAACATAACTGGTTGATTATAAAGGTGCTCTACAGGTGTCTCCAAAGGTACTTGCTGGGTTGGCGTATTTCGAGATTAGGATTTGTCACTCCGATTGTCGGAGAGGTATCTCTGGGCCCTCTCGGTAATGCACGTCACTATAAGCCTTGCAAGCAATGTAGCTAATGAGTTAGTTACGGAATGATGCATTACGTAACGAGTAAAGAGACTTACCAGTAACGAGATTGAACTAGGTATTGGATACCGACGATCGAATCTCGGGCAAGTAACATACCGATGACAAAGGGAACAATGTATGTTGTTATGCGGTCTGACCGATAAAGATCTTCGTAGAATACGTGGGAGCCAATATGAGCATCCAGGTTCCGCTATTGGTTATTGACCGGAGACATGTATCGGTCATGTCTACATAGTTCTCGAACCCGTAGGGTCCGCACGCTTAAGGTTTTGATAACAGTTATATTATGAGTTTATGAGTTTTGATGTACCGAAGGAGTTCTGAGTCCCGGATGAGATCGGGGACATGACGAGGAGTCTCGAAATGGTCGAGACGTAAAGATCGATATATTGGGCGACTATATTCGGAGTTCGGAAAGGTTCCGAGTGATTCGGGTATTTTCCGGAGTACCGGAGAGTTGCGGGAATTCGCCGGGGAGTATATGGGCCTTATTGGGCTTTAGGGGAAAGAGAGAGGAGAGGTTGGGCGCCCCCCCAAGGCCTAGTCCGAATTGGACTAGGAGGGGCTGCGCCCCCTCGTTCCTTCTCTTCTCTTCCCCCTTTCCTTGACTCCTACTCCTATTACTTGGAAGGGGGGAATCCTACTCCCGGTGGGAGTAGGAATCCTCCTTGGCGCGTCCTCCTTGGCCGGCCGCCCCCTCCCCCTTGGCTCCTTTATATACGGGGGCAAGGGGGCACCTCTAGACACACAAGTTGATCTTCGTGATCGTTCCTTAGCCGTGTGTTGTGCCCCCTCCACCATATTCCACCTCGGTCATATCGTTGCAGTGCTTAGGCGAAGCCCTGCGTGGGTAGAACATCATCATCGTCACCACGCCGTCGTGCTGACGGAACTCATCCCCGACACCCTGCTGGATCGGAGTCCGGGGATTATCATCGAGCTGAACGTGTGCTGAACTCGGAGGTGCCGTACGTTCGGTACTTGGATCGGTCGGATCGTGAAGACGTACGACTATATCAACCGCGTTGTCATAACGCTTCTGCTTTCGGTCTACGAGGGTACGTGGACGACACTCTCCCCTCTCGTTGCTATACATCACCATGATCTTGCGTGTGCGTAGGAAATATTTTGAAATTACTACGTTCCCCAACAATCCCTGCATAAGTTGGAGCTATTTCCCATCTGGAATTTTCTACACCTTCTCTCTTTCCATCAAACCTGACTAGGAACTTATCTTTGATTCCATTTATCATTGTCACAATTGGTTTGTTTCTAACATCACTACTAGGAAAATGCTTATAGGTAGACATTTAGCAGTACTGTTGGTTATATACCCCACGCTACTGCTACTTAGCAGTAGCGCCGGCCCAAACTAGCGCTGCAAGCGCACGTTAGCAGTAGCGCGTGTTTTCCAGGCCAGCGCTGCTGTTAATGGGCCACGCACTCAGCCCCCTGTTGCAGCTTTAGCTATAGCGCTGGGCCTCCTCCCCCACGCTGCTGCTAAGCCCACCTCTGCTTCCTCCCTCCAGCCCGCGTGCGCGCCCCTCTCTCTCACTCACTCTCACACTCACACGCTCACACTCACGCGCCCCTCAATCCCTCGCTCCGGCCGCCACCCCCGTGTCCTACGCCGACCGTCCTCCCCCGTGTCAGCCCTCCTCCCCCGCCAGCCGCCCTCCCCGCGCCGGTCATCCT
>NC_041391.1:636704546-636709899 GCF_002162155.2 Triticum dicoccoides
CCCTCCCTAGTTAAAATTATTAGAGAGTAGTTATTTTGAATCATATATAGTTGAAAAAATGTAGGTTCTTAAAATAATGTAGGTTATGATTGAACCCTAGCTAGGACAGGTTAGGGAGTATGAACCCTAGATAATTTGTATGAACCCTAGGTTTTAAAATTAGGACAAAAATTTATCTAGGTTTATAAATTAGGACAGAAATTTATCTAGGTTTTTAAATTAGGACAGAAATTTATTTAGGTTTTTAATTAGGTGTAGTTAATAGAATGTAGGTGTTTTAGGTGTATTTAACATAATTCTAGGTGTTTTAGTTGTTTTAGGTGTAGTTAACAAATTCTAGGTATTTATTTAGTTAAAGAAATTGTTGTTATTTTTTTAGTTAAAGCAATATTTCCTCCTATATGCAAATTTGCAATGGACATGTCATATTTTGAAAATGTCACATTTTGGACACGTCATATTTTTCCGAGTGGCCTATGTTTTGCCATATTTTTACATTATGGAAAATTTCAGGCACTCGATATGTTCTACTTTTAGCAAAGGTCATGCCGAATTTTGCTAAGTGTTTATTAATTTTGTTTTCATAATTAAGCATTTGTTCTCGACGTCGACGATGCCTAGCCCGCATCATCGTCGTCGACTTGGCGGAGGAGGCTTGCTTGATTATAGGGGCCATGTCCGGGACTGGGATCGGCCTGGCTGGTACTGGAAGGTGCTACCTTCTGGGGGTGCAGCTTGGTGAGGAAGCAGCCTATCGTCGACCCGGGCCTTATTTGGTGGCGGTCGCGTGGGCCAGTGACGGTGGGGAGGCCTTCGTCCACCGCAGAGGTGGTATCTCACCGTGTCAGCGAGGAGGATGAGCACGTCCGTCGCTACATGGTTGCGTTGGAGGGCAGGTCCGACAGTACCTGGATGGTTCTTCAGGGATCTCACTGGAGCTATGATTCTCTGATGGTTCCTTCTCTTTGGGTGTCCACTGCCCGCGCCGATACCAGTCGTTCGCTAGGGTTCTAGCTGTATTAGTGATGTTATATGTATGATACAATTCGAGATGTATTAGTGATAATATTCGACGATGTACGGACGCAAGAGATGATTTAGTTTTCTTATTGAATGCATGCTAATTTGAATACTAATTCGTTTTATGATTTAGTTTTTCTTAAATGCACGTCTGTTTCAACTATATGAACATAGGAAATGTCAGACGACGATAGCGAAAGGGAATTCGGTATGTGTGAATACTGCAAAGACGAGCGCGGCCAGTGCGACAGGCCTCACCTAGTTGGTGGTAGGCACTTCAGCATCAAGCTGGATGAGAACTTCAAAGTGCGTACAGTAAGTCACAACGACAAGTCTTTTTTCGTAATTAAGCATGACTTCTGCTTCTTTTGCTTCAACTTATAAATTTTTTACTATTCTACTAGCGTATCCCCTGCCATGCAAGAATATATGTCTTCGATAAGATTGGTTTCAGTACTATGGAAACTATGAAGGTAAAAAGAGTTAACTTGAGAACCGAGCGTGGTTATAGTTTCATGGCTTGAGGGTCTTCATACTGTCAAGACAAATTATTTTTCAGGACTTAGAAATGTTAGTATTCAAAATGTGCGACCAATAGTGTTCGTACTGAACTACGGTCACATCTATTTAGGAAAGATGGTAAGATTTTTACTATTTGTCCTCAGTGCATCTTTTGCATACATTATTTTTTAAGCTAAACTTCATTGCTAAGTATGTTACTACGATGTTCTTCAACAGGGACTCCCTGATAGTTGTGCCTCAGTGGATCGAAGCTAAAGGTCACATGTCCATGGTTAGCATACGGCCAAGACTTCCTACATTGCACATGAGTGGATTCAGAATTTCTAGAAGCGAGCAAGTCTTAATAGTCAAAGACTAGAACAAAATTGTGAAGGATAGCAGAGAAGTACTAGGGGGCAGCAATCAGAAGCATAGCCCACAATTAGGAGACGGGTTCATCTGCATGCTTCAATATGATGAATCAGGAGCGCTCCACATGTTCTATGCTATTTTACCTGAGAGAGAGAGAGAGCAGTAGGAGTGATTAGCTAGCTAGAATGAATTTCAAAATGATGATGATGTGCTACACTATGTAGCTATGATGATTAGACAATGTTGATGGTAACGACTAGCTATGATGATTATTAGCTAGTAGTGTCGGTGGTAATTTTCCCTTACTTGCAACTCCTATGCTGAATTAGAGGCTATGTTGATGCTACTACTAATCATTGTTGGTGAAGCAAATGCATCTGAATTTCCATCCATGAATACGGCATTTGAATATTATTATTTTTTAATTTCTAATTAATTAGTTGTAGCGTGGGGTGGAGAAAGCGGTGCTACTAGTACATACGATAGTAGTAGCGTGTGTGTAGAAAGAAGCGCTACTAGTACTTAGCATATCTGCAGCGTGAGGTAGAAAACACGCTACTGCTAATATTTAGTTGTAGCGCCATAGCAGTAGTGTCGGCACCCACGCTACTGGTATGAAAAAAAAACACGCTACTGGTAACGTTTTTCCTAGTAGTGCATCTAGGATATATTTATTGAAAACCTCACTAATGTTGTTAACCACTAGGTCAGTTTTGCAGTTTGTGTCCATTTCATGCCTAGCCCATGTGTGTACTGGAATACCAGATAACCACCTCCAAGCATCCTCATACTCATTCTTCAAATTAGCCATGGCAACATCAAAACCATGTTTTGTGTATGCATAGCTAGCAGCACTGTCCATGCATTTTTTCAAATCCTCACCCCTAAAGCCAGCTCTTTGGAAATTTGCATAAATGTGTCTTAAACAAAATCTTTGTGGACAGTTTGGAAATACAGCATTGATAGCTTTAAATAGTCCCTGCTTACACAGTAAACCTACATGTTACTAGCAGAGCAAAGCTAAACAGTAAAAGTAAATGTTACTTGCAGAGCAAAGGTACACAGTAAACCTAAATGTTACTAGCAGAGCAAAGACACAGTAAACAAGAGCAAAGATAGCATATCACTAACCTTTTGCCTATCTGACATGATAGTGTATTTTCCAAACTTGACCTCAGTGCCTCCTAGAGCATACTTCAGTTGAGTAAGAAACTAGCTCCAGTTTGGTGTGTCCTCCACTCCTACAATTCCAAAGGCAATAGGATACATGTTGTTGTTGGCATCCCTACCAGTAGCTGCTAGGATTTGTGCTCCAGTAGTAAGCTTAATGAAGCAACCATCCAAACCAATGAAAGGCCTACATCCATTTAGAAAACCCTCCCTAGGTGCATTCAGACAAAAGAAAAGACCATGGAATCTAGGGCCTGGATGTGGGTTTCATTTGTTCTTTTTGGAGTGATAGTTGTCACAATGCATCTTGAGCCTGGATTGCATAACTTAACAGTTTCAATGTAATCAGACAACATGTGATATTGTTTCTTATGGTCTCCCAAAACAATTAGCTTTGCTTTCTTCTTAGCTCTCCATGCCATCATCTTGGGAACTTCAATTCCAAATTTCCTCTTTGCCTTGTCTGTCAATGCTGGCACAGTTGTGTTTGGGTATGATCTAATAGTCTCTAGGAAATTGTTTCCTAGCCACTTTGAACTCACTTTGCTATGACTATCACTGGTTGGACAAGTATGTTCTGCTCTAAACGTCTTAATACAAAATGTTTTATCATGATTGATCTAAGAAGCAACAATGAAAAAAGGGCATCCCTTTTCCTTGTGATCACACCAGGCAATGACCATGTCCTTGCAGTTCCTGTGATATCTGAAAGACCTTAGTTGCTTGATATGAAAGTTAACAAGAGCAGTCCTAAAGTGGTAGACTCTTTGAAACAAAGCTTCAAACAGAATTGCTGCTCTGGATTGAGTCTGCCTTCATCATACCAAATTCTTTCCTTTTTCCTCTTTGCTCTTGTTTTCTTTCTTGAGGGAATAATGAAGGACATGGGCTCATTGCCATCATCATCCTCTGAATCCAATAAACCCAAATTTGAATCTTCATCATCTGAAGGAAACCAGCCAGGCTGAATTGGCTGATTGGCTGATGAGTGTGAGTTTGATCTTGGCCCTACTCTCTTTGCAATTTTCAGAACAGGCAGCACTTCACTCAAATGTTGTTCTTCATCTTCAGTTGCTTCTTCTTCAGTCTGGTCTTCCTCATCATAAATGTCCTCTGGTTCAGTGTCACCCTAACAGTGCACTGTTGCTATCTCTTTCTTACCTGCATCACCTCCATCTTCACAAGAGCTATCATCTGCACTTTCTATAGCAGGTACATACTCTCTTCAGTTTCTGAACCCAGTTCCATGTCTGAATAATTGCCACTGTCATCTTTCTGAATGTTATAGTTTTCTAGCTGGGAGGTGGCATTGTTTTGATAGGCTCATAGTTTACACTCTGATGTGTGCCCATCAGTAACTCATCTGGGCCTGACAAACTACAACCAATGTGATCAACAAATTCCTTATGTGCCACACCTTCTTCATTGACTGCAAAAAGTACAGGAGGAACAATGTTGTATTCTTCATCTTCATCATACATATCTGTTAGTACTGTTGTTGCTGCTGGTACTGCAGGTGCTGGCACAATTGCTTGTTGCCTCTTGCCCTTCATAACTGACAATCTAACTGACTTGTTGTCCTCATATTCCCTCAGCATTTCATCCACCTTAATTTGATTGTCTAGAAGTTTAAAACCATCCAATCCTATGCCATCAATACTGAGTTAATACATATAGTCTGATTCACTGTAGCCATTCTCAATCAGCAAGGCCATAAGATAGAAATGTCTTATGTCTTTCCTATACATCTTAGTCTTCAGATATTTGGACCCTTGAAAATCAATGTGAACATCCCGCTGCTCATACCTCAACCTAATACAATACCAAAATGAAGTAAATGTAAATATAAGCTATCTTCTTCTAGCTATCTTATTGAACTAAAGATGTTGAATCAAAACCTAATAGGCAGACAAATGAAACCCTAAATCAACCTAACACGCTAGCAAGTAAATCACAAAATAAATCAACCTAATATGCCACTAAGTAATTGAAATGATAGAGAGAGAGGTCACATAGAGGTCGTACTCGTCGCCGGTGTTACTACGGCGATCGGCTGGTGAATCAGCCCGCGCCCGCGCAGCCGATTGCGCAAACTCCTTCTCCGCACAGCAGGGAGATGGTGGCTCTTCCCCCTCGGATTGGGCTTCGGCGCCTTCTTCATCCACGGATCTGGATCCACCTGCTGCAGCGGGCGCCACCACAGCGGCCGCCGCCGGGTCCGACCAGGCCGTGCGCGCGCGGCACGGCGACGGCGGGCCGCCAGCAGCTGACGAGGGCAACGCGCAGTCCA
>NC_041391.1:636710129-636734834 GCF_002162155.2 Triticum dicoccoides
GTTAGCCCTGGCCACGTGGTCCCGACAGGCGGGCCAAGCATGTCAGATTCCAACTTAGCCGCGGGTCACAGCGCATTTAGTGCTATATGTTATTCACTTGCCACAGAAGTGGTGGTCGTTGGTTATTTTCGCCCAAATTGATAGTTTTGGAGTACCCTAGCCACAAATCTGATTGTTTTGGTCAATTAACTCTTTTGGAACTTGAATTGCCTCGCAAAAGCAAAATCCAACTCAGTGCCGGCCGGTGTTGTAGTGACGAAGGACAAGAGTCAAATAAACGGGAAAAAAAAGAGACCCTAGCCTGGCTGGCCAAGTCAGTCCATGCGATGCATATATGCTTGCAGAGCGGTTCATGCGTGGAGGTCGGAGCGTCATTCCTCGTGCTGTTTGCCGGCTGCCACTGCGACTAGGTCTTGGTTGAGGAGGCCTCTCCGGAGCTGATCTTCAGCGGCGATCCTCTCGAGTTCCTGGATTTGGGCTTGTGTCAGTGGAGGGGGCGCGGAGGCGGTTCCTGCTGCCTTTGCCACATGGACGAGGTCTGGGTTGATGAGCACTGCCCGGGCCTCGTCGTCAGTGGCGGCGCTCCTGCGGTGGCGGACGCCGCCGTGGGTCTGTGTCGGCGCAGGGGGAGGGGAGCCAGCTTCCGTTACCACTTCCACGAGGTCAGGGGGGTTGACGGGGTTCCCCCGGGCATCCCTGCCCTGTGCCGTGGGTGCTGGGGGCCAATGCCAGGCAAGGTACAGCAGGACCAAGGAGCACACAGCGCCAACCGCGTTCTGCACCTGCATCACATACCACCGCACCGAATGTTAAGCAGCAGCAGCAGCAGAATGTAGCTAGATGCTGACTAAACTGAATGACTGAATGTGCAGCAGCAGCAGCAGCTAGCGGAGGCAAGGCAGAGGCAGAGGCAGAGGCAGAGCAGGGGATCGGCTGAGATAGCGAGTAGTAGTAGAAGTGTAGAACAGGCAGAAGATTTAGAGGAAGAAATGTCGTACCACCATGGCGTAGGCTGGATGACCATCTTCCTTGTTGTACCCCCTTACACACCACGCGAAGCTATGCAGCATGGAGAAGCAGGACATGCCCCAGGGCGGAAGCATGGCTGCGCACCACTCATCCACCTACAATACAATGCAACGCAATGCGATCAATCCAACATGCATGCAGGCCCAGGTTCAGGTTCATGGTCCTTTGGTTCAATCTGCTGAAATAGTGAGTATCAGAAAGAGAGATGATGGATCAAGCAAGAATGGTGCGTACCAGCAGTGCGAAGGTCAGCAGCGGCGCGGCCGCGGACACCGAACCCCCTACGGTGCACATGAACTTGAACTCGTCGGCGCCAGCGTAGGAGAAGAGGAAGGACACATAGAGGTACCATAAAGCGGCATAAATGGGGACGAGAGCACGCTTCCGCTCCTCCGATGTGCACAGCCAGAGGAAGGTGCCG
This sequence comes from Triticum dicoccoides, assembly GCF_002162155.2. Lineage (NCBI taxonomy): Eukaryota > Viridiplantae > Streptophyta > Magnoliopsida > Poales > Poaceae > Triticum > Triticum dicoccoides. The sequence continues at coordinate 636,711,580 of NC_041391.1, forward strand.
ACATAGATGGCCTGGAGCAGGGCGCCCAGTGCGTTGAGGCGAAACGGCTCGGGTTGGTGGTTGATGTAGCCGAAATAGCACCATGCCAAGCCGCAGGCGAGCGCCGCCACGGTGGACTCCGGCCGGCGGTCACCCTCGCCCAGCGTCCAGTGGCGCCACCGGCTGACCATGCCAGGGCTGCATCATGCGTGTACGTGCAAGTGCAACAAGAGGAATGCATGTGTGCGTCAGAAATGAGGAGAATCAATCAAGGAATGAATGGAGTGGTTGCTTGCATCTGATCTGATTGATTCGGTCTGCTCCGATGCTCAACTGGGATTGGAGCGAGGGAGGGAGGGAGCAGTACTTACAAGGGTAAGCACGGGGCGATCATGGCGGTTCCCCAGCACAAGACATCCAGGAAGCCAGCTTGCTCTTGCTCCATCTCAGCTCTGATCTGATGTACCAACCAGACAAGATCATGCACCACAGCATCAATCAATCAGTCATTCAGTCAGTCAGTCAGTCAGTGTAAGTAATTAGTAACTGCAGAAAGGAAGGCACGGAGATGCATCCCAATATACTATATTCATGCAGTTCCAACCCAAGCAAGGGCAGCAGGTAGAGGATGAACTAGGCGAAGACGAACAAGTAAAACTAGGCACGCACAGGTGCTGCGCAGTGCCTGAGCCGAGACTTGAGAGAGACCAAGCAAAGCAAAGCAAGTCGACAATCCATCCGAATCCAATCCACGAAGGAACAAATAAATTTCACAGGCGCGGCCGGGCAGGGCGCAGATTAGAATCAAGCTAAACGGACCCCCGACGAACAAAATTAGCCAGCAGCATACCATCTCCGGCGGGCCGCAGCGCAAATTACAACAAGCCGCCTACGTGCTCCTCCTCTTGGAGATGAGTAAAGCAAGGGACGAAACCGGCCCGAAGATGGAACGTCGAACAACACGACACATGGTGACGGGCGCTTGTACGCGGGAGACGGGCCGATCGGTCGGATCGGCCGGCCGGCCGGATTCGTTCCACCGCCGGCGAGAAACCGAGACACGCACGCTGGGCTGGACCAAATCACGCCTAGTCTAATCTAGCTTAGTCGGCACACGCGCGCGTGGGTACATTGGACCGAGAGCTTTGCAGCAAACAAGGGGACGGATGATGGCCATGGATGGACGCGAGAGGGGCCGGCGTCGGCGTGCGTACCTGCGTGTACGTCCTCCTGGGGCGGAGTGGCGGCGGTTGGCTGGAGGTGGATGTAGCTATGCTATTGCTAGCCCTTGCTTGGCCATGGACGGATCCAGAAGCAAGACGGCGTGAGAGGGGTGGGGAGGAGGAAGGGCTGGGCAGGGAGCGAGCGCTAGCTGTGCGTGAGGGGGCGACGGCGGGGCGAGGAGACGTGATCCGACGGTGTGGTGCGCTGCAACGGCTGGCGCGCTCCTTTCCTCTCCTCGCCTCTGACACCGGCAGGCGGGCGGTTACACCTTTTTCATTTTCATTTTCACCCCGCCAGCCAGCTCCTCGCCTAGCTAGCAGTAACAACTAACAAGATCCCATTAGAACAAAAAAGTTACTACAAGTAACAAGCAGGTGAGTTTACTTACGCAACTAGTAGCAGCAGTTTGTTAAGTGAAAAGAAAGAGATTTATTATACTGCTCGACTTTTTTTTAGGCAAACTCGCAAAGCTTTTTATTAACCCGTCACAACGTTTACAGGAACGAAACTAAGCTCTCGAGGGTGGCCTAATCAAACATGGCCACCGGTCCCTAGAGTTAAGTCATGCTTTGCAAGCTTGTGGGCCTCGACATTCGAGGTTCTAAACTCATGAGAGAAAATACAAGAATTAAAATCTCTAGACAACTGTTTAATCTCCAGCACTACTGCTCCATGCTCAGATGAGGTACCCTTTCCAATTGCCTCCACCGCAGCTTTGCAATCTGATGCCACCGCGACCTTTTGGATGTATAGATCATTAGCTAAAGCTAAGCCCTCTCGGATACCAAGTACCTCAAGCACCTCCGGATCTTCAATGTTCCCGAACACCATAGCTGACGCCCCCTGGAATAATCCTTCTTCATCCCGGCAAATCACCCCAACCGCGCCAAAACGACCTGTCCTTGAAACTGCAGCGTCTGAGTTGATCTTTGCATGACCTTTTGGGGGTGGTAACCAACCCCTTGGTCGTGGTGGAACAGCCTCACGAACAGCAGGCGTTGGAGAGGCCATGTATTCAAGATCAGCCAGAAATCTGTTTATGAATGCATGAGTTGCGAATGGTGTCTGAAGAACTCCCTCATGGATAACTTTCCGCCGTGCATACCAAATGGCCCATAGGGTAGTGATGAGAATGGCAAACTCCTGCTGTGAGATCGAGTCACTCATGGCAAATAACCAGGCCTTGGCATCTTCATCTTTATTCATACACATGTGTTGCACCAGCTCCTCGTTTGACAGTGCCCAAACACTCTAAGATAATGTGCAGTCCAGCAGAGAGTGTCGCCAACTATCCTCCATGCCGCAAATGGCACAAACATGAGAACCAGACATATTTCGTCGGTGAAGCACGCCGCTTGTTGGAATGGAATGTTGTGCTAGCCGCCATGTGAACACCTTTAGTTTTGATGGGACCTTAAGTTTCCACACCGACGTCCAGCCCCGCCGGTCTCCCTTGACATTTGATGTATCTTCACTGCCCTCCAACCATGCTTCTCTTCCCCTTTTGACTCGGCTGAGTAAGTTATATGTTGATCGTACCGAAAAAATGCCTCGTGGGTCACCGGCCCATGCCCAAAAGTCCTCAACTTGCCTGGTGCAAAGTGGGATCTTAAGTACTGATTCAACATCTAGAGGAGTAAAAACTTGGCGTACTAGCTCATCCTTCCAACTTGCTGATGTTGCATCGATGAGCTCAGACACTAGTTGCGGTGGATTGTCAACCATGGCCCTGATCGGTCGCAGTAAAAGATCCCGGGGTATCCAATTTGTGTGTCCAGATGTTTGTTGTGGTACCATCTCCTATTATGCGTACAATGCCAAGTCTCATTATATCTCTGCCATCTAGTACAGCTCGCCAAATCTGTGATGGATGGTGGCCAAGCTCCGCCTCTAGGATTGTAGTATCAGGGAAATATATTGCCTTCAGCAGTCTCGCACTGAGGGAGTTGGGCTCGACTTCTGACTGAAAGAAAGGAAAACTGTGGACTCTTCTTCTGGTTTGTGGCATGGGCCTCTTCTTCTACTTGTTTTCGGAACTGGGCCTCTTCCGACCTGGGGTCTCGTCTCTTTCAACAACATCGTAGATCGGGTCCCTCTCTTAACCAAAGATGATACCCCATACGTTGCTATGGAAACTGATGCAGTATGAAAATTCGGTTTTGACCTCTCGATCCTTTCATTTACCATGGCTCTACCATTCTATATGGCCACCAGTCTGCACTACCTAGGCCGCATCCCGGTAGATGTAGCCCAAACTATGTCCAGATCCAGGTCCATGCAGTCCTAGCTCGCACTCATATTCGCACAGCCAAGTACACACTAGATGCATCGTTGCCACGCTGCATGGATGGAGGTTTCCAATGTCTATGGAGATCCATTTTCTTCTCGTGTTCGTGGGACAGTGTCAAGCACACACATTTGTCACAATTGACTTGCTCCTCGGCCTCCATGTCCCCACATCATTCATGATGACGATAATGACTGTTTCTAGCATCGGCGACAAGGTCAATGGTAGTATCCAAGTTCATCTCTAGCTGCCAAACAAGAAGATGGCAAGACTTGGAGCCAGCATGGACACAATAGTGACATGCGGTCGTGTGGTGGTGAGAGGGAAAGGGGAAGAAGAAGGTTATCTGGACGATGAGGTGGCGGCTTAACGGTTAAAGCCATTTCACATCAACACAAAAACCACCCAAAACAGCCCAAGGGATGAAAGGTAGAAGATTTTTTACAGTCGAGTGACTAGGTTTTCCTCATATTGGAGTTAAGGGACCATTTGTATACAAGTTGAGGGACGAAAATGTACTTTCCTCTAAAAACTTATTGACAAGAATATTTAGCAACGGTATTGATAAGTAGATAACCACCTGGTAGCCTGGTACAACTGGTACAAGCGGCCTAGTGAAGAACTGGATGAGCCGCCGAGAAATCCAGGATCCGCTCTTTTATAGAGAGAGGGATGTTTTTTTTACCTTTTTGGTTTTGAGCAACCTGGTCCGGTAATTCGTGGCACTCCTCCCTCGGTGGTCCAAAGGCTAGAGTCATTTCTGGCTTCAGCCCATCCTGGCATGTATCAGCAGAGCGGGCGTGAGCTCGGTGCCAGAACTCCCGGAAAGCTCGTTCGGCTGCTCTCGTATTTGCTACTTTCCTTCCTTCTCCTCCACGCCCCAAACCAAGCCATCCATAGTTACTTCCTGACACCGCCATCTCCTCCTCTTCCTCCTAGCCGGCAAGCAACCAGCTCTGGTCCACCCTGCAGCTACACCGCTGGTAATAGTGTCACCAAAAAGATAAACGATAGATTTAACTAGACTAGTAATAAAGGGAGCCTGACACAATAAGTTTGAAATTTTGAAACACAAGTAAATGCAACTTATTGTGCCCTGCTGCACAAGCGGCTCGTAGCGAAGCTGAAAACTTGCATCAAGTTCTGTAGATTCGGGTGTTGCATGACGAGGTTCCAATCACTGTAGTTCTTGAACGTGTTGAAGCTGTTGACTGTTAGCTTCACCCGCCGTCCTAGCACTACGGCGCTGTGGAGGTCCCAACTGGGCAGGCGCCGCAGGTGAAGTGCGGGCACACCACTACTGTGCTATTGTAGAAGGTGGACAAAGATACGCGGCACAACCGAAATGGGCCCTCCGCTGTCTACGAGTAGGAGCATGTAACCTGCCATGTCACTGCACGTTAACAAAGTGAATGGTCATTGGTTAGAAATTAGAATTATTTATGTTGTACAGTAAATAGAAGGATATGTCGCAACACACTGTCTAGATGTTATTTTTCATGATAGAGAAGTTTTCCCCGGCAACCAGTGGAGGAGCTTCAATAGGGCCAAGGGGGGCTATGCCCCCCTACCCTACAAAAATTATCTGAAATACCATTAATTGTTAAGCTTAAATTTTGAAGATTATCAAAGTTTAAGCAGAATTTGTCCTTTTGCCCCCCTCTTTGCCCCCTCAAAACTGTAGTTTCCTTGCTCCGCTGCCTCTACGCCAGTCGTGTCAAAGATGACCTCATAACCGGCCCAAAACCAGCTTAGCCTCCACCTTGGATCCTCAACGTGGCGGTAGAGCTGGTGGTTATGGAGGCTAACCAGGACCTGCATACAAAGGTATAGATTTTGGTACGGTTGGTTCATTGACACATAACCCTTTTCTTACTGGTTTGTTAAATGTCACTATTGCTACAAAAAAATTGAAAATATTGTGAAACAATTCATAACATCTGGAAAAAAATCCACTAGTTCTAATCTCCTTCATTGAATAATCTGAATTCAGCACGTTTTGTCCACCAATTTTAAAGTTTGGACATTTTTTGTAAGATTCGGCCAAATTTGGCTTAAAGTTTCCCTAAAAATGTAGGGAAAATCCAATAATTTAATCCATCTTCACGGATCAATCCAGGATTTCAGCTTATTTTCTCAGCATTTTAAAGTTTGGACAATTTGTTTAAGTTAGTCTATTCTTGATCACCTGCTTGCCGATGCTGGAGCGAGTGCCGTCGCAACGGCGGAGCCCAAAGACACAAGTCCATATTTAGAATCTTTAGTTTGCATCTTGTCTTAGTAGAAAAAAGACGCACTCAATGCCTGGACGTGCCGCTGCTTGCGGACCTGGGTCCTATTTCGGGCTACAACTGTGGCGTTACTGCAAGGATATCCAAGCGAACCAATGCTACAGTCAAACGACTTCTGGGTCTGCCATCGTTCGAGGGGATGAAATTGCCGACGTGCATCAAGAACGCTGATGTGGCCGCCTTGTCGTTTTGCGTAAGCACGACGACTGAACACCGCCCCGACAACTAGTAGCGGAGCTTCACTAGGGCCAAGGGGGGCTATGGCCCCCTACCCTAGAGAAATTATTAGAAATACCATTAAGTGTTAAGCTTAAATGTTCAAGATTGTCGAAGTTTAAGCAGAGTTTATCCTTTTGGCCCCCACTTTGCCCCCTCAACAATCTTTGCCGACGTGCATCAGGAACAGCGATGTGGCCGCCTCGCTGTTTTGTGTAAGCGACGACGGGACACCGCCCTAGCAGCCGGTGGCGGAGCTTCGCTACGGCCAAGGTATAGATTTTGGTACGGTTAGCTCACTGATATAGAAGCATTTTTTACCAATTTCTTAAATATCACTATTGCTACTATATATATATAGGAAAAATCCATCCTACCACCCGGTGGTAGTTACCCCACATGTCTCATATACTAGCATGTGGTACTATATATACTATTTTATTATTTTAAATATGTTCATATACTATATCTAAGATATTTCAAAACAAGTTACATGAAAAAATTGCATATGAGCCATAGTTTTTGTTATATTTGTGAAATACGTACATATTTGTACGTAAAAAAGAGCATACTCAAAAAATAATACATACTACTTAAAAATTTGTATATATACTACCTAATCATTGTTATATACTACATACTACACGTACATGTTGGAAATATGCCCTAGAGGCAATAATAAAAGTATTATTATTATATTTCCTTGTTCATGATAATTGTCTTTTATTCATGCTATAACTGTATTATCCGGAAATCGTAATACACGTGTGAATACATAGACCACAATATGTCCCTAGTGAGCCTCTAGTTGACTAGCTCGTTGTGATCAACAGATAGTCATGGTTTCCTGGCTATGGACATTGGATGTCGTTGATAACGGGATCACATCATTAGGAGAATGATGTGATGGACAAGACCCAATCCTAAGCTTAGCACAAAGATCGTGTAGTTCGTTTGCTAGAGCTTTGCCAATGTCAAGTATCTCTTCCTTTGACCATGAGATCGTGTAACTCCTGGATACCGTAGGAGTGCCTTGGGTGTATCAAACGTCACAACGTAACTGGGTGACTATAAAGGTACACTGCAGGTATCTCCGAAAGTATCTATTGTTTTATGCGGATCGAGACTGGGATTTGTCACTCCGTGTAAACGGAGAGGTATCTCTGGGCCCACTCGGTAGGACATCATCATATGCGCAATGTGACCAAGGAGTTGATCACGGGATGATGTGTTACGGAACGAGTAAAGTGACTTGCCGGTAACGAGATTGAACAAGGTATCGGTATACCGACGATCGAATCTCGGGCAAGTAACATACCGCTAGACAAAGGGAATTGTATACGGGATCGATTGAGTCCTTGACATCGTGGTTCATCCGATGAGATCATCGTGGAACATGTGGGAGCCAACATGGGTATCCAGATCCCGCTGTTGGTTATTGACCGGAGAACGTCTCGGTCATGTCTGCATGTCTCCCGAACCCGTAGGGTCTACACACTTAAGGTTCGATGACGCTAGGGTTATAAAGGAAGCTTGTATGTGGTTACCGAATGTTGTTCGGAGTCCCGGATGAGATCCCGGACGTCACGAGGAGTTCCGGAATGGTCCGGAGGTAAAGATTTATATATAGGAAGTCCTGTTTCGGCCATCGGGACAAGTTTCGGGGTCATCGGTATTGTACCGGGACCACCGGAAGGGTCCCGGGGGCCCACCGGGTGGGGCCACCTGCCCCGAGGGGGCCACATGGGCTGTAGGGGGTGCGCCTTGGCCTACATGGGCCAAGGGCACCAGCCCCAAGAGGCCCATGCGCCTAGGGAACCCTAGAGGGAAGAGTCCTCAAAGGGGAAGGCACCTCCGAGGTGCCTTGGGGAGGATGGACTCCTTCCCCTCCCTCTTGGCCGCCGCACCAGATGCCATCTGGAGGCTGGCCGCCGCCCCTTGGGGTGGGAAACCCTAAAGGGGGCGCAGCCCTCCCCTTCCCCTATATATATGAGGCCTAGGGGCTGCCCATAACACGCGATTTGATTTTTCGTTGGTGCAGCCCTGCCTCTCTCCCTCCTCCTCTTCTCCCATGGTGCTTGGCGAAGCCCTGCGGGATTGCCACGCTCCTCCACCACCACCACGCCGTTGTGCTGCTGTTGGATGGAGTCTTCCTCAACCTCTCCCTCTCTCCTTGCTGGATCAAGGCGTGGGAGACGTCACCGGGCTGTACGTGTGTTGAACGCGGAGGTGCCGTCCGTTCGGCACTTGATCATCGGTGATCTGAATCACGACGAGTACGACTCCATCAACCCCATTCACTTGAACGCTTCCGCTTAGCGATCTACAAGGGTATGTAGATGCACTCCCCTTTCTACTCGTTGCTGGTCTCTCCATAGATAGATCTTGGTGTTACGTAGGAAAATTTTTGAATTTCTGGTACGTTCCCCAACAGTGGCATCATGAGCTAGGTCTATTGCGTAGATTCTTTGCACGAGTAGAACACAAAGTAGTTGTGGGCGTTGATGTTGTTCAATATGCTTACCGTTACTAGTCCAATCTTGTTTCGACGGTATTGTGGGATGAAGCGGCCCGGACCGACCTTACACGTACTCTTACGTGAGACAGGTTCTACCGATTGACATGCACTTGGTGCATAAGGTGGCTAGCGGGTGCCAGTCTCTCCCACTTTAGTCGGAACGGATTCGATGAAAAGGGTCCTTATGAAGGGTAAATAGCAATTGGCATATCACGTTGTGGTCTTGCGTAGGTAAGAAACATTCTTGCTAGAAACCCATAGCAGCCACGTAAAACATGCAAACAACAATTAGAGGACGTCTAACTTGTTTTTGCAGGGTATGCTATGTGATGTGATATGGCCAAGAAGAATGTGATGAATGATATGTGATGTATGAGATTGATCATGTTCTTGTAATAGGATTCACGACTTGCATGTCGATGAGTATGACAACCGGCAGGAGCCATAGGAGTTGTCTTTATTTTTTGTATAACCTGCGTGTCATTGAAGAACGCCATGTAACTTACTTTACTTTATTGCTAAACGCGTTAGCCATAGAAGTAGAAGTAGTCGTTGGCGTGACAACTTCATGAAGACACGATGATGGAGATCATGATGATGGAGATCATGGTGTCATGCCGGTGGCGATGATGATCATGGAGCCCCGAAGATGAAGATCAAAAGGAGCAAAATGATATTGGCCATATCATGTCACTATTTGATTGCATGTGATGTTTATCATGTTTATGCATCTTGTTTACTTAGGACGACGGTAGTAAATAAGATGATCCCTTACAAAATTTCAAGAAGTGTTCTCCCCTAACTGTGCACCGTTGCTACAGTTCGTCGCTTCTAAGCACCACGTGATGATCGGGTGTGATGGATTCTTACGTTCACATACAACGGGTGTAAGACAGTTTTACACAGCGAAAACACTTAGGGTTAACTTGACGAGCCTAGCATGTGCAGACATGGCCTCGGAACACGGAGACCGAAAGGTCGAGCATGAGTCGTATGGTAGATACGATCAACATGAAGATGTTCACCGACGTTAACTAGTCCGTCTCACGTGATGATCGGACACGGGCTAGTTGACTCGGATCATGTAATCACTTAGATGACTAGAGGGATGTCTATCTGAGTGGGAGTTCATAAGATGAACTTAATTATCCTGAACATAGTCAAAAGACCTTTTGCAAATTATGTCGTAGCTCGCGCTATAGTTCTACTGTTTTAGATATGTTCCTAGAGAAATTATAGTTGAAAGTTGATAGTAGCGATTATGCGATCAGTAGAAAGCTTATGTCCTTAATGCACCGCTTAGTGTGCTGAACCCCAAACGTCGTTTGTGGATGTTGCGAATATCGGACATACACGTTTTGATAACTACGTGATAGTTCAGTTAAATGGTTTAAGTAGAGGCACCAAAGACGTTTTCAAAACGTCGCGGAACATATGAGATGTTTCGAGGGCTGAAATTGGGATTTCAGGCTCGTGCCCACGTCAAGAGGTATGAGACCTCCGGCGATTTTCTTAGCCTGCAAACTAAGGGAGAAAAGCTCAATCGTTGAGCTTGTGCTCAGATTGTCTGAACAATCACTTGAATCAAGTGGGAGTTAATCTTCCAGATGAGATAGTGATGTTTCCCCAAAAGTCATTGCCACCGAGCTGCTAGAGCTTCGTGATGAACTATAACATATCAGGGATAAATAAGATGATCCTTGAGGTATTCACGATGTTTGACACCGCGAAAGTAGAAATCAAGAAGGAGCATCAATTGTTGATGGTTGGTGAAACCACTAGTTTCAAGAAGGGCAAGGGCAAGAAGGGATACTTCATGAAACGGCAAATCAGCTGCTGCTCCAGTGAAGAAACCCAAGGTTGAACCCAAACCCGAGACTAAGTGCTTCTGTAATAAGGGGAACAGTCACTAGAGCAGAATTACCCTAGATACTTGGTAGATAAGAAGGCTGGCAAGGTCGATAGAAGTATATTGGATATACATTATGTTAATGTGTACTTTACTAGTACTCCTAGTAGCACCAGGGTATTAGATACCGGTTCGGTTGCTAAGTGTTAGTAACTCGAAATAAAGAGCTACGGAATAAACGGAGACTAGCTAAAGGTGAGCTGACGATATATGTTGGAAGTGTTTCCAAGTTTGATGTGATCAAACATCGCACGCTCCCTCTACCATCAAGATTAGTATTAAACCTGAATGGTTTATTGAATCTCGATCGTAGTGATACACATTTTCATGCCAAAAGATATAAGATAGTAATGATAGTACCACTTACTTGTGGCACTGCCATGTAAGTCATAATGGTATAAAACGCATGAAGAAGCTCCATGTTGATGGATCTTTGGACTCACTCGTTTTGAAAAGTTTGAGACATGCGAACCATGTCTATTGGTGTATATGCATGAAGAAACTCCATGCAAATGGATCGTTTGGACTCACTTGATTTTGAATCACTTGAGATATGCAAATCATACCACATGGGCAAGATGACTGAAAAGCCTCGTTTTCAGTAAGATGGAACAAGATAGCAACTTGTGGGAAGTAACACATTTTGATGTGTGCAGTCCAATGAGTGCTGAGGCAAGCAGTGAATATCGTTATGTTCTTACTTCACAGATGATTCGAGTAGATGTTGAGAATATTTACTTGATGAAACACAAGTCTGAATTATTGAATGGTTCAAGTAATTTCAGAGTGAAGTAGAAGATCATTGTGACAAGAGGATAAAATGTCTATGATACGATCATAGAGATGAATATCTGAGTTACGAGTTTTGGCACACAATTAAGACATTGTGGAAATTGTTTCATAATTAATACCGCCTGGAACACCATAGTGTGATGATGTGTCCGAACATCATAGTTGCACCCTATTGGATATGGTGCGTACCATGATGTCTGTTATCAAATTACCACTATCGTTCATGGGTTAGGCATTAGAGACAACCACATTCACTTTAAATAGGGCACCACGTAATTCCGATGAGATGACACCGTATGAATTATGGTTTAGAGAAACCTAAGTTGTCGTTTCTTAAAAGTTTGGGGCTGCGACGCTTATATGAAAAAGTTTCAGGTTGATAAGCTCGAACCCAAAGCAGATAAAATGCATCTTCATAGGAAACCCAAAACAGTTGGGTATACCTCCTAATTCAGATCCGAAAGCAATATGGATTGTTTCTAGAATCGGGTCCTTTCGCGAGGAAAAGTTTCTCTCGAAAGAATTGAGTGGGAGGATGGTGGAGACTTGATGAGGTTATTGAACCGTCTCTTCAACTAGTGTGTGATAGGGCACAGGGAGTTGTTCCTGTGGCACCTACACCAATTGAAGTGGAAGCTTATGATATTGATCATGAAACTTCGGATCAAGTCACTCCCAAACCTCGTAGGACGACAAGGACACGTACTACTTTGGAGTGGTAAGGTGATCCTGTCTTGAAGGTCATGTTGCTAGACAACAATGAACCTACGAGCTATGGAGAAGCAATGGTGGGCCCGAATTCCGACAAATGGTTAGAAGCCATGAAATCCGAGATAGTATCCATATATCAGAACAAAGCATGGACTTTGATGGACTTGCCCGATGATCGGCAATCCATTGAGATAAATGGATCTTTTAAGAAGAAGACGGACGTGGATGGTAATGTCACCATCTATGAAGCTCGACTTGTGGCGAAGTGTTTTCCGACAAGTTCAAGGAGTTGACTACGATGAGATTTTCTCACTCGTAGCGATGCTTAAAGTCCGTCGGAATCATGTTAGCATTAGCTGCATTTATGAAATCTGGCAGATGGATGTCAAGACAAGTTTCCTTACTAGTTTTCGTAAGGAAAGGTTGTATGCAATACAATCAGAAAAGTTTTGTCGATCCTAAGGATGCTAAAAGGTATGCTAGCTCCAGCGATCCTTTTAAGGACTGGAGTAAGCATCTCGGAGTTGGAATGTACGCTTTGATGAGATGATCAAAGATTTTGGATTTATACAAAGTTTATGAGAAACTTGTATTTCCAAAGAAGTGAGTGGGAGCACTACAGAATTTTTGATGAGTATATGTTGTTGACATATTGATGATCAGAAATGATGTAGAATTTCTGGAAAGCATATAGGGTTATTTGAAATGTGTTTTTCAATAGAAAACCTGGATTAAGCTACTTGAGCATTGAGCATCAAGATCTATAAGGATAGATCAAAACGCTTAATGGTACTTTCAAATGAGCACATACCTTGACATGATCTTGAAGGTGTTTAAGATGGACCAGTCAAAGAAGGAGTTCTTGCCTGAGTTGTAAGGTACGAAGTTAAGACTTAAAGCTCGACCACGGCAGAATAGAGAGAAAGGACGAAGGTCGTCCCCTATGCTTAAGACGTAGGCTCTTCAGTATGCTATGCTGTGTACCGCACCTGAAGTGTGCCTTGCCATGAGTCAGTCAAGGGGTACAAGAGTGATCCAAGAATGGCTCACAGGACAGCGGTCAAAGTTATCCTTAGTAACTAGTGGACTAAGAAATTTTCTCGATTATGGAGGTGGTAAAAGAGTTCATCGTAAAGGTTACGATGATGCAAGCTTGACACCTATCCGGATAGCTCTGAGTAGAGAGACCGGATACATATAATGGAGCAATAATTTAGAATAGCTCCAAGTAGAACAGTTGTTTGGAATAGCTCCAAATAGAGCGTGGTAGCTGCATCTAGGAGATGACATAGAGATTTGTAAAGCACACACGGATCTGAAAGGTTCAGACCCGTTGACTAAAACCTCTCTCACAAGCAACATGATCAAACATAAAACTCATTGAGTGTTAATCACATAGTGATGTGAACTAGACTACTGACTCTAGTAAACTCTTGGGTATTAGTCACATGGCGATGTGACCTGTGAGTGTTAATCACATGGCGATGTGAACTAGATTATTGACTCTAGTGCAAGTGGGAGACTGTTGGAAATATGCCCTAGAGGCAATAATAAAAGTATTATTATATTTCAATGTTCATGATCAATGTCTTTTATTCATGCTATAACTGTATTATCCGGAAATCGTAATACACGTGTGAATACATAGACCACAATATGTCCCTGGTGAGCCTCTAGTTGACTAGCTCGTTGTGATCAACGGATAGTCATGGTTTCCTGACTATGGACATTGGATGTCGTTGATAACGGGATCACATCATTAGGAGAATGATGTGATGGACAAGACCCAATCCTAAGCATAGCACAAAGATCGTGTAGTTCGTTTGCTAGAGCTTTGCCAATGTCAAGTATCTCTTCCTTTGACCATGAGATCGTGTAACTCCTGGATACCGTAGGAGTGCTTTGGGTGTATCAAACGTCACAACGTAACTGGGTGACTATAAAGGTGCACTACAGGTATCTCCGAAAGTATCTATTGTTTTATGCGGATCGAGACTGGGATTTGTCACTCCGTGTAAACGGAGAGGTATCTCTGGGCCCACTCGGTAGGACATCATCATATGCGCAATGTGACCAAGGAGTTGATCACGAGATGATGTGTTACGGAACGAGTAAAGTGACTTGCCGGTAACGAGATTGAACAAGGTATCGGTATACCGACGATCGAATCTCGGGCAAGTAAAATACCGCTAGACAAAGGGAATTGTATACAGGATCGATTGAGTCCTTCACATCGTGGTTCATCCGATGAGATCATCGTGGAACATGTGGGAGCCAACATGGGTATCCAGATCCCGCTGTTGGTTATTGACCGGAGAACGTCTCGGTCATGTCTGCATGTCTCCCGAACCCGTAGGGTCTACACACTTAAGGTTCGATGACGCTAGGGTTATAAAGGAAGCTTGTATGTGGTTACCGAATGTTGTTCGGAGTCCCGGATGAGATCCCGGACGTCACGAGGAGTTCCGGAATGGTCCGGAGGTAAAGATTTATATATAGGAAGTCCTGTTTCGGCCATCGGGACAAGTTTCGGGGTCATCGGTATTGTACCGGGACCACCGGAAGGGTCCCGGGGGCCCACCGGGTGGGGCCACCTGCCCCGGGGGGGCCACATGGGCTGTAGGGGGTGCGCCTTGGCCTACATGGGCCAAGGGCACCAGCCCCAAGAGGCCCATGCGCCTAGGGAACCCTAGAGGGAAGAGTCCTCAAAGGGGAAGGCACCTCCGAGGTGCCTTGGGGAGGATGGACTCCTTCCCCTCCCTCTTGGCCGCCGCACCAGATGCCATCTGGAGGCTGGCCGCCGCCCCTTGGGGTGGGAAACCCTAAAGGGGGCGCAGCCCTCCCCTTCCCCTATATATATGAGGCCTAGGGGCTGCCCATAACACGCGATTTGATTTTTCGTTGGTGCAGCCCTGCCTCTCTCCCTCCTCCTCTTCTCCCATGGTGCTTGGCGAAGCCCTGCGGGATTGCCACGCTCCTCCACCACCACCACGTCGTTGTGCTGCTGTTGGATGGAGTCTTCCTCAACCTCTCCCTCTCTCCTTGCTGGATCAAGGCGTGGGAGACGTCACCGGGCTGTACGTGTGTTGAACGCGGAGGTGCCGTCCGTTCGGCACTTGATCATCGATGATCTGAATCACGACGAGTACGACTCCATCAACCCCGTTCACTTGAACGCTTCCGCTTAGCGATCTACAAGGGTATGTAGATGCACTCCCCTTTCTACTCGTTGCTGGTCTCTCCATAGATAGATCTTGGTGTTACGTAGGAAAAATTTTGAATTTCTGCTACGTTCCTCAACAGTACATACTCTCGGTTTCGACAGATACTACATACAACATACAAAACGCAAGTGGTGGTAACTACCACTGCTTGTAGGAAACATTTGTCTATATATATATACAGTTCATAACATTTGAAAAAAATCCAGTAATTATAATCACCTTCATCTATTAATCTCAAAAAAAATCAGCCCATTTTGTCCACTATTTTTTTGGACATTTTTTTTAAGATTCGGCCAAATTTGGCTTAAAGTTTCCGAAAACATGTAAGGAAAATCCAGTAATTTAAGAATTTAGCTTATTTTCCTAGCATTTTAAAGTATGGACAATTTTTTTAAGTTAGTCTATTCTTGATCATACAAAGATAATCCAAACTAGATTTATAGTTGAAGATGCCTTGAAGTACTGGAATTTTTCATTTTCTTTAAACCGTGAAACTTTTTAGCCAAAATTTCCTAAAGTTCGACTATCCAAACTTCAGACCGGTTTAGCGAAATGGCCTAAAACTTTCTCAGATTGATCAGTGAAGATAATTTGATTTTTTTTTAAGTTTAGAGAAAGAAGATATTTTTTACTGCATACTTGTGGATGTGGATCTTCTAGATGAGTGCCAATGTTTCTTACTGCATACTTGTGGATGTAGTATGTATGCTCAGGTCAAAATGACAAATGGCTTCAAGAACATCCAACTGTATGGAACTAAAATTAGCAGCTTCATGATGAACTGCCAGGTTTGAGGTAATAACATTAGCAAAGTCCCACTTGAATCTATCACCATGATGATAGTAAAGTACACCTAGCCATTTGGCTCTTGTTTGATATTCTGTCCATCCTTGTATAAAAAGCCACTTCATATTGTATCAAGTCAAATTGTTTTACATTTGACCAAGTTTATAGGAAAAATATTACTCTACATGCTACCAAAGCAATATCACGATATCAACCATGAAATATATCTTCATAAGGTTATGAATAGGGTATTGCATATGTTGATATTTTCTCTACAAACTTGGTTGAATTCAAAATAGTCTGACCTATGACCAGATTAAGTGACCTTGCATGCATTATCCGCTGGAAGGTGGCACCATCGTTCTTGAGGCCCGAAGGGCGTTGTGACGTAGCAGAAGGGTCTGTGTGGCGTGACGAAGGTAGTCACCTCCTGGCCGGACGCTTCTTTTGTATCTGGTGATAGCCCGAGTAGGCATCCATAAATGATAAAGGCTCACACCCCACAGTGAAATCAATCACATGGTGATAGCAAGGGAGCAAGAACGGGTCCTTAAGACACGCCTTGTTGATTTCGGCTTGGTGGTTGATGTAGCCGAAGTAGCACCATGCCAAGCCGCACGCGAGCGCCGTCACGGTGGGCTCCGGCCGGCGGTCACCCTGGCCCAGCGTCCAATGGCGCCACCGGCTGACCATGCCCGGGCTGCATCATGCATGTACGTGCAAGTGCAACAAGAGGAATGCATGCGTGCGTCAGAAATGAGGAGAATCAATCAAGGAATTAATGGAGTGGTTGCTTGCATCTGATCTGATTGATTCGGTCTGCTCCGATGCTCAACTGGAATTGGCGGGAGGGAGTCGTAGAGTACTTGCACCAATAAGCACGGGGCGATGACGGCGGTTCCCCAGCACAAGACATCAGGAAGCCAACTTGTTCTTGCTCCAACTTCATCTCTGCTCTGATCTGTTTTGACCCTGGTACTCATGTTCCTATATTTATTCGGAAATTTTCAGAGGTGTCAATATGTTTTGTCTGATGTGTACACCATATCCTCCGCGAAATTGGTTAATCTGGTAGGCAGATCTCAAAATATGCATCCCGATCAATGGTGATACTAATTTCAAGTTTGCATGTGTCCATGGAAGACATGCTTCCTACCTTCGCTTATGCCTCTATATAGCAATGATTTTGTTTTTTTTGCATCTCAATTATCTATGCATCTACTACCTATCATGTACGTTGTGGTAGATCAAATTATTGCTTCTCATAAGCCATGCTTCCTACCTATATATTTTGGAAATGTTAACGCCCACACGTGTGGGCGTTCATCATCCCGACCACACGCAAGCATCTCCGTTGGCAGCTTTGTGCACGAATCTTGGAACAAACCGGCCGGTTTTCTACGCCACGTAGGACGAGGCGCGTGTGCGGTGTGCGAGTCGGGTCGCCCGCACGTTGGTTGCCATCCCGCGGTCAGCGGTTGCCACTCGGAGACGTGCGGTGGAACCACAATGCGCCCGCACGCCACGCTCCGACCGTGGTTGACGTCAAACACGTCGCACACCGCAGTCCCCTCTCCCTCACGGTTCCATTTACCCTGCCGCACGCAGTTACTGGCACAAGCCACTCGCATTTCAATCCACTGGAGGAGAAGGCGAGGGGAGAAGGCGACGGCGGAGGCGGAAGAATCGACGGCGTTCGCGGCCGTCGGTGATGCTCGCCAGAACGGAGCGGCTGCGGCTTGAAGGTAATGGTCGCTACAACTCTCGCAACCCCTTCCTGCATTTTCCCCCCTTCCCTCCCTGCTTGATTCCTCGATCGAGTTCGTAGATATTCAGGCGATTCTGCGATGCGTCGGCGTTCCCGCCGGCGCCGAAGTCGTCTGCTAGCCGTTTTTGGTTGCACTGGGCAGTTTCGTCGCCGCCGCCGCGGCGGCATCGTCGGTGTGGTTATGCTTGTTCGGAGGCAGGCACTAGTCTTGCCTATGGATTGGGCAGGTGTCTCCCGGGTTGTTTGATCTGCATTGGTTGGAATTTGTGTTTGCAGTCAGTTCGGGGGTGAACTTTGAGGGTGAATTTGAGGTCGCGGTAGTTGCCATTGAACCCTAGATCTAGTTACTTGGGTTTTGAAACTGTAGTAGGAGGCGAACTTGGTGGTTTGATTAACTATCATGATTGTGTGGCAACTAACTCCCTGAACAAATGTGATAGTTGCCACAAACGTGTTTTCCTTTGCGCGGCAACAAATTACTGAAATGACTGTGATAGTTGCCACATATAAGCTTTCGCATGGGGCAACTTTTTTTTATTGAATAACTGTGATAGTTGCCACACACACGCTCTTCCATGTGCAACTGAATTTGCTGAATTACTGTGACAGTAGCCACTAACATGCTTTTTCATTGTGGCATCAAATTTTTCTGAATGATTTGTGGTAGTTACCACTTTGTGATAGTCGCCACAATCTGTAGTCAATGCAGTTTCAGCAGCCAACTGCACTGGACGGCAACTAATGTGCACTTCAAGTGTGCCTGTTACCACTCGGATAGTATATTCATGTGGCAAACAGAATGTGACCACACTGTCTGTTGCCATTCTGCTGATACGACAGTGTGGCAAATTGGCTACATAATGTGGCAACCAAATTTGCATATCAATTCTGTCAGATGTCATACATATGTTATTTTTCCTGCATTCACTAGTTGACATTTTCTGTAAGGTGGCAACTGCTTACCTCTTGCATTCACATTTCATCCATGACAATTTGGTCCGTCTCTATCTCAGCAGAATGGCTCGTGGCGATCATCAAAATGATGATGATGATTTCATGGATCCACCACAGCGTAATCGGGCAGCTGGCCGGATAAAAGAGGGTGATGAGGTAAATGTTCACACATCCCCCCCCCCTCAATCCTGCTTTATGTTACTGGTTGACACCTCGAGCTTGCAGTCGTCTGACACGGACTAAAATTTCATGACATTGGAAAACATGGCAACAACTGACCACTTACTGTCTGTTTTTTGCAGAAGAAGAAACGTATTCGCAACAGAGCCTCCCAAGAACGACTGGCTGCGTTGACTGACAAATTCACCGATGATCAGAAGGGGGCTGCTGCTGAGATGGGTATGCAGTCTATGATGGCTGTCCGGTGCACGAACCTTGTCAACCCTGTATGCGACTGGCTTGCTGAGATATACGAGCCTGCCTCCAGGGAGTTCGTGATTCCGGGATGTGGAAGACTCCCGTTGAATGAGGATTCTGTGTTCTGCACTCTGGGCGTGCCTCGTGGACATATCAAAGTCCCGTATGAGGTCAACGATGAGATCGAGCAAGAACTGTTCCCCCGTTTGTTTCCTGGGTCGGAATCCATGTCGAACACGTCTGCAGTGGCAGATTCGCTGCAGGCCATGATGACGCATGGAGATGTTTTCAAGATGAAGCTACTCATGTACCTCATCTCAGCTGTTTTTGCGCCGACCACCTCCCTTCGCCCAAGCAACAAATGCTTCCCCATCCTGGTGAATGATCCATCTTTACTTCTTTATTTTCCTTCAATCTTTCGGCTCCGATGTCATGTGTAAAGTTAGTGACTGCCAGTGTTTTCGATGTTTTTTTCCATTCTTAGATTTCTGATGCGGCAACCTTTTTGCCCTGAAATTTTGTGTGGTGCAGACGGATCTAAAAAATGTGAAGAACAGAATTGGTGCAAGTTTATTGCCGACTTCCTCCACGATGCATTCGCAAGCAAGATGTACCAAAAGGGTTGTCGACTGCATTTAATGGTATTTTTTTACCAGTTCTTTCTGTGAACATGTCTTATAACACACTTTTATTCATGCATGTCAACCTGATCATAACAAGATGGCAACTGCCATAATGACAACATGGCAACTGTTACAATGACAATATGGCGACTGGCATCATATTAGTATGGCAACTGTTACCAGACTATGATGGCAACTGCCATCTTAGCAATATGGCAATTGCCATCACACCATGATGGCAACTAGCACATACAGAAGGCAATTTATTTTTTTATTCCATTTTTTTCCATGCACATCAGCTTGATTATCGGGGGAACATACATTATCTTGTTTTTTTAACTACATAGCACACATGACGGCAACTGATATTTCTTTCTTTGTAAAATTGTCTTAAATCAGCTCATGTATGTCGACTATCTTGATCTGTCCACTGTGGATTTCACTGGGGTAGGAGGCCCGCCGCCTACGCACAAGTTTGCTATTTCTGCGTGGACTATCAACGATGTCAAGGTTGTGCTTGCCGCAGACAGGGCAACTGATACCAAATATGAAAAATTGCGGTTAGTTTTGGTTTCTCTCTCCACATGGCATGCTTACAAATTTGACATCAAGGAACCGTCCGTGGTTCATAAGGGATGACCACCTTTTGTTATCCATGGCTGTATGCATATTGTATCCATGTTTCACCCCACAAGGGAACTCGTTTCATTCGTGTTGAAACTTATCTTCTATCTCTTACATCCTTGCTATTTTTTTGTTTTTTCTAGCTGATGGCCAAGCATGCTATAGACTATAGCGTGTTTGGGGGGCCTCAAAACTTTGGAAAGTGGATGGATGTGCACTCAGCTCCGTCTTGCCCTACTGAGGTAATCAAAATATGTACATCTATGTTTTGCCGTGGATTATTTGTTGATGTTGCGCAAGTGACTGCAATATGGGTGGTTGTTGATGTTTCTTGTTTCGTGCACAGGAGAGGGCACCTGTTGAGCATCTAATTGGGCAGTTTGCATCCGGAATGACCGGCTTGCTCGGGAAGTGGGTTGAGGGGTGGACGTCTCTCAGTGGCTCTGACAGTGATGCGGTTGCGAGGCAGTTCACTTCATTTGTCCCAGAACGTACACATCGGCCAACCGGTTGCCGTGGCCGGTATGACTATAACAGTTCCCAAGAGCCCGGTGACACACAAGATGATCTAGATGGAGACGCTGGCCTCAGCAAGGATGACGACGATGACATGGAGAACGTGCAACATGACACCCATGATGATGAGCATGCTGAAGTTTGCGCAGGTGGTAACAAGGACAAGGATGCAACAGATGTCCCTCCCACTGGAGAAAGTCAAAGAACATACAGCTGTGAGAGGCGAGAGGGTGTTGCCATCAAGGAGGGGGAGGTCTCCAGGAGATGTTGGGCAGGGTTCTCGTGGCAAGAGGTCTAGGACCGATCCCGTAGCTGCCAGGAGGAGGTTCGACTTTAAATATATTTTTTGTTGTGTCTATTTTCTTGGAACAGTCTCATCCATTTCTTGCACTTGTTTTTTGTCAAGCGCGGTAATGAGTTTGTTGTCTGACAATTGCCACCTTTTCTTTACCTCCAACTCATACGTGCAGCGAGCCGACCGCTGGTGGACGAGCAGTTACGAAGAAACAGGCGCCAACGCCAAACCGTGTTTCTGCTCGCTTGAACAAAGGTGCCCCCATTGGTGACACCCCTTCCACCAGGTCTTCTCCTCGTACGACGACGACCAACACCGGGGAACCTGTCGTGTTGCCAGACCTGAGGAAGCCAGTCAAGAAGTAGGTTTCTCCATGTGCTTTCATTGACATAGCATTATATTTTCTTGATTTTCCAATGCATCCGTTTAGCTTGTCACATGGTCTTCTGTCATCGTCCCCCACGCGGCAACTGCTGTTTTTTCCAAATGATTTCTTCCTTCATTTTTAAAGTGTATGGCAACTCATATTGGTTTTTACATGGCAATTGGCATCTAAGCCAAATGGCAACTCTTACTGTACCTAATGGCAACTGCCATTTGTTTCCCGTTGGCTTGTGAGCTCATCCCACACCCAGGTTTGAAATTGCATTCATGGCAGATCAGACATTCTTATCATTCTTCAAGTTGGCTAACATCGCAACTGCTGCTGGATGGCAACTGCTAATTATGACACATGGCCACTCACGTCCCCCTTACATGGCAACTACCAGCTTTTCCACTTGTTTATCATTTTTTTAAAGATTTCTACCATGCCAAACATATTTTTGTTCATTTTTCAATATCTTTTTCATGTGCTTTTTTTTGCAGGGTGAAGAAGACCACTATGCGCGGGGCCAAGCATATCAGTAAGGACCCGCTCGAACGCCTACATTCAAAGTTGTCAACAGGGGGCAACTCAGATGTACATGAGGCACCAGGCGACAATACTGCTGCTGCACCGTTGATCGCTCCCACCAACTCTGATGCAAGTGGCCGACCATCTCCGCCGGCTGCAGATGTGCAGGCTAGAACAACAGGCATCCGTACATCGGGGAGTGACGAGTCGGTATCTGCCAGGACAGCTGAAATATTGCCAACTCTATTGGCAATGAAGGATGCTGCTGTGAGCCATGCCACCCCATCAGCAAGTGTTGAAGTGGATGCTCCTGAGACGAACCTAAGCAAGAAAGATTCCCGCTCATCTGACACTGATTCCAAGCGCGTGCGTGGTCGCACTCCTGTGTCCACGACAGAAGCGGCTGAGGCGGCAGTTCACAAGGATATGCCATCTATAGGTGAGAGTCCTGGCACAACAGCTCCAGCTCCTGTCAGTGCAGATACTGCTAAGGCGACTGTTTCGTGTGCTGGTCTTCCACCTAGGCGTCGTAGCCCCCGCAAGCAACCAACAGACATAACCAATGCATCGGCTGGAGCTAGGAGCAGGAGAGACGAGCCTGTTTATGTTCCTGCGTCCACACTGTTCCCGTAACCTGCCAAAAGCAATGTGATGGAGAAACCGGAAGACCGGAGCACAACTGATGCAGGTGTCAAGCCGGGCACGAGTGACGCAGGTGAACTCCCGGAGCAGACTGCGCCTTTACCCGCATTGGAAATCCCCAGCATAAATCTGCGCACTTCCAGGCTCCCACTCAATGTCGGTGTCCCCTACAGCCCAAACAAGAAGATTGTCAAGAAAGTTGTGGTTGATACCGCTGACAAGACGCCCCGCCCTGCAAATAAGCCCGATCATTTTGTAGCGGCCGATTCAGATATGTTTGTCGATCTTTCACCCTTGGATTCTGCCCCGCAAATTGTTCATGGTCCGGCCAGTAGGAATGAGAGGCACCCAATGGCCTTTATCCCACCGAGCTTCAACCTTGGCATCGGTCAAGATCAACCGGTGGTGCAAGATCCTATGCCAGTTGCCTTTGCTTTCCCAGGAGGCATGCCCGCAATGATGGCGCAGCCAATGGTCGAGGACAGGAAGGCTGTCAAGTTCGCAGAGCCGATTGTGCAAGGTACACTTGTCATGTTCTTATGATTTTCTTGCATACATCTTTGTAGTTTGACTTTTGTCCCAAT
>NC_041391.1:636735034-636766425 GCF_002162155.2 Triticum dicoccoides
GGGTTCTCACTTGTGATGGCAACTGACATGTGATGACATGGCAACTGGATTTGATGCACCATGTCACATACATTTCCTTTGTTGTCATGCTGCATTTAACATTTGGGCAACCACGTGGCAACTGAAGTTGTTTCAACATGGCAACTGTAGTTGCTGTCACATGGCAACTACAGTGCATTACAGATGGCAACTGGATTTGCCACACCATGCCAACTGCATTTTTTGTTTTCATGCTGCATTTTTTCATACGGCAATCACATGGCAAGTGCAGCTGACACAACATGGCAATTGTAGTTACTGTGATATGGCAACTAATCCAACTAGATGGTAATTACAGTGCAACTACATGGCAACTGTAGTTGCTACGACATGGCCTGTAGTTGGACCATGCATGGCAACTGCCCCACTTTTTCTGCCTACAATCTCACATCATGCACCCTACCTCCTCACAATCCATCTATTTTTGATTTTCTAGGTATCCTAACACACTTTTTAATTTTTTTTATCATTGCAGCCACCCCTGAGGAGATTTCACCGTCACTTGACGAAGCTTACCGCATGATCGAGGAGGCAGCATTGCATAGGAGGTCCTCACGAGGGCAAGGGCAATCAAGTTCCAACGTGCCTGCAGATACGGTATTTGAGGATACCATTAGGAGTGCCACTCCTGGTTCTGTGAGGCAGCAGAGGGTAGTTCACCCACCTCCCGCGGAAGACTACGAGCCCGAATTCAAGGTCACTAAGGAACAGACCCAACTGTACGATATCGTCAAGCGGTTTGGAAATGCGAGGGCCAGCAGCAAGCACATGAAGGAGCTGAAAGCGTAAATGACCACACCCCATAATCTCTCATTTTTGCTTTGCTCCTTTTTTACGATTCACCTTCTTCGTACTTCCTATACACGATCCGCTTACGTTTTAGTTCTTTCATATATTTTTTACTTAGCAGGCATGATCCTTCCATGTTATATCGTTTTCATACAGCACATGTTTGGACAGAACCAAAGTCATTCAATGCGGAGCGACGTACGTCGACCTGGGTGATCTTGCTGAGTCCGTGAGGCCAAACGGTAAAATGTCGACGAATGTAGTTGCATGCGGATCGACTACATCAGTAATCATATGGATGTGTGTGCCGACAAGATAATCATGCATTATATTGTGACCTGCAAAATATGGGATGGTGACTTCCACCACAAAATCTTGAGGAAGAATTTTGCTCAACACGGTGATTTCAAGCTCACACTGAAGAAATATGTGAGTACTCCTCCCCTTTCTGCACTCTTTTGTCATATGGTGTGGTTTTTTTCCATCATCTGCACTTGAGTTTATGTGGCAGATGTTTTCATGTGGCAACAGTTGCCGTGCACACTGTCATCTTGATTTTTGCATCCCGTGCAAACTATGTGGCAACTTGATAGTAAAATACACGGCTCATTTTGTTCATACATGGGCGGCAACTTTCTGTCAACTACCCCCACCCATAACCAAAACATTCTACATGATTCTAAACTTTTTGTCCCTCTACTTCTCATTTCTTCACTTTTAAATGCAGGTCATGTTCCCCATGTTCCAGGAGCTTGCACCACATGACCAGCAAGACAAGTGTGGTCACCACTATGTCATCTGTCTTGACCTGAAGAACCAACGTTTTGAGGTGCTTGATTCAATCCGTTTGGAAGCTGATACAGATCTTACTACGCATGCCGAATTCTTCATCAACAACCTCAAAGAGACATGGAACCGTCACTACGAACATTCAAAAGTCCAGATCAGGCATTTCCCGACTGAGTATGAGGCGACTGCGAAGCAAGGGAGCACGTAATTTCTTAACCCCCTCCTTCATGTGCCATTTACATCAATCCAACCCCTCTTTTGTTGCCACATCTGAATTGAAGTCTATCATTTGCTACGTCTGCCCTTTTTGTGTGTTCACCTGACTCTTTTTCTCGTGCAGGACGGACTGTGGCTTTCACGCGCTGGAATACTTTGCAAAGTGGGAAGGCAGAATTGTCCCCGCTATCACAGCTGCAACGGTCATTGAGCTCCGGAAAATCCACACATGGAACTGGTTGACGAATGAAGATTTCAACAAGCGGTCCGAAGCACGCGAGTTTGTGGAGGAAGCTGTCAAGAAAGTCATCAAGAGTTACAAGTGATCACGCGGCGATACACACCGGACGCACACCTTACATTCTGTTGCCGAGGAATGTAAGGTACTATCTCTTTTGTTCTCGTCAAAAACTATGTTCGTGTGCTATGTTATGACTACAACCCCGCGTAGGCTACTATGTAGTGGTGGTGTGTGAGCGACATTTGAATAGTTTCTGTAATATATGTGTGGATGTGAACCTACTTAGGCGTGACAGCAGATATGTTTTTTATGTTTATCATTATTACTATGGTTTCGTCGTTTGCATCACCCGTTTGCTGTTTCGAATGCGTCACGGTGTTTTAAAACATGGCAAATGTAGTTCATCAGACATGGTTAGCGAACGTCATTGTCGTTGTTCATTTGGACGTCTTGCTTCCTCTATTTCATCACTAACTTCACCGGCTAGCATGGTAGGTTTGATCATGTAGCCACAACCTTTGTTGCGGTTTATGCATGTTACGCCTTTTCCAACTTGTTCCTATACATTGCACACAATACACTATGTGTCTCTAAACCGCGTCGTATTGTCATGGAAATATATGCCATGCAGAGTCATTACAAGTACCATGGCATATTTTCAGTACAGCTAACATGGCAGACACAGTACAAACAACATTGCAGATCCAGCATAATTAAGACGGCAGATACAGTACAACTAACATGGCAGATCCAGTACAACTGAAGTGGCAGATGCAGTACAACTAGCATGGTATATTTGGTACAAAATAGCATGGCATATTTAGTACAAAATAGCATGGCATATTTAGTATAAAATAGCATGGCAGACTAACTACACATAACATGGCAGATTAACTACACATAACATGGCAGATTAACTACACATAACATGGCAACTGCATTTATCCACTCAATGAATTTTCCTTCCACTTCCGATGCCCCTCAAGAGTCATTCTCGCAATCTTAAAAAAAATCTCATCATCTAGGGTACAAAAGAAAATGTCCACAAGGACCATGTCACGTCGCCCCAATTTTTTCTCATGGATTGCCCGCCCCTTTCTTCATTTTCTTGTGTTTTGCTTGAATCTCCAATCCCGACTTGTACCTTGTCTCTCTTGGACGACCCTTTGTGATCGAACGGGGTGGGTTCCTGACCTGGGTCTGTGTGCTTGCTGTTCCAGATCCTATCTCCGAGTTTTCAGATGATGGCCCCGTGGACGAAGGCACACTTGATGTGCGGGGGAACCGGTGTAAGGCTTCCTCAGCTTTCCTCTTCTTGATCTCATCAAGCTCTCTTTTCAGTGCCTTCCTGTGTTTTTCCGCGACTCTCGCTGTCTCATCACTCTTGCACGCTTCATCAATTAGCTCAGCATAGTTCTTTGTCAGCACAACGTGCCTCATGGCTTTCATGGTTGACTCAGGTCTCTCGTCATGTACAGCCAGAACTGCGTGTGTTGTCTGTGGCGCCAACGCATCGTCAACGTCCCAAGTCTATCGCCGCCTTATGAAATGGCGGGGCATCCGTATCACAACGTTCATGTCCATTACTTTTAGTATGTGACAGCACACAATGCCATCCCGTTCGAACTTGCAGCATTGGCAGTAGTACTCGCCTTCGCCTATCGAGGCTTTGACGAAGTAGTTCCTTCCTTTGTCCGGGTCTTCAGATTCTGAATCTGACATGCCCAAAATAGAACACACCTTGAACGTATGTTCGTCCACCTGGAAAGCCGTGAACATGCTGGCACGCTTTATTTCTTTCTGGAATCTGCAAGTTTTGTGTGTTTTCTGTTAAACTATCGCGCTTTTTTCTTCTACCACCTTATATTATCATGTAAGTAGAAATACATTTTTGATTGAACATGGCAAACATAGTTCATTCAACATGGCAAATATAGTACGTTGAACATGGCAAATGCAGTACACTAGACATGGCAAATACAGTACACTAGACATGGCAATTGCAGCACACTAGACATGGCAATTGCAGCACATTTTCAACTGGCCAACATCATTTCCCACACCAACATTCCCCAACGGAAGCACATTGCATAAAACATGGCAACTGCCCTTTTAGTTAAACATGGCATCTATAGTTGGCTAAACATGGCAATTGCATTTTAACAAACATGGCAGATTCACTTTATTAAACATGCAACTACATTTCAGGATATGTGCCGCCAACATAACATTTTTCCAGTTCATGTTGGCACTTGCATGCCAACATGCCCCAATGGAAGCACAGTGCATTAAACATGGCAACTGCACTTCATTCAACAAGGAAATTGCACCCGCGTAAGCATGGAAAAACAGAATTTTCATTGAACATGGCAACTGCAGCTGAGTAAGCATGGCAAAACAGTATTTCATTAAACATGGCAACTGCATATCATGGCAACTGCATATCATGGCAACTGCATTGCACTCTATAAGGCACCTACTGCCTATGTGCTTTTTTCTGCAAATAAGACTGTAACGCAACTGACTTACTTGTTAAAGATCTTGTTCGTGTATATCTTGCTCATTTGCCTCTCCATCGGTAAATACATTAGCAATTTTGGCTGCTTTAGTGTTATGGTCGCTTCTTGCTGTAGCTCAGATCCCAGAATTTTTTGTTGCAAAGCTGTGTACTGCTTGGCAAATTGTAGCAATGAGTTGCCATGGCTGACGTACCGCTTCAAAACAGCATTGAACCCCTCGCTGCGCTGCGTAGTCTGCAGAAATGGGAAGAAGCACTGCATGAAGTAGGCCGGCACCCAGTACATTCGCTTCTCCCACAGGTTAGCAAGTGTCTCGTTGTCTTGGACTTGATGTGTTTCAATCATGGCCATCCAGCTCCTTTCAAACTCCTCCACCGTCAAGCTGTGGTCCACGCACAACTCAAATGCCTTGTGCAGCTCTGGATGGTCAGCAAAGAACGGTCCTAGCGTCTCCTCGGCCTTCTTTATAATGTGCCACCTGCAGTGCCTGTGCACTGCCAACGGAAAGACCTCCTCTATGCCTGCACGCATGCTGAAATCTTGGTATGTTATTATGTTCATCGGAGCAAGTCCATCCATGCACTCCAAGAAGGTCTTGAACAGCCAAACGTACCCATCCGTGTCTTTGTTCTGGACGAGCCCGCAGCCGAACTGCAATGACTGATTATGGTTATTTATTCCTATGAACGGAGCGCATGGCATCTTGTACATATTGGTGAGGTACGTCGCGTCGAATAAAGTGCAATCTCGGAAATGCTTGTAGGCTCTCCTTGCAGCACCATCCACCCAATACATGTTCCTGACACGGTCCTCATCGTCCAACCTTATCCTGTAGAAGAAATCTGGATCTTCCTTCGCTTTCTCATCGAAGTAGGCAATTGTGGCCTCTATGTCTGCCAACTTGCTCTCTCTACGGTACTTGGCCTATAGGTTTGTGACGTCAGCTGGTATGTACGGCATGCTACTCGGTTTCCCCTTTTTGCTGTGGATGAGAGATAGTATCTGTACCATTCTGGCTGGACCGACATTACAATCATGTAGCAGCTTTACGAATTGCCTTTCGACGGGGGTGAACCCTCTGTGGGCGGTCAGAAATTTTACCAGGTCGAACTTCTTTATGAGTTGGTGGTTGTGCTCGTCAAAATACTCATTGACCACCCACTGTCCTCCATCTACGTTTAGCTTACACCGGACGGGACACTCTGTCTTGAGAATGATACCTCTCTTTCGTTCCGGAACGACAGGCGCAACACCTTTCCCCTTCTTGTTCCTCCGTGCCTTGTGGCACCTCATCTCACCTCTGCTGTACTCGTTAGTTTTCTTAATTTTTCTATGGTACTCGGTGTTGACCGCAAATCCATGAAACTTTGCATATGTTTGGTAGTATTCCTTTGCTTCTTCGAACGATTCAAATCTCTGCCCAATGTACGGTGGCTTAGGTACCATGATCTCTGATTGCCCACCATCTTCATCCCTTTGTGCATCGTCGTCAGTTTCATCATTCACTTCAGTATCGGCGGCAGTTCCATCTTCTTGAGTGTTGGCAGTGTTTGTGTTCAAAGGGGTGCTTGTCGGCATTGCTGGAATGATTGCCATTCCCGAGTCTGACTCGAAATTGTTTGTGGCATGATTGTCTGCTGGCTGGTGGAACGCGTCTTCCGTGTGCTCAGAGCTCCCCACAGTAGATGTTCCCGCGCCACTGTTCACTGTAGTTGTAGGCCCTGTAATAGAAAAAATAGGTACGAGATTAAGATTTTTGTTTGAATAACATGTGTATCGCAATGGATCACATCATCTTCGAGTGATTTGGCATGACATCATTTCAAACAGCAAGCCATGAGGCTGCACTTGGACATGTATGGCAGCTGTATCTGTCCAGTCATGGCAGCTACTGTTCAACAAACATGGCAACTACTGTTTTGCCTACCAATAACTACAAATAACAAATGTAGTGCTGTTTCTGTGGTTCGGTTTTTCTCCTTACCTTGTTGTTCTGCATTTGACCATCTTGTGTGGTCTGTGACACCAAAATGACGTGCTCCACCTGCAGTTTGTGAAGCTTGCCACGAGATGTTTGCCGGGTTACCACCAGCGTAATAACCTGTAAGCATAGTATTGGTTGGTAAATTCATGGCAAATGCAGTTTGTGCTAGCACGACATCTGTAGTTGCCCCTGATGTGGCAACTGCAGTTTTAATGGCATGGCAAATGTAGTTGCATCTGTATGGCAACCGCAGTTGTTCCTTCATGGCAGCTGCAGTTGCCATGGCATGGCAAATGTAGTTGTTCCTCCATGGCAACTGCAGGTGTCTACGGATGGCATCTGCAGTTGTCCATGGATGGCAACTGCAGGTGTCTATGAATGGCAATTGCAGGTGTCTATGAATGGCAACAACAGTTGTCCAGGGATGACAAGTGTAGTTTTTAAATCATGGCAATTGTAGATGTCCAGTCATGGCAATTGTAGATGTCAACTATGCTCCTTCTGCTAATTGAGCATCTGCAACTTCACTTTTTTTGTGGACTCACCTGTGTATGACGTTGATGGCAGGTACATGGTGTTGCCTGATGCCACGTGCTGCATGAACGCTCTGCATTTTCACCCGTGATAACTCATGAGTCCTTTTGCCAGTTTTTTTGCATGTTCGTTTTTCACGTCCACAGCAACATGTGCTCTTTTTTCGTTTTGCATTACCTTGATAAGCCGTACTAGCTAGTTGAAGTTGGCTGCCCGCACATTTGTCAGTGTTAGCGCCTTGTGACTGAACTTGCCACGGGGGCCCCCTAAGAGTGTTTTGGTCATAAGAACCTGCAAAAAAATGAGAATATACGACATAAGTAGAATGTCATCTTCATCGTTGCGAAGATGGCAACTGTTCTCTTCTTTTGTTATCACGCATCATACCTACGCCCGCATACTGTTCTAGTAGTGGCAGCAATGGCCCTGCAGAGATGAGTTGAATGTACTCTGATGCATCCCAAGGGGGCGTTTCTAGCCTTTGAGAACCCCAAGCATCAGCACCATCTTCGTGATTCATTCTTTTCGTGTCTCGCTTCTTTCCGATGTGCTCTGAATCACTGCATGAACATGAAGGCATCAACAATCCACAAGAATTGTATTCTTCTACTGCTTGCCCATAGAAGATGGGGATGGCAAGCAACAGGTCAAAATAGGTGGCAGCTACTGACAACGAAAGGTGGCAACTGTCGTTACACACAAGTGGCAATTAATTTTTCCCCACCCCTTCATTCCAAAAATTGTCCTTCCTGTCCTTTTTAGGGATTCCTACTCATCCATTTCATACGCAACTACCTGCGTAAATTATACTAGAAACTTAAGTTAAGCTCTATACGTAGATCACAAAAACTACTGGATCTCAGAACTACTGGTGTTGCCACCCCCCTATAGCATGGATCCAGTACAAGATCGGGGAGATTTTTCAGCCTGAAGGATGAGAAGGATGAGATAGGGAGATTTTCACCTGATTTTAGTTGATCGTCTCTGAAGGGCTGGTTGGAGTGGGGGGCTGGGGGTGGGGAGGGTTGGGGTGTGGTTTGCGGTGGGTTTGCCCTACGGATCTGCTCTGCTTGCCATGGCAACCAGAGAAGGCCGGCGACGAAGGTAGGGGTCGAGAGGTGGGGGACAATGGCGGCAGTCGAGAGAGGCGATCGAGCGGAGAACGGGAACGGCTGGGTTGTGCGGGCAGCGGGTCGTGTGGCCCGGACGGGGCAGTGCGGGCTGGGTTGCCACGCACCGGACGTGCGGGCCGTGGTTTTGTGCGCGCGGATGTGGTCGTGCGGGCCGGTTCCCGTCCATGCCACACGTGTGGCAGTTATTCGGACCCATATATTTTTATAGTAGTATTTTTTTTCTTCATCTCACTTTTCTATGGCTGCATTGCATATCATGTAGTATGTTATGACAGATAATTTCCTTCTTATTTCTCATATGTGTTTCTGTTGTACAAATGTTTTGTGCCAGACTATGCCAGGTATGCATTTGTGTATATGCTGGATCTTAAAAGATAGTCTAAACACAAATTATGCTTGTATATTTTTAGTTTACAGATGGCTGGATCTGCTCCTTGGTCTAGCAGGATGGACGTAGCTACCTACTTGATTCAAATCATTGCTTTGTGGGGCTGGTTCGACGTCGACAAAGCAGGCATGAAGAATGCATGCTTTCTTACGTGGGATTGTTTGCTTCCTCATGCCTGACAATTGCTTCCTACCTCATCTACGCCCGTGCACGAGGATATTAGGCATGCCAAGTCTTCCTGTGGCCCAGACTAGCCACTACACTAGCTACGTCGGCCCGGTCGCGTCATTGTCGATCCGATCTCATCGATGCTACTCCTTGAAGACATCCGGCGCTCATGTTAGGGGCTTCACACCGTTGTGCTTCGATGTTTATGTCTTGTTGTATGGAAGCAAAGTCCAATATATATTCAAAGAAATTTTTGTTTTCTTTGGAAGCAAATTATGATCTCATTTATAAGCAATGTTCATGAAAGTATACATCAATCAGAAAGTTGGCCGTTGAAAATATATATGTGCAATGGTGGATATAAATTTCAACTTCATTGGAAGCACATGCTCATTTTGTTTGAAGCAGATGTAATTGTTCGTCGCACATGCACGCTGTACCAACTTAATAATTTTGTATCCAACATGTCTCTAATTTGCTTCCTGCGCAAATGAATGAAGTTTCACTTACACAATAACCAAGTGTTGTACTCCCTCCGTTTCTAAATATAAGTCTTTTTAGACATTTCAAATGGAGTACAACATACGGATGTATGTAGACATATTTTAGAATGTAGATTCACTCATTTTGCTTCATATGTAGTCACTTGTTGAAATCTCTAGAAAGACTTATATTTGGGAACGGAGGGAGTAGGTTTCATGAAACATTTATGCTTCCTACACAGTTGCACAATGTTTTGGTTAGACACTAATCGTGCTTCTAACAAAAGCATACTGTGCTTCCTCATGCTTCAAGGGATTACATGTTGTCTAATGTTTTAGTTTAGACGTCCTAGTTTGAATTGAGAATATATACATTTTCTTTTAGTTGAGAATATATACATATGGAACAAATTTTGGAGTACCTTTATTTTGAAAGCTGTTTTTCTCAATAATATTTTTCCATCACATGTGCTTTCATCGAAGAAAAAAAACTGTTTCCATGGCATGTTTGTGTTGCAAAAAAAAAGCAACCAGAAGCAATTTATTTTCTTTGTTTGTTTATTGGAAGCAAACCCGTAATTAGTGGGAAGCATTATGTTTTTTATTTGTTTGTTTGAAGCAATCACGGCGTACCAAACAATCAGCATAATTTCTGGGAAGCAATTAGTTACTAGAAGCACAGAATTAGGAAAGGTTGGAGAGATCAGCGGGAGGAGATGCTATATACTACTCGGAGTGATTACTAGAAGAACTTATTAGGAAGGAAAAAGTTAGAGGCTAATCATCATGTCAGATCGGATGAACAGCGTGACCTTAATCCAACGGCCATCCACTGGTCTGATCGGAAGCCAGGGATCAGTAGTCTGATCCCTAGCGCTCCCCAAAGGATTTTTTGAAACAGAAGCAAAAATTTACCTTATTCATTAATTAAGGAGAGTTTTGAGTACATAAGAACCGGCTTTACAACATAGCCCATCAACGTAAGGTGCAAACGAATTACCTCGCGGCATGATGATACTCAAATGTCTAGCCCCCGCGGTGACCCACGTCCTGGCCTCCTTCTGGATGAGTTTTAGAATGTAGTGTGGCGGCGTCGATTTCTTCCGGAAGACTCTAGTGTTTCTCGAATTTCCAAGTGATGTCGTCTTCAACGGTCATTTGTGTATGCCTAGAAGCCGCACACAGAGGTCAACAAACTGGACAATGTGCCCCACCGTGAGGTCGGTATAAGGGTTGATCTTGTGCACCCAAGCCTTGTCGCGCATGGCCTCCCTCACGCACCATTTTTTGCGCTTGCAGACCGCAAAAATGAGTGGGGCAATATCCTTTGGGGTTTTCCCTCCTAACCATGGCGCTTCCCAGAAAGGTGTCTTCCCTCCGTTACCCAAGGTGATGACTGTGGATGCGTAGAAAAGGTTCATACCCACCTCGGAGATGGGTTGCCCAGGCCAACCCACAACTTAGACGGGTCCTTCCATGCCATCCAGGGCCATCTCAGTCTGAGAGCTCTCGCAAATTTTCCCAAGTGGAGTATGCCAAGCCCACCGAGTTGTGCAGGGCGGCAGAATGTCTCCCAATTGACCTTGCATTTTGCTCCTGTTATTGTGTCGCTAGCTGACCACAAAAATGCCCACTCAATCTTGTTGATGCTTTGCAGCACACCAGGGGGGACTGTGAGTGGGGTGATGTGGTAGATAAGTTGTGAGGGGAGGACCGGTTTCACCAAGGCCACCCGCCCGATCGTGGTAATGTTCCGCCACTGGCAGGGGGGGCAACCTCGCCGCAACCTTATCCTCAAGGTGTTAAAAGTCAACCCTTTTGAGCTGCCAGATCGAAAGGGGAAGGCCAAGGTACTTCATCGGAAAGGACGTCTGCATAGCAGGAAGGCTGCCCAGAATGTCATCCAGGTTCATGTGACCGCACCGAATAGCAAAGCTCTTTTGAAAGTTGGTTGACAGCCTGGTGACCCTCGCCGAAATATCTGAGGATGGCAGCAAGGTTGTCGGTGTCAAAACTGGCGGATCTCGGGTAGGGGGTCCCGAACTGTGCGTCTAGGCAGATGGTAACAGGAGACAAGTGACACGATGTTTTACCCAGGTTCGGGCCCTCTCGATGGAGGTAAAACCCTACGTCCTGCTTGATTAATATTGATGATGTGTGTTACAAGAGTAGATCTACCACGAGATCAAGGAGGCTAAACCCTAGAAGCTAGCCTATGGTATGATTGTTGTTCGTCCTATGGACTAAAGCCATCCGGTTTATATAGACACCGGAGAGGGCTAGGGTTACACAGAGTCGGTTACAATGGTAGGAAATCTACATATCCGTATCGCCAAGCTTGCCTTCCACGCCAAGGAAAGTCCCATCCGGACACGGGACGAAGTCTTCAATCTTGTATCTTCATAGTCTTGGAGTCCGGCCGATGATGATAGTTCGGCTATCCGGACACCCCCTAGTCCGGAACTCCCTCAGTAGCCCCTGAACCAGGCTTCAATGACGACGAGTCCGGCGCGCATGTTGTCTTCGGCATTGCAAGGCGGGTTCTTCCTCCGAATAATCTATAGAAGATTGTGAACATCAGGATAGTGTCCGGCTCTGCAAAAATAAATTCCACGTACCACCGTAGAGAGAATAATATTACACAAGTTCAATCTGCTGACGTATTTTGTGGCGTGACGTCACACCATTACCAAGCCTTTACTCGAATTGTTTTTATTGTATCACCTCAGCGCATTTAGCGAGGCGGTTTCCTTGGCACGTCTTGTCGAAGCAGAGATCGTGTTCCCCTTATTCCGGGATTCCCATCA
This sequence comes from Triticum dicoccoides, assembly GCF_002162155.2. Lineage (NCBI taxonomy): Eukaryota > Viridiplantae > Streptophyta > Magnoliopsida > Poales > Poaceae > Triticum > Triticum dicoccoides. The sequence continues at coordinate 636,747,124 of NC_041391.1, forward strand.
ATACGGACGTGGGTAACCCAACCGCGCCCGTTGCCACGCCCCCTCCATCGAAGGCAGGTTCCAAACGGTCACGGGGATGGCTCTTGGTATTCTCCCTCTTTATAATGAGACCAAGGCCCATTCTTTTCCTTTAATCCTCTATCGAATCCGCCCCTCGCCCCGAGTTCCAACACCCAGGGCTCCATATTCGGGTACCTTCGATCTTCGACAATGTCCGGCCCCGACCTACGAGGCCGGTGGATGCCCTCCTCCATCACGGAAGAGGACGTGCTAAAGCTAAGAGACGCCAGGTACTTAACCTACGAGATTTCGCATAGGCTGCCTGCCCGAGGGCAAGTTATTCCTACTCCTGAGCTTGGCGAGAGCGTCGTGTTCGTGTCTCACCTCCGTCGGGGTTTAGCCTTCCCGACGGATCCCTTCGTGAGGGGGCTCATGTTTTACTATGGGCTGGAATTCCATGACTTGGCTCCGGAGTCTATCCTCCACATCTCATCATTCATTGTCGTCTGCGAAGCCTTCCTCCGCACTACCCCTCACTTCGGCTTGTGGCTCAAAACCTTCAACGTGGAGCCGAAGATGATTGAGGGGCGTCAGGCAGAGTGCGGCGGGGCGGTTATAAGTAAGAGGGCCGACGCTCCATGGCCCGAGGGCTCTTTTCAGGAGGAGCTCGGCTTGTGGCAATAGGAGTGGTTCTATATCACCGCTCCCAGGGGCAGCAGGCAGAGGCTGCCGCCCGTCTTCCGCTCGGGCCCTCCACAGCGGCTAACGTCATGGGTCAACAAGGGGCATGACTGGGGGTCGTCCAAGGACGTCCCCCTGTTGCAGGACCGGATTCGAGGCCTCCAAGAAAGGGAGATCAATCTGGCCGTAGTGGTACAGGTTATGTTGATCCGGCGCCTACTGCCCTGCAAACGTCGCCCCCTCCGCCTGTGGGAATTTAATCCAAAGGGGCCATGAGCTCTTCAACACTTCATGGGTTTGAGACCCGCGGAGATGTACAAACTTCTCTTCGGATCGCAAGAGATGCGTCCGGAATTGACCGAGGATGCTGGCCTAAGCTGCAATCGCCCGGATACTCAAGTAAGTAGCCCTGTGTCCGGACACATCGTCCATTTATTTACTGTGGGTTTGCCTTTTAACCAGCTATCCCTTGGACAGGAGTGGATAGCGCAAGCAAAACTGATACGGTGTCCGGCCCCCCTCCCTGAGACCATGCAGGATCCCGTGTTAATCAAAATGTTAGAGTTGCACCTTCGGAGGAGGGCGAAGAAGGGCACAGGGGATCTACCACCTCAGCCACGAAGGCTTTCAGTAAGGGAGGAATCGAGAGTCCCTCCTTCCAGGGGGAGAAGAGGACCGCTTCCGAAGACCCAGAGGTCAAGGCCTCAAAGCGGGGAAAGAAATCTGTACCAGAAGGTCCTGTGCCGAGAAGAGCCCCGGCCGTACTGTCTCCTCGAAGGAATCAGCCCTCTAGTGAGTCGTAAGTAAAAAGGGAGAATTTTGTAATAGTGAACATCCCTGTTTAATTTCTAAGGGTAACCGAAGTTTTCACCTTGTAGTTCGGATCTCAACCCATCTCAGCACAGCTCATCTTCGGGAGACCTTCGTCCGGAGATGATGGAGAGCGAAACGCCTCCATCTGCCGCCCCATCGTGCGGGGCGGACGACCCTGAGGTGTCGTCGCGGAGGGTCCCCCCGAGTCCGGCGGGGCCAGAGAGTTCGGCACCCATTGGGGTACGGCCGGTGGAGCTGCAGGATTTGCTTAAGAGGGCGTCCATCTCAGAAGATCACCGCACATTAATGAGTATGGTGATTGAGAGGATCTCGTCCGCCGAAAGCGGGTTGTGTGAGGCCGTCGGAAGTTTGCTGACGGGATTTGAGGTACGCAAAAAATGATATACCTTTTGACAGTTTTTGCACATGAAGTGCGCCCTGTATAGATAGTAGCCCCTGAGACTTCGTATGCTGTCGAAAATGGCAGCGTGCCGAGGATCATAATCTCAGTTATAGAATGTCTCCTTTCCTATGCAGGTGGCGGAACGTTCGGTGGCCAGTCAGACTGATGGAGTTGCCGAGCTTAAGAGGCAACTCGACGTTGCGGATGCGGACATCTCGCTGGTCAATAAACGACTTGATGAGTCACAAGGTATGTGGTTGCTCTGCGGTCGCCTAGTAAGGGAGCTGACGCCCATTCCTTACAATTTGTATGCCTGATGCAGATAGTGCTGCTGCTGTGGAAGGCCTTCAAGCAGAACTTGCTCGGGCCAAGGAGCAAGCCAGAAAAAGCGAGGCGGCTGCCTCGAAGGCAGCGGAAGAGCTAGAAGTCGAGAAGGCTGCTCACTGCCGAAGCAGGGAGGAGATGGCCGGAATGGCCACGAAATTAAAAGTTGCTACCGACCGCCTAGAGGTTCTTGAAAGAGAACGCCGAGCGGAGCAAGAGGACCTGAAGAAGGCCGACGCTGAAGCCAAGGATGCCCGTAGTGCGATGCGGGCTATGAAGGAGGAACTGCGTCAGGTCAGAGACATTGTGGCTGGAAAGCCCTTTATGCTGCGTAGGAAGTTCACGGATCCGAAGTATGCTCAGCTGGGCCGATTGTACGGTGCGGAGGATCCTTATCTGGACTTGGCGGCGAGTGCGGCGGACGCAGTCGTGCACTTTCGAAGCCAGAATGATCACGAAATGGAAGAGCTTTTCTGGTCTCAATTCCATAGTCCGGAGTGTCCACTTCCGTTGAGTGATCGGCTGGTTGAATGGGCTGAGCTGAATAGATTGTCCGAACTTGCCATGATGGATGTAGTCGCTCATCTGTGGCCGAAAGGGCCCAAGCCGAAGAGTTATTTTGGCTTGTTGCAGCAATTCCTTGGGGCGGTGCCGCGTATTGGGGCGATGAAGCGGTCGGCATGCATAGAAGGTGCACGGATGGCTCTCGCCCGTGGTAAGACATACTGGGCGGAGATGGATGCCACCGCTGTTGCATCCCGGGGTTCGGACAGAAGCCGATTCCCCACTGAGCACTATTTTGAGGAAGTCCTGCAGGGCGCTCGTTTAATAGAGTCGCAGTGCTCGAAAGATGTTATGTTTGAATGACATGTATGATTTCTGAGATCAAGTTTATAATGCAATAGCTTTTTATACTTGTGCGTTCAAGTATTGAACTATCTCCTGTGCGGCCGTATATGTATGAATAACCTGAAAGTTGCAGTCTTTGGCTTCAGCCCCCACGCACATGGTGCGGGGGTGTTTGCAAAAAGAAAAGCGCTTTTTCACACTTAATCCAACGTCTTGGTCCTTTTAGGGAGGTGACAGCGTAGCAAACTAGGCAACCGGACTATAATGCTTTATCACTTTCACTTAGCCATAGGAGCTCGAATGTGGGGCTACTATATAGCCCCTAATGGCACCGCTCTTCTCCGAACTTCTGGGCACGTATGTGCCTGACCGGGAAGCGGTCCTTCGTCAAAGCGGAGGAATTCTAAACATTCCAATGGTCGATCGAGTGGTTGACCAGTCTCTCGCTATATCATGACAGTCAGTTTTCGGCTTTCTCTACTGAGGTGCTCGCCCAGCCGAACCGGGGCACAATCGCAGTAGTTCTCCTGGTGTTGCGTTAGCCGATGATACGGAACGTAAGGCAGCAAAACACAGGAGCCAGGCAAACCCAACATTTGACCAAAGACATGATTCGGAGCTGATGCATATAAGGCCTAACTCGAGACGCCGAACACTCCCTGAGGTGTTCGGTCTTTATGATACCGGGCAGAACAATGCCCTAAGCCCCTAGTGTCCAGGTACAGGCGGGAACTTCTGACGCGGCCGATGCCAAAACGCCAGCCTCCTCCTCGGCTATGGTGGGAAACCGGGGGATGTGTATCAACAAGAGACAGTAAGAAAGGTTTTCGCAGGGTCTTAATCTGAAAAGAATCCTTGCAACGGGTCCCTGCTGCACGTCTGCGCCTGTGTCTCCGTTGTGCTGTATCCTGGACGGGTGTAGCACGTGCTTCATCTGTAAAAGAGAAGGACTTAGTTTCCAAGAAATATCGTGTAGAAGTTTTATTAAAATAGAATAAAATGAAGAAAGTTGAGCATTATTGGCTCTCATCATTTATACACGCGGCCCCTTATAAAGGGGGTATGCGGCTGGGAAGCCCCTTGTTTAGTTACGCCGGACTCGCTAACCATGTCCGAGGTCTGAATGACCTGTTTTTAGGGGCTTTGACCTGCAAGGTCTGATTAGTGTGTGGCTGTCGAAGCAGTCTCACGTTCTCCGTGGTCGAGGAACACTCGGAGTTACTTTTTAATGAAATTATGCCACGTTGACCGGGCATTCTTAGGCGTAAAAAACGCGTAATGTGGTATTGCATTAGGGCTGGCGATAGCTGCGCGCCCCAGTAGTGCTTAAGGGCTACTTTTTGAATGGGGCGATAGAGAGTGAGCTTTTCGATACGGAGGTTGTCGGATGAACTGAACACAACCTCTAGTGGTACAGAGCCTGTATAATTGGCTTAAAGGCCTGGTGTCACTCCTTTAAAGGAAGTGCTGCTACGGCGAATTTTGGTAGGGTCTATCCCCATTCTGCGGGCGGTGTCCTGGTATTGCAGGTGCCGCGCTGTCTTTTCGTGTTATCACATGAAGTGAGTTTACTGTTTTGACTTCTAGTGGGAAAGTCTTCTGTTTTCCGGAGTGCTGCTTTTGGGTTTCGTCACTTTCGCTTGGTGTGTCGAGCCCTTTGTGTTCGGCATTAAGTCGGCCGGACTGTTTGAAGACCCAACAATCTCTGTGGGTATGGTTTGCAGGCTTCCCGGAGGTACCATGTATTTGACATAGTCTATCAAGAATCTTGTTTAGGTTGGATAGCTCGTCACTGTTGTCCTTGAGGGGCAGTGTTTTGTTGTTCGGCCGAGAGCTTTTGAATCCGGCGTTGACCGCCGTACTATTCGGGCCATTTTCCTTATTCCGGCGCTGATCTTTTCTGCGTCGTGATTTCCCATTTCCATCCCTAACTTCGGATGTACTCGGGTCGCTGGTGCTGCATCTAGCCAGCCAGCTATCTTCCCCCGCGCAAAAGCGGGTCATGAGTGATGTGAGGGCTGCCATGGATTTCGGCTTTTCCTGTCCCAGGTGCCGGGCAAGCCACTCGTCGCGGATGTTATGCTTGAAGGCCGCGAGGGCCTCCGCATCCGGACAGTCGACGATTTGGTTTTTCTTGGTTAAGAACCGTGTCCAGAATTGTCTGGCCGATTCGTCTGGCTGCTGAATTATGTGGCTTAGGTCATCAGCGTCTGGTGGTCGCACATACGTGCCTTGAAAGTTATCGAGGAATGCGGCTTCCAGGTCTTCCCAACTCCCAATTGACTCTGCTGGCAAGCTGTTAAGCCAATGCCGGGCTGGTCCTTTAAGCTTGAGGGTGAGATATTTGATGGCGTGAAGATCGTCACCGCGGGCCATGTGGATGTGAAGAAGATAGTCTTTGATCCAAACCGCGGGGTCTGTTGTGCCATCGTAAGATTCGATATTCATGGGTTTAAACCCTTCGGGGATTTGATGATCCATTACTTCATCTGTGAAGCATAGTGGGTGTGCGGCGCCTCTGTACTGGGCGATATCACGACGGAGCTCAAAAGAACTTTGTCTGTTTTATTCGACCCGGCCGGACTTACTGTGTCCGACGCGACGACTGTCGTCACGTACCGTGGGGCGCCCACGCGATCCATAGATCGATCTTGATTGTCTTGCCTTATCCTCCAATATATCTCGCAAGTCCGGAGCGTTCCCCTGTGGCCTTGTGCTTTTCGAGTGATGTCGGGGTACGGGTCTAGTGAAGGGCCTAGAGGCCTCTCTGTCGCGACCACGGGGTGGTCGGTCAGCCGTATTGTCTCCTGGTGATGCGGGTTCATACGCTTCCTCCTCTAATCGGGGGAGCAGCTTGCGTTTAGGGTAGCTTTTGGAGGGGCGTTCAAGCTCATACTCTTCGGCCGCGAGGACTTCAGTCCATCCGTCGGCTAGCAGATCTTGATCAGCTCTAAGCTGTCGCTACTTTTTCTTGAGGCTGTTCGCCGTGGCCATAAGCCTGCGTTTGAAACGCTCTTGTTCGACGGGATCCTCAGGCACGACGAATTCATTGTCGTCGAGGCTTGCCTCGTCTCCAGAGGGAGGCATATAATCCTCTACCTCTTCTTCTGCCGCTCTCTCATGAGGGCTGGCGTCTCCGTCCTCCTGCGCTGCATCTTGCTGGAGTGGGTTGTCTTCGGCACTGTCCGGTGTATTATTATCTCCGGTGCCGGAGTCTTCATTCTTGCTGTGGCGGGATTTAGAGCGGCGCCGCTGACGCGGACGCTTGGGCTGCTTCTTGGAGGGGTCATCCTCCGCTGTTTCTTCGCCAATCCCATCCTTTGGGATATCCACCATGTATATGTCATATGATGAGGTGGCCTTCCATTGCCCAGTAGGCGCTGGTTCTTGGTCGTCTCCGGCATCTTCGTCCATATCGTCGATGTCTGCGGAGTCGTAGTCTAGCATGTCGGTTAGATCGTCGACAGCGGCTACCAAGTGGGTGGTGGGTGGGCTTTGAATTTCTTCGTCGTCCGCATCCCAACCGTCCTGACCGCAGTCCGGCCAGGGCTCTCCTGATAATGAGAGATACTTTAGCGAACTCAAGATGTCGCCGAAAGGTGAGCGTTGAAAGATGTCCGCTGCGGTGAACTTCATGATCGGCGCCCAATCGGATTCGATCGGAGGGGGGCGCGGGAGGTTCGGAGTCCGGCGAGGAGTCCGGCACCTCGGAGTCACGAGCTTTATGAAGGACGAAGTCAGTGTTTGGCTCTATCGCCGTAGAGGTTGCAGCCCCCGAGGAGGTGTCTAGCCATTCATCCTCGATCTGCGCAGCCGGCTCCGAATTGAAGATCGGAGCGGGTTCGAGTGCGGCCTCCAGGGTACTGTCCGGCTGCAGAGCTAAATCATGCTCGCCGAGACAGTGCGGCACGCTCGGCTGTGGCTCGAATCCGTCGAGGATCAAGTCCCCGCGGATGTCAGCCGTGAAGTTCAAACTTCCAAATCTGACCTGACGGTCAGGGGCGTAGCTTTCGATCTGCTCCAGATGGCCAAGCGAATTGGCCCGCAGTGCAAAGCCGCCGAATACGAAGATCTGTCCGGGGAGAAAGGTCTCACCCTGGACTGCGTCGTTGATGATGGTCGAAGAAGCCATCGAGCCTATCGGTGACGACACAGAGGAACTCTCAATGAAAGCACCAATGTCGGTGTCAAAACCGGCGGATCTCGGGTAGGGGGTCCCGAACTGTGCGTCTAGGCGGATGGTAACAGGAGACAAGGGACACGATGTTTTACCCAAGTTCGGGCCCTCTCGATGGAGGTAAAACCCTACGTCCTGCTTGATTAATATTGATGATGTGTGTTACAAGAGTAGATCTACCACGAGATCAAGGAGGCTAAACCCTAGAAGCTAGCCTATGGTACGATTGTTGTTCGTCCTATGGACTAAAGCCATCCGGTTTATATAGACACCGGAGAGGGCTAGGGTTACACAGAGTCGGTTACAATGGTAGGAAATCTACATATCCGTATCGCCAAGCTTGCCTTCCACGCCAAGGAAAGTCCCATCCGGACACGGGACGAAGTCTTCAATCTTGTATCTTCATAGTCTTGGAGTCCGGCCGATGATGATAGTTCGGCTATCCGGACACCCCCTAGTCCGGAACTTCCTCAAAGGTTATGGACGTCCTCCCGCGTCGGCGAGATGAAAATCGCCGCGTCATCAACATAGAGGGAGGTCCGAACATGCGATCCCCTCCCTCGAAGCTTGTGTAGGAGGTTGTGGTTCGTCGCGACATCAAGAATCTGCTGCAGCGTGTCGATTGCGATGACGAAAAGCAGGGGAGAGAGAGGGTCTCCCTGCCTAAGTCCACAACCATGGAGGATCGGGGGCCCGGCAATACCGTTGAGAAGAACGCGTGACGATGAGGTGCGGAAAAGGGCAGCAATCCAGTCCCGAAAGCGGTTCGGAAAGCCCAAGCGACGAAGCAGGTCCAAGATATATTCCCATCGCACCAAGTTGAAGGCCTTCCGAATGTCCAACTTGAAAAGCAAGGATGGGGTCTTGTTTCGGTGCAGTCGTCGTGCAAGGATGAACTAGGCGAGGACAAACAAGTAAAACTAGGCACAGGTGATGCGTTGCGCGGTGCCTGAGCCGAGACTTGAGAGAGACCAAGCAAAGCAAGTCGATAATCCATCCGAATCCAATCCATGAAAGGAACAAATAAATTTCACGGGCGCGGCCGGGCATGCAGGGCGCAGATTAGAATCAAGCCCAACGAACAAAATTAGCCAGCAACATGCATAGCATCTCCGGCCGCAGCGCAAATTACAACAAGCCACGCCACCACTACTGCCTACGTGCTCCTCCTGGATATTCATTCAGATCAGATGAATAAAGCAAGGGAAACCGGCCCATGGATGGAACGTCGGTCGAACAACACGACAACTGGTGACGGGCGCTTGTACGGTACGCTGGAGACGGGCCGATCGATCGGGTCGGTCGGCCGGCCGGATTCGTTCCACCGCCGGCGAGAAACCGAAACACGCACGCACGCTGGATCAAATCACGCCTAGTCTAGTCTAGCTTAATTGGCACACGCGCGCGTGGGTACATTGGACCGAGAGCTTTGCAGCAAACAAGGGGGACGGATGATAGACGCGAGAGGCCGGCGTCGGCGTGCGTACCTGCGTGTGTGTCGCGGAGTAGCGGCAGGTGGCCGGAGGTGGATGTAGCTATGCCAGCCCTTGCTTGGCCATGGACGGATCCAGAAGCAAGCCGGCGTGAGAGGGGCGAGGAGGAGGAAGGGCTGGGCTGGGCAGGGAGCGAGCGCTAGCTGTGCGTGAGGGGGCGACGGCGGGGCGAGGAGACGTGATCCGACGGTGTGGTGCGCTGCAACGGCTGGCTCTCCTCCTTTTTCCTCTCCTCGCCTCTGACACCAGCAGGGGGCGGTTACACCTTTTTCATTTTCATTTTCACCCTGCCAGCCAGCTCCTCGCCTAGCTAGCAGTGACAACTAACAAGATCCCATCCGAAAAAAAAAGTTACTACTACTAGTAACAAGCATGTGAGTTTACTTAGAGGGTGTTTGTTTGCAGGACCTATTGGTTTAGGGACCTAAAAAAGTTCCTATAAGTTCCACCTAAACCAAACACAAGGAACTTATTAGGACTTATTGTGGTGATTTGGGACTTATCAAATAAGACTCTCAGGGAGGAGCTTATTGGGACTTATCTCGGGCCGGACCTACCCCGCGTCGCTCCAGGCTCGTTCCCCGTACGCCGCTTGCCTCTCGGTCCAATCGCTGCCGCCGCCCCAACTCTCGCCCCGTCGCCGCCCCGCCTCTCGCCCCGTCGCCGCCCCGCCTCGGTTCGTTCTGCCTCGGTTCGCCGCCCCGACTCTCGCCCCGTCGCCGCCCCGACTCTCGCCCCGTCGCCGCCCCGCCTCGGTTCGTTCTGCCTCGGTTCGCCGCCCCGCCTCGGTTCGTTCTGCCTCGGTTCGTTGCAGCGGTGCCTCCAATCGCCGGACAGGCCCTCTCCCGAGCCTCGTTGCAGCGGTGCAACATGGACTTATAAATCCCTGTAAACAAACAGGTAGGGACTGGGACTTATAAGTCCCTGTAAACAAACAGATAGGGACTTATGACTTATAAGTTGAGACTTAAAAAAGTCCTAAAACTTATGAAACAAACAGGGCCTTACGCAACAAGTAGCAGCAGTTTGTTGAGTGAAAAGAAAGAGAAGCAGATTTTATTACGCTGCTCGACTTCAGACTGAAAGAAAGAAAAACTGTGGACTCCTCTTCTGGTTTCTGACATGGGCCTCTTCTGTTTGTTCTTGGAAATGGGCCTCTTCCGACCTGGGGTCTCGTCTCTTTCAACAACATCATAGATCGGGTCTCTCTCTTGACTAAACTGATGCAGTTTTTTCTATGAGATTTGGCAATATGAAATTTCAGTATTTGGATTAGCAATATGAGAACTGAAGCTAAATTGCCCGGCTCCGGCGATGGAGGGGCGATGACGGCAGCGCGCCTTCGCCTCGCTTCGGTGCTTGTAGTCGTCGCTAGGTGGTCTACGAATCTGGATGTAATTTTTATTTTTGGTATTCGTTGTACTGCCATGATTGAACATGAATAGATTGGAAGTTTTTCTGCAAAAAAAAAATGGCCTTTTTAATATTTGATTATTATATAGTTGTAGAATATGGGTAGCAATAGCATGTGTGGCGCATGTTAAGGTGTGTCTTTTTCATATATAGTGGCATGGTAAGTTGGGCATGCATGATTAGATGATGAGTTGTCATAGTTGTATGTGAAGATAATGGAATTAGTGGGGATCGACTTTAGGTATCTAGGATTAGTAGTGGTGGTGGATCCATCCACAGCAGCTAGCTAGCCGCAAGTAATCCTCATTCAGACTTGTTGCTTCTCATATTATTTGCACATATATAATGTATGTTGCTCCGAGTGCAGTATGGTTTACATTGTTTCTGGCATTTATAAATCATAAGTTGTTCGGTAGAAATTTATTGAGTCAATTACATCACTAGTGTCTAAACCTGGCACAAATAATCAGTTTGGTGCTGAAACTTGTGGCGTACAGATATGTAGTGACAAAACTTTGGTTGTGTTTGATAGCAAAGTATTATATAAATCAAAGTATCAAAAACTACAGTAATTTTGCATGTAGGTGTGAGATATCATAGTTTTATCAAAACAGAGTATTTTGGAGTATTCGCAATACATAGAACCTGTTTGGTTGTTGCCGCATAACGTTGCAAATTTTGTTGTTTAGCCGGTGTGTTTAAGCACTCGGCAGCTCTATTTTTTAAAAAAGAGGTTTGGGGTTCTTTTTTTATGCGGAGAAAAAACTGCAGTTTGCCCAATACTACAGTATTAAAAGCACAACTTTTAGGGGCAACAATAAGCTCATTGTAAATAAAACAATGATAATCTCAAAAACTGTAGTATTCTCAAAATACATAGAAAATACTTTGCTATCAAACGGGGCCTTAGCTTCATCACGCAGATACGGTCATATTCACGTTTGGATACGAAATGGGTGCACACGAGGCCCGCTAGCGTGGCGTGGGACCCTTTGTCAGTGGCTGGATGGCGCGGGTGCGGGCGTGTGGCCCTGATTTTCGCCAAAAAAACGCCTGGACTTTACATTTTTTTTTCCGCTGAAAAGCTCCTGCAGAGGCGGGAGAGGCGTGGCACGCAAGTTACGCGCATATGACCCCGCATATGACTGGATTATTGAACCAAAACTCTGCCTCTTCGGCTCCCTCGCCTCGAGTTCTCTCCTCTCAATCGTTCGTAGGCGACGGCGGCGGCGATTGGGACGTAGCGCTGATCGGCATCGACGGCGATGGTGCCCCGTCGGCGAGATCCCGGGGAACGAGTAGGCTCCCCTCCCCTCCCTCGTGTCGCCCCGCTTGGGCGACCCGCGGGGCGAAATCCCTAGCCCCGTCGTTCCCCTCCCCTCCTCGTCCTCCCCTCACCGCCGCCTAAGGCAGCGGCTGTCGGGCAAGCTCGGCGCGCTGCTGATGAAGGCGGCGGCGGGACCCTTGCCGCCTCGCCTCGCCCGCGGGGGGCTTTGGATCCGGGGCGGCGGCCCCGGCAGGTGTGGCGTCGCCGGCTTTGGCTCCCGGTGGCGTCGGCGCGGGTCGGTGTTTTCTCGGCCGTGCGGGCGGCAAGATCCCTGGTGGATGCGGGCCTGCGCACGGCGGCGACGGTTTCATCTCCTGTTGCGTCAGATCGGCCGCCTCCACTCCCCTTCTTCTCCAGCGAGCTCGTCCACCCTCAGATTCGCCCTGCTTCATCATGGGACTCCGGTATTCTTCGGGTGGGAGTGAGTGACGGGGATGCAGGACCGGGGGAAACCCCTAGCCAGTCGTGTCGGCGGCGACGCCCGCGGACGCCGCTCACCTTCCTGGAGACGTCGGTCTGGTCTTGCCCCCTACCCTCTTCCCCTTTGTCTCCCGGGTGAAAGCCTCAACATTGTTGGACAGCGGCGATGCCTAGGGCGCCGTAACCTTCTTGAAGGCGCTGTTTTGGGAACAAAGATGGGTTGCGGGCTTCGTTGTGGTGTAGGTGGAGTGTGTCGGCGGCGACAGCGTGTCTCCAGCGGCGGCGGTGTCTCCCTGGGTGGGTGGTCAAGCTGTTCTGGTGCTCTTCGTTGGGATGCAGTGTTCCTCCGGTGCCTATGGATTTTCCAGGACGGGAGGGAATAGGGTTCCCCTCCTCCGGTGGCTGCTCTTCAGCTCGTCGAGCGAGCCGAAGATTTGGTCTTGGCCCTTGCTGCTGCCCATTTGTGCATTCTGATTGCTCGCCCCCGTTTTATGCCCGGACTCTTGCATTTGGTGTTGCTCTGTTTTAGGTATGTCGTCGTCGGCAGGCTGGGAACGCCTGGTTCTGCCCCTGTGGTTTCCTGCGATGCCATTCCTGTAGGTTCTAGGGTGAGCATGTCCATTGTTCACTGGTGCGGCGCTTTCGAGCCAGGCGAGGAGGCAGGGGCCTTCTGTGACGATGAATCTGGATGGATGTGTCTCCTTCAAGCCCAGGCATTTGGCAATGGCGTGCTTTGCTCCGTCGTCGGTGCCCTTTCCTGAGTCATTTAGCGCTTTTGCCTTGGTTCTCGGCGTGTTAGGGGTTCCTGGCATCTCTAGCTGTGTGTTCTAATGTTCATCTTCTAGCTAGCTTGTTGTATGCCCTTTGTGAGCTGCTCCTAGGCGCCCTTGTATCTTTGTCGTTTGCTTTCCTTCCTTTAAGTTGGGGGTGTGGTTGTAATCCGAAGTTGTAATCCTGGCAGGTTGATGGCTTTGTTAATTCAAAGCCGGGCTCTTCTTAAGCCTTCGTTCTAAGAAAAAGATCCCGGGGAATGAGCCCCTGTATATGGTGAGCATGCCCTCTTTCTCTCTCCACTACCTCTGTCTCCCATGTTTATGTTAGGGTTTTAATCAATTGCTCGAATCGGTGGCTATGTACATGGTTGCTCCCCTGTACGCATTCATCCATAGTGCTGGCTATGTATATGGTTTCTCCCCTGTACGCATTCATCCATAGTGTTGGCTATGTACATGGTTTCTCCCGGGTTAAAAGGGCTCTGTTTTGTGACCTGAAATATTCGGATATGCCTCAGAAATTAACCACCCGTTGGACAAGATTGTTAGAATATATTTGCTCCTGTCAAAACATTGGATATGGGTGCAGATGTTTGTAATTTTCATGAACTGTACTTAACTGAATTTTTTGACAGTAGCTAACTGAATATTTGGACAATGGTTATGCGTACAGCAGTTGATTCTTGAAATTCAGGAAATTTATGTAGTTTGCTTGTTGTTACTGTGGGAGTAGGCAGTGTTAATTGGAGATCCGGTAGTTAGATTCACTATTTGTAACTAGATACGACTAAAACGTAATGGAAATTGGCAAGACTGTTAAATGCATGCTGTTTTAGTGAACATCAGCAGTGTTAACTGAAGATTTTCTCTGTCAACTGAATGTTTTTGCATTGTGTGAATTGTAGGTGATTCTGATGGGCATTTCACAGTAGAGATTCATCACAAAGGATTCTTCTATGGAACTGACAACAACAACAGCTACATTGACTATGAAGTTGATTGGTTTGATCATTGTGATTGTGACACTTGGTCTATACTGTGGATTGAAGACTTTGTGAAGCAGCTGGGCTATGATAGAGAGACAGGGCCTGGGATTCGAACCCAAGACCCGTTAGTGCAAACCCTGTGCCTGTTGCCAGTAGTATGTTGAGAGAGTACTGAACCAATGGGCACACTCTTGCTTGTTATCACATTCAACAATGCCGTCTTCTTCCTTTGTCCAAAAGACAAAGCCGTACACCGCAGAATTGCTGCTTCCCACGCTCGCAGGATGTCCACCGGAGGGCGTTCACACAACGCCTCTGCGGCAATGATGCCCGGCTTGGGCGGCTCCTCGTCCGGTGCAGGGGGCTCAAGGTCGTCGTCTGGGCCGAGGCTAGCAGCGCAAGGGTCCTCCATCGGTGCCAATCGTCGGGAGAATGAGGCACCAAACGAGGAATTTGTGCCTCCTGATCGAGTTGTATTTGCGCTGCCGGTGCCGCCACATGCCTTTGAAGAATCTGTGCTGACTGCACAGGCCGACGAGGCACACCGCTTGGCACAGCAGCAGCTGGATCAGGCCGTTCTCGCGGCCTCTCTGTCCACCGCGCAGGCAGAGTCCTCCGCCAGAGCGAACCGTGGGGCGGCATTCAACCGTGCCATTGTCAGCATCGAGGCGGCAGAGCACGAGGCCATTAACATTTCGCCCGGCGAGGAAGACTGAAGAAAAGCATCGGTTTCGTCTGTCAGTTTGCAGATTTCTTCAGTTAGTGCGTACTAGTTATCTTCAGTTAGCTTGTACTACTAGTTATCTTCAGTTAGCGTTGTGCGGTTTCCTTAAAACTTATGTTTCAGTTGTATGTGTTCTTAATTACTGAAAATAAAACTTCCAGGGGGTTTCCCGCAAATAAACATGCCACATGCCTCTACCCGCGCCGTCCAGCCATTGACAGAGTGTCCCGCGCCACGCTGGCGAGCCTCGTCCAAACGTGATTCTCACCGTATATGAACGAGCAAGCCAAGTTTTGTAACCAGATCAATGTACGCCACTAGTTTTAACACCAAACTGAATTTTCTTGCCAAATTTAGATACTTGTGGTGTAATTGACTCAAATTTATTATCTAGATATCTTTTTTCTTCTGTACGATCCAAACTGAAATGTGGATCGGGTTCCACTACTATTTAGCAGATAAACGAAACAGCAGAAAAGGAGTCTTGGCGCAACAAAAACGAAAAGAAGTTGGAAGAAAGGTTATGTCAGCTCAAGGAGCCAACCATCTGCCGCATGCACCGTTAGCAGCAAAACCAAGACATAAAAACTACTCCCTTTGTAAAGAAATACTATAGAAGTTTTTAGATCACTTTAGGAGATAAAAGTGGGGAGGTTTGTGGTAGTATGGACATCAGACATGTAGGACTCCGACACCCCGACCCATCCAAAACCCTTTCGGACCCCGCGCCTCAATCCTCCCCATTTTTTCTTCTTCCTTCTTTCTCTTTTGCCTTCACTGCCGCTCCACCACCCCGGCCGCCACGCCACAACCCTGCCAGAAATCTATGTCTATGTCGCCTCCAGCGCTTCAGCAGGGCTCCACCCCGCTTCTCCTCCGTTGCCGTTCAACCCTCCGACCGCCCCGCCAGGTACCGTCCGCTACTATACTCACCATGGTGGGCAACTATTCGATGAATTGACGGAGCTAAAAAAGTTTTACCTTCTTTCTAGCAATGGATTTCCATTTGGAGTACATATACGAGCTGCATGCGGCTATTTGAACGTCTGTACATTTTGTATGCAGCTATTTAATCGTGCAGACCTAAAAAAGGAAGGCCGGATGTTTGTGGCTACAATTGGATAGTGGCCTCCCGCATCCATGTTCGCGGACTGGTCCCCCCTGTCCGCAGACGGATGCAGGACGAAATTTCGAGGTTGCCCTTGGAGATGCCCTAACGACACCATCCCAGCTAAGAGAAACCATCTTACATGGGGGAGAACCACAACCCATCCATCATCACACGCAGATTACCCAACAAAAGGCAGCCACCTCTACTATGTAGGATATGGAAGCCATGGGGTTTGTAAGACTTCTTGAATGTTACTTTGCTCATCTTCTTGACGAACTAGAATGATGAATGTGTTATGCAGTTTGGCTCCACCGTCGCTCGCTGGACTAGGGCTTTTTGTCTTTTGTGCGGAGAGACCATAACATTGGTCTGGGAAGTGCGCCTGGCTGGCAGATAGATTACCCCTGAAACAAAACATGCTTTTGTCGATCATGCTACATCATCACTAGGCAATAGTTGCCATCTAAACAAAGATAATAGGTTGAGCATCATATCACATGCTTTAACGGGTGTTACACTTGTATTAGTATGTAATGTTTTGTGTTTTCATACTCAACCACAAATTTAACTAATAAAATAAAATTATAGAAATTATACCGTGGGAATTCTCTCTTTTAAATAGAAATCCAATAGTATTTTAGTGGTTGTTGCTCATTGTTTTGGGTCCTAGGGTGATTGCCATGTTTGGGAAACCATGAGGTGCGCTTACGATAAGGTCACCGAAACTCGCAGTTTAGTCTGATTTTGACCCATTTCATAGGCTATTGCTCACCATTTTGACGTTCATGAAAATTTTCCTTTGTTTATGGAACCCCAAGGTGCGCTTATAGGGAGGTCACCAAAACTGAAAGTATTGGCCGATTTGGTGTGGGGTCTTGGGACAATTTCAACGTTTGAGGAACCCAGGGGTGTGCTTATGGGGAGGTCAGCAAAACTCACGATTGTGGCGGGTTCTATCCCGTTTCATAGGCTATTTCTCACTGTTTGGAGATGCAGGGACAATTTCCATGTTTTGAGGAATCTGAGTATGTGCTTATGGGGACCTCCCTAAAACTCATATTTTTTGTTGATTCGGGCCCGTTTCATGGGCTGCTCACCACTTCAGGTTCTCGGGGGATTCCCAAGTTTGAGCAAATCTTCACCGTTTTCACTGTTTCGTGGGCTATTGCTGGTCTCATGAAGATTTGCATGTTTTGGGACACCGGGGTGTGCTTGTTGGAAGGTCACCAAAACTCGCAGTTCTAGTGAATTTGGGCCCATTTCGTGGGTTGCTGTTCACCATTTTGGGGTCCCAGGGAGATTTTCACGTTTCGGGAATTTTGAGGAGCGCTTACTGGAAGATCGCCAAAGCTCGCAGTTTAGCCCGATTCTGACCCATTTCGTAGGCTATTGCTCACTATTTTGGAGTCTCGAGAAAATTTCCATGTTTGTGGAACCCTGGGGTGCGCTTACAGGGAGGTCACCAAAAACTCATAGTTTTGGCCGATGTGGGCCCATTTGGTGGGATATTTTGCTCACCGTTTTTGGGTCATGGGACGATTTCCACGTTTGCCATATGGGTTGTTAGGTTGACTGCCATACAGGTTGTTATTACTTTATGATTGCTTGTATCTACATTGGTAATTCCACGAAGAGGAGAGGATGATGCAGCACATCAATGGTAAGTATTTCCCTCAGTTATGAAACCAAGGTTGTCAATCCAGTAGAAGAACCAAGCAACACTATGTAAACATCACCTGCACACAAATAACAAGAACTTGCAAGTTGCAACCCAACGCGTAAGAGGGGTTGTCAATCTCTCCTCGGTATTGAGATAGATTAAATTGTATGAGATTTGATAAATAGATCTGGCAAAAACACACACAAAAATGCAGCAAGGTGTTTTTGGTTGTAATATGATAGGAAATAGACCCCGGGGCGTAGATTTCACTAGAGGCTTCTCTCGAGAAAATAGCATATGGTGGTAAACAAATTACGGTTGGGCAACTAATAGAAAAGCAAATAATTATGATGATATCCAAGGCAATGATCATGTATATAAGCATCACGTTTAAGATTAGTAGACCGACTCCTGCCTGCATCTACTACTATTACTCCACACATCGACCGCTATCCAGCATGCATCTAGTGTATTAAGTTTATGGGAAAATGGAGTAATGCAATAAGAATGATGACATGATGCAGACAAGATCTATTCATGTAGGAATAGACCCCATCTTTTTATCCATGATAGAAACGATACATGCGTGTCATGTCTCCTTCTATCACTAAGGTTGAGCACCGCAAGATCGAACCTATTACAAAGCACCTCTTTTCATTGCCAGAAAAATCAATCTAGTTGGCCAAACCAAACCAAAATTTCAGAGAAGAAATACGAGGCTATAATAATCATGCATAAAAGAGTTCAGTAAAGACTCAAATGATATTCATGGATAGATATGTTCATAAACTCATAATTTATCGGATCCCAACAAACACACCGCAAAAAGTCATTACATCAAATAGATCTTCAAGAACATCGAGGAGAATATTGTATTGAAGATCAGAAAGAGAGAAGAAGCCATCTAGCTACTGCCTGCGGACCCCTAGGTCTGTGGTAAACTACTCACGCATCATCGGAGGGGCAAGGGTGATGATGAAGAACCCCTCCGTGATCCTTGACCCCTCCGGCAGAGTGCCGGAAAAGGCCTCTAGATTGAATCTCGTGGTTCTGGAACTTGCGGCGGCTGGTAGGTCAAGGCGGTGTTCATGGGCCCCACTACCCACCAGCGTGCGCTAGGGGCCTCTAGCGCGCCCTGGTGCCTAGTGGGTTCCACGAGCGTCTTCGTGTGTCCTCCACAAGCTTCCTGGGTATCTTTTGGCCAGAAAAAATCTCCAAAAAGTTTCATGGCATTTGGACTTCGTTTGGTATTGATATTCTGGAAAGTAAAAAACAAGCAGAAAACAACAACTGGCACTGGGCACTATGTTAATACTTAATAGGTTAGTCCTAAAAAATGATATAAAGTTGCTAGTAAATGAATATAAAATATCCAAGATTGATAATATAACAACATAGAACAATAAAAAATTATAGAGACGCTGGAGACGTATCACTTTGCTAGTCTGTTAGCTTCCTTGCCATATAAGTTGCTTTCACCATAGATTGCATATCTAGAGAACTTACTTTATATGCACTATCCTTATATTGAAAGTTAAACTAAAATTTCGTGTTCTCCTATTCGCCCCTTTCCTATAGTCGACTTGTCGATCCTTTCATTTACCACGGTTCTACCATTCTACATGGCCACTAGTCTGCACTACCTAGGCCACATCCCGGTAGGTGTAGCCCAAACTATGTCCAGATCCAGGTCCATGCCGTCTTAGCTCGCACTCATATCCGCACGCCCAAGTACACACTACATGCATCGTTGCCACACTACATGGATGGGGGCTTTCAATGTCTATAGGGCGTGTTCGGTTTCCTGTGTTGCACCTGGCTAGCACCCGCCATGCAAAATCCACATTGTTTGGTGTCTTGTGCGGCCTACTCAGCCTGGCCCGGCTGATGCAGAAGTTGGCCTCTCAGCCAGGCTGAGGGGAACGCAGGAATCGGTTGTAGCTGGGAACCAAGCCCGCGCATGCATCTGCAACTCCCGTGTCTTATTTTCCTCTTTCTCTCTCTCACCCGTCAGACTGGATCAACCACCAAACCTGCCGCCGCCGCCACCACCACCGCCATCTGAGCTCCCTCATCCACCGCCGGTCCGGGCTCAGTCATCCACCGCCAATTTGGGCTCCCTAACCGGTGCCCCTCCACGCACATGCC